>NC_138319.1:41005000-41435000 GCF_965601325.2 Salmo salar
ACAGACAGACAGACATGTCAGAAATGCCTTACGTTTGAATATCTGAGAAATGTGTTGATGATGTAATTTAAAACAACATTTGATCTTTTTACAGCAAATCATGAAGGATAGCTAACTATACTGAACAAAAATAGCGTGCATGCTTAAAAATGGTATGTTTCTGTTAGTTTACATTACATACTTCTAGCTAGGCAGAGTTAATATCGTCCTGTACGAGTGACCCGACAACAAGTAGGCGTTAACGTTAACGTTAACGTTAATTAACGTTAAACATAATGTTACCTCTACAAAGATATTAGCTACTTTGTCTTTGGCCAAATCTCAACAAGTATAGTTCTAATCTTACATTACCTCTCCAAAGACAGGATATGTAGAAATAAAACTCAGTCGCAAACAAGTTAGTTAGTTAGCTAGCGAGCTAAATCCTTAAACCCAAGGTTGACCCCAACATATACTTGTTTAAATTATTATATTCATAATTGAGGCAGATTAAATAGAAAGTACAAAGCCTGACCTCTCTACCGTAGCTAGCTACATTAGCTAGCCAAAGTAATCAAATGAATGCTAGCCAAAGTAATCAAATGAATGCTAGCCAAAGTAATCAAATGAATGCTTGTCTAAAGTGACCTATCTAGTTATAATATCACAATGTGGCATTGAATTCCCCTACAGTTTCAACAAACACCAGTAGAATACTGTTGTACAGCGCCTTCAGAAAGTAATCACGCTGATGGACTTTTTCCACATTTTGTTGTGTTATGAAGTGGGATTAAAATGGATTAAATTGTATTTTTCTTTTTGTCAATGATTCACACAAAATACTCTGTAATGTCAAAGTGGAAGAAAAAGATTTAATGGAAAATAAAATACCTATATATTTTGATTAGTTAAGTATTTAAACCCCCTGAATCAATACATGTTAGAATCACCTTTGGCAAGAATTACAGCTGTGTGTCTCTACGAGCTTTGCAAACCTGGATTGTACAATATTTTACCATTATTATTTTTTTAATTATTCAAACTCTGTCGCAGTTGCAAATGAGAACTTGTTCTCAACTAGACTACCTAGTTAAATAAAGGTCAAATAAAATAAATTAATAAAAAATGGTATGTGTTGTGTTGGATTTGCCTCAAACATAATGCTTTGTATTCAGGACACAAAGTGAATTTCTTTGCCACATTTTTTGCAGTTTTACTTTAATGCCTGATTGCAAACAGGACGCATGTTTTGGAATATTTGCATTCTGTAAAAGCTTCCCTCTTTTTCACTCTGTCCATTATGTTAGTATTGTGGAGTACCTACAATGTTGTTGATCCATCCTCAGATTTCTCCTATCACAGCCACTTAACTCTGTAACTGGTTTAAAAGGACAATTGGCCTTGTGGTGAAATTCCTGAGCGGTTTCCTTCCTCTCCAGACAAACACATCATTGTAGTGACTGGGTGTATTGATACACCATCCAAAGTGTAATTAATAACTTCACCCTGCTCAAAGGGATATTCAGTGTCTGATTTTTACATTTTTACCCATCTACCAAAAGGTGGCCTTCTTCACAAGGAACTGGAAAACCTCCCTGGTCTTTGTGGATGAATCTGTGTTTGAAATTCACTGCTGGACTGAGGGACCGTACGGATAATTGTATGTGTGTGGGGGTACAGAGACGAGGTAGTCATTCAACAATCATGTTAAACACTATTATTGCACAGAGAGTGAGTCCATGCAACTTATTATCTGTCTTGTTAAACACATTTTTACTCGTGAACTTATTTATCTTCAATAATATTGGGACAATTTCATCACAAAAATCATCCACGGGCAGGTGTCCAGCACTGATGTCCAGCACTGATGGCTGTGGATACGTCTAACAGGGACTGATGTATCCACATTTCTTGGCCAGTCTATTGTGTCATTCAAACAATGTACTGAAATGTGATGACCAGTATAATACACAATAGTATAACACAAGTATAACAATAGCAAAACATGATCATCTTTCAATAAACAACATGATTGTAAAAGAGTCATCAGTACAATCCGTATTAACCTAGCTACTGGACCTTCTTCAGTGCTACTGGACTTTCTTCAGTGCTACTGGACCTTCTTCAGTGCTACTGGACCTTCTTCAGTATCTACTGGACCTTCTTCAGTATCTACTGGACCTTCTTCAGTATCTACTGGACCTTCTTCAGTGCTACTGGACCTTCTTCAGTGCTACTGGACCTTCTTCAGTATCTACTGGACCTTCTTCAGTATCTACTGGACCTTCTTCAGTGCTACTGGACCTTCTTCAGTGCTACTGGACCTTCTTCAGTATCTACTGGACCTTCTTCAGTATCTACTGGACCTTCTTCAGTGCTACTGGACCTTCTTCATTAACTACTGGACCTTCTTCAGTATCTACTGGACCTTCTTCAGTGCTACTGGACCTTCTTCAGTATCTACTGGACCTTCTTCAGTATCTACTGGACCTTCTTCAGTGCTACTGGACCTTCTTCAGTGCTACTGGACCTTCTTCAGTATCTACTGGACCTTCTTCAGTATCTACTGGACCTTCTTCAGTGCTACTGGACCTTCTTCAGTGCTACTGGACCTTCTTCAGTATCTACTGGACCTTCTTCAGTATCTACTGGACCTTCTTCAGTGCTACTGGACCTTCTTCAGTGCTACTGGACCTTCTTCAGTATCTACTGGACCTTCTTCAGTATCTACTGGACCTTCTTCAGTGCTACTGGACCTTCTTCAGTGCTATTGGACCTTCTTCAGTGCTACTGGACCTTCTTCATTAACTACTGGACCTTCTTCAGTGCTACTGGACCTTCTTCAGTGCTACTGGACTTTCTTCAGTGCTACTGGACCTTCTTCAGTAACTACTGGACCTTCTTCAGTGCTACTGGACCTTCTTCAGTGCTACTGGAACTTCTTCAGTGCTACTGGACCTTCTTCAGTATCTACTGGACCTTCTTCAGTGCTACTGGACCTTCTTCAGTGCTATTGGACCTTATTCAGTGCTACTGGACCTTCTTCAGTGCTACTGGACCTTCTTCAGTAACTACTGGACCTTCTTCAGTGCTACTGGACCTTCCTCCGTATCTACTGGACCTTCTTCAGTGCTACTGGACCTTCTTCAGTATCTACTGGACCTTCTTCAGTGCTACTGGACCTTCTTCAGTGCTACTGGACCTTCTTCAGTGCTACTGGACCTTCTTCAGTGCTACTGGACCTTCTTCAGTGCTTACATAGAGCACAATAAGAATTTTATTTTAAGACACCCGCTCGTGCCGTGGAATAGATCTTTGTTGCCTCTACTCGGCCTCTGGTCCGGGTAGTAAGTTGGTGGTCTGTTATCCCTCTTGTGGTGTGTGGGCTGTGCTTTGGCAAAGTGGATAGGGTTATATCCTGCCTGTTTTGCCCTGTCTGGGGTGTATATTCAGAAGGGGCCACAGTGTCCTCCGACCCCCCCCCCCCCCTGTCTTCAATTCCTTCAATTCTGACCAGTTTCCCAGTCCCTGCCGATGAAAAACCTCCCCACAGCATGATGCTGCCACCACCGTGCTTCACTGTGGGGATGGTGTTCTCGGGGTGATGAGAGGTGTTGGGTTTGCACCAGACATAGCATTTTCCTTGATGGCTACATTTTAATCTCATCTGACCAGAGTACTTTCTTCCATATGTTTGGGGAGTCTCCCACATGCCTTTTGCCGAACACCAAATGTGTTTGCTTATTTTTTTCTTTAAGCAATGGCTCTTTTCTGGCCACTCTTCCGTAAAGCCCAGCTCTGTGGTGTGTACGGCATAAAGTGGTCCTATGGACAGATACTCCAATCTCCGCTGTGGAGCTTTGCAGCTCCTTCAGCGTAATCTTTGGTCTCTTTGTTGCCTCTCTCATTAATGCCCTCCTTGCCTGGTAGGTGAGTTTTGGTGGGCGGCCCTCTCTTGGCAGGTTTGTTGTGGTGCCATATTCTATCCTTGTTTTAATAATGGATTTAACGGTGCTCCGTGGGTTGTTCAAAGTTTCATATATTTTTTTATAACCCAACCCTGATCTGTACTTCTCCACAACTTTGTCCCTGACCTGTTTGGAGAGCTCCTTGATCTTCATGGAGCCGCTTGCTTGGTGGTGCCCCTTGCTAAGTGGTATTGCAGACTCGGGGGGGCTTTTCAGAACAGGTGAATATATACTGAGATCATGTGACACTTAGATTGCACCCAGGTGGACTTTATTTAACTAATTATGTGACTTCTGAAGGTAATTGGTTGCAACAGATCTTATTTAGGGGCTTCACTGCACACACCATTTTTCTGTTTAATATTTGTTTGAATTTTTACAGGTCTGATTTAATGGATATAGATCTTATTATATATCTATATATACATCTGTATGACCATAGCCACGGGAGGTATGGGTGCTATTAATTAAAACAAAGTAGTACACTGGGCCTTTACTAGTCCTGTATTAACAGACCTTTACTAGTCCTGTATTAACAGACCTTTACTAGTCCTGTATTAACAGACCTTTACTAGTCCTGTATTAGTGGACCTTTACTAGTCCTGTATTAACAGACCTTTACTAGTCCTGTATTAACAGACCTTTACTAGTCCTGTATTAACAGACCTTTACTAGTCCTGTATTAACAGGCCTTTACTAGTCCTGTATTAACAGGCCTTTACTAGTCCTGTATTACCAGGCCTTTACTAGTCCTGTATTAACAGACCTTTACTAGTCCTGTATTAACAGACCTTTACTAGTCCCGTATTAACAGGCCTTCACTAGTCCCGTATTAACAGGCCTTTACTAGTCCTGTATTAACAGACCTTTACTAGTCCTGTATTAACAGACCTTTACTAGTCCTGTATTAACGGACCTTTACTAGTCCTGTATTAGTGGACCTTTACTAGTCCTGTATTAACGGACCTTTACTAGTCCTGTATTAACAGGCCTTGACTAGTCCTGTATTAACGGAGCTTTACTAGTCCTGTATTAACAGACCTTTACTAGTCCTGTATTAACAGACCTTTACTAGTCCTGTATTAACAGACCTTTACTAGTCCTGTATTACCAGACCTATACAGCAGTCTGTAACACTGGGCCTTTACTAGTCCTGTATTAGTGGACTGATACAGCAGTCTATTGCACTTCTGACACCACATTATGATCTTAATCAGATGTGACTGTACTGCATGAGCGAATGGCTCAGCTTCAAAACGTTAATGATTCATTTAGTGAAGCCCGAACCCCGCTCATTCCCTCGTTATTGATGAAGAACCTGCCATGTCCGTACCCTAGTTATTGATGAAGAACCTGCCATGTCCGTACCCTAGTTATTGATGAAGAACCTGCCATATCCATACCCTAGTTATTGATGAAGAACCTGCCCTGCCAGTACCATAGTTATTGATGAAGAAACTGCCCTGCTCATACCCTAGTTATTGATGAAGAACCAGCCCTACCAGTACCCTAGTTATTGATGACAAAACAGGCCCTACCCGTACCCTAGTTATTGATGACAAAACAGGCCCTACCTGGCCCTAACCTGATGTATAATGTCAGGGCACATCGTGCTCGGTTCGGATAGCAGCTAAATATCTGGCTAGGTAGCTAATGTTATTTAACTTTCAGGACCTCATTAGACCTAGAGGTTAGCTGCTAGCTACGCTATTGTTTGCTGACAGGAAAAAGTATTATTGGTAACGTCAGCTAGCAGGAGGACTGTATGCTAACTAGCAAGCGCTGTCACATTGCCGAAGGTTGCAAATCTGACTGTAGCTTGCCAGCTAGTCAACTTGCTAGTTAAAAAGCTAAATTAACTAGCTAGCTAGTAATGATAGTGTCCACTAATCTCGGCGATACAATGGCACCGTTTGCTAACTAACGTCCACCACTACTAGGACTTTGCTTTGGTTAGTCTTTTTACAGCCTGCGGCAGGGATCAGCTAGATTCAGTCACCGGATTGTCAGGGGCCCGGAACATAGTTACAAATAATTTGTAGACAGCAAATTGACCGCAAGAAGCTTAAACAAATGTAATATTTGAATAAAACAAAATTATTTCAAATCTTGCTTACATTTGAAAATGATCACGTGTTTCTATTATGCGTGGGAATACTTGGGAACAGATTTACAAAATTAAATGAACTTGGAGCTGTGGTGTCTGTTTACCTACTGTATATTGTGGTGTCTGTATACCTACTGTATACTGTGGTGTCTGTTTATCCACTGTATACTGTGGTGTCTGTATACCTACTGTATATTGTGGTGTCTGTATACCTACTGTATACTGTGGTGTCTGTTTACCTACTGTATACTGTGGTGTCTGTTTACCTACTGTATACTGTGGTGTCTGTTTACCTACTGTATACTGTGGTGTCTGTTTACCTACTGTATATTGTGGTGTCTGTATACCTACTGTATACTGTGGTATCTGTTTACCTACTGTATATTGTGGTGTCTGTATACCTACTGTATACTGTGGTGTCTGTTTATCCACTGTATACTGTGGTGTCTGTTTACTTACTGTATACTGTGGTGTCTGTTTATCCACTGTATATTGTGGTGTCTGTATACCTACTTTATATTGTGGTGTCTGTATACCTACTGTATACTGTGGTGTCTGTTTACCTACTGTATACTGTGGTGTCTGTTTACCTACTGTATATTGTGGTGTCTGTTTACCTACTGTATACTGTGGTATCTGTTTACCTACTGTATACTGTGGTGTCTGTTTACCTACTGTATATTGTGGTGTCTGTAGCTCAGTTGGTAGAGCATGGTGCTTGCAACACCAGGGTTGTGGGTTCAATTCCCACGGGGGACCAGTTTTTAAAAATGCAATAAAATGTATGCACTCTACTGTAAGTTGCTGTGGATAAGAGTGTCTGCTAAATGACTAAAATATAAATGTACCTACTGTATATTGGTACAGTTCACCATCATACCGAATGGCCTGCACATTGTGGAACATTTCCAGCATGGACCCCTGTCCAAAGAACAACTACCACAGATATGATGACGTATGTCTACCTGGGGCGGCAGGTAGCCTAGTGGTTAGAGTATTGGACCAGTAATTGAAAGGTTACTAGATCAAATCCCTGAGCTGACAAGGTAAAAATCTATCATTCTGCCCCTGAACAAGGCATTTACCCCACTTTTCCTAGGCGGTCATATCCCTGTAATGCTTAGAGACGTTCTTATGTCAAGTATTAGTGAAGTGTTCTGGTTGCAGGTTCACTTGGCACATCTAAAGCCTTTTGGGGTGTTGCTATAGTCCACCAACCGCTAACAGTCAGTATCTAAGTAATTTGTGTGAAAAACTTGGTAGTGTATGTTGTCGTGTCTTTGCTATGCCGAATTAAGTGATATGACATACTATTTTATAAAATAATTTCTCTGTAATTAATATTACCTGATTAAACAAATCATGTAAATGTAATTAACTAGAAAGTCGGGGCACCACGGAAGAATGTTTATAGAGCTGTTCTCTTCTGAATAAACTCTTAAAGACCTGGTAATCTTTTATATCAATAGCAGTCAATTATTAATCGTCACCTTATTCAGTCTCATCTGAACGTCGTAAAATTCTTGGTTATCTTCACGAAACCTGGCTAACAAGTTGAATCAGCAATACAAAATGTGGTTTAATTATTTATTTACTAAATACCTAAATAAGGGGGTTGGGTTTGCTAAATACAAAGAAAGGGGGTTGGGTTTGAATGAAAGCGCGGGAAGACTAAGGAACAAAAGGATTGGGTCTCTATCGGACCTTATGAAGCTATGCTATCGTAAATACATTATCTTATGCATTCTAAATAACCGCCCATTTGGAAAAGGAAAATGCAAGAAATATTTACTCTGAGCTACGCTTCGATAGATTGGTCGTAGACGGAAGGCTGGGTTGCCCAGCAGAGATCTCGCTTGTCCTTTGAAGAATATGTCTTGTGGTAGAACGGATACATTGTAGTACCGTCGTCGTGTGGTAGAACGGATACGTTGTAGTACCCAGTCTTTCTGAAGAGATTGTCCGTCCTTTCCTAACCCACATTTACAGCTGCTGCTACTAACTCGACGTCTAGGATGTATCACTTCTTTAGTGAATAAGAGTTACCTCCTTTTTGTTCTCGCGTTTAGTCCAGTAATCCAAATGCACAAAACACGAGCACAAAGTCCAGACGAAAAGTCAAAAAAACTTCCATTAGAGTAGAAACATTGTCAAACGATGTATATAATCAATCTTTAGGATGTTTTTATCATAAATCTTCAACAATATCCCAACCGGACAATTCTGTTGTCATTAGAAAGGAAAGGGAATGGAGCTCGCGTTCACGGCCGCGCGCAAGGCTAAAGGCTTTCAGCTGAGCCACCTGCTTTGAGTGGTCTTATTCTCTCCCCTTTCACAATAGAAGCCTGAAACAACTTTCTAAAGACTGTTGACATCTAGTGGAAGCCTTAGGAAGTGCAATCTGACACAGGATATTGGATAGGCAATCACTTAAAAAAACTACATACCTCAGATTTCCCACTTCCTGGTTGGATTTTTCTCAGGTTTTTGCCTACCATATGAGTTCTGTTATACTCACAGACATTATTTTAACAGTTTTGGAAACTTTAGCGTGTTTTCTATCCAAATATACTAATTATATGCATATTCTAGCTTCTGGGCCTGAGTAACAGGCAGTTTACTCTGGGCACGCTTTTCATCCAAACTTCCCAATGCTGCCCCCTATCCCAATGAAGTTAAGCTGCAGCTGGTCCAGAACAGAGCATCACGTCTTGCTCTTCATTGTAATCAGAGGGCTGATATTAATACTATGCATGCCAGTCTCTCTTGGCTAAGAGTTGGAGACTGACTACATCACTTCTTCTTTTTATAAGAAAAAACATGTTGAAAATCACAAATTGTTTGCATAGTCAACATACCCACATCTCTGACACACACACACTTACCCCAACAGAAATTCCACCAGGGGTCTTTTCACAGTCCCCAAATCCAGAACAAATTCAAGAAAGCGTTCAATAATACATAGAGGCATTATCGCACGGGCTAAACCCGGACGAAGCTGGGCCAATTGTGCACCGCCCTATGGGACTCCCAATCACAGCTGGAGGTGATGCAGCCTGGATTCAAACCAGGTACTGCAGTGATGCCTCTTGCACTGAGATGCAGTGTCTTAGACCACTGTGCCACTCGGGAGCCCATTTCTAGCTCACAATCAACTAGACTACATGTGCGATCCAGTATTTAGCTAAAGCCAAAGGCCCAGGTTGTGGTTCACAAGTCACTGCCTGTTTCTCTGTATTTCCTGGCATCAGGCAGTGTAAGGACCAGCTCAGAAGCAGAGCGAGGCCTCCAGCTCCCTGCACAGAAGGTCATTATGTACAAATCGCCCGTAGTGGTGATATTTATCAGACACAAAGAGACTTATGAGAGCCAATATCAACTAGCTATCAGCCCGCCATAGCCCATTTCTGTCTATCTCTAGAGGAGAGGAGAGGAGAGGAGAGGAGGGGAGGGGAGGGGAGGGGGAGAGGAGAGGAGAGGAGGGGAGGGGGAGGGGAGAGGAGAGGAGACCTATAGCTGGGTCTATAGTAAGAAGTCCAGATGTGAGTCACATAATGTGTTTTCAGAAAAAAAGCAGATACATTAAACATACTAATTATCCAGTTCCAGTCACTGTGTTGTATGTGATGATGTGATGCTCCAGTCAGACTGATCTCAGTGCATTTTCAACCAGCTACTACTAACACTACCTCTCTCTCAACATCCCATAAAGAGAAGATCCTGTGACTGCAGATGAAGTCTATCCGTGATTATAAATTCACAGGCCGAACCGGGGAATTTCTGTGGGCTGCTGTGTAAACGTAAGCTCAGTGTGCGCGCTGCTGTTTATCTTCCCCCTGCCTGCCTCCACGACCTGCTTTGAGGCCCCAGTAGCATTTCCCCTCCCTGCTGATGAAATTGATTGCTCAGGTCTTATACTAATGAGTAGCCATTATTATTAAATGATGTTTGCGTTTCATGACCCAGTTTGAGCAGCTATACTAAATCCACAGTCTGTTACAGCTACAAAAATATATATGGGCACCAGTCAGAAGGAAGGAGTTAAAGGGAGTTGGAAATGGAGCCTCAAGGAGTTGTTCCACTGGAGTGTTAGATGCCTGAGGAGGGAGGGGAGAGAAGAGAAGAGAAGAGAAGAGAAGAGAAGAGAAGAGAAGAGGAGAGGAGAGGAGAGGAGAGGAGAGGAGAGGAGAGGAGAGGAGAGGAGAGGAGAGGAGAGGAGAGGAGAGGAGAGGAGAGGAGAGGAGAGGAGAGGAGAGGAGAGGGTTAGGGAACATTCAATTCACTGCCACTGTTGTTTTTTTCTGGGAAAATTCTTAGTCTATTACCACTATATGATAATTACAATGGCACGTATAGACTTAGATATGGAATGTATGCATCATGTCAAACTGTAGAAGGGAAATGAAAACACAAATACATATTTTTTTTGTATGACAAATGTGTGAATTTGGCAGATGTATCGAAAACATATTTATAAACTCAGCAAAAAAAGAAACATTGCTTTTTCAGGACCCTGTCTTTCAAAGATAATTCGTAAAAATCCAAATAACTTCACAGATCTTCATTGTAAAGGGTTTACACACTGTTTCCCATGGTTGTTCAAAGAACTATAAAGAATTAATGAACATGCACCTGTGGAACGTTCGTTAAGACACTAACAGCTTACAGACGGTAGGCAATTAAGGTCACAGTTATGAAAACTTAGGACACTAAAGAGGCCTTTCTACTGACTCTGAAAAACACCAAAAGAAAGATTCCCAGGGTCCCTGCTCATCTGCTTGAACGTGCCTTAGGCATGCTGCAAGGAGTCATGAGGACTGCAGATGTGGCCAGGGCAATAAATTGCAATGTCTGTACTGTGAGACGCCTAAGACAGCGCTACAGGGAGACAGGACGGACAGCTGATCATCCTCGCAGTGGCAGACCACGTGTAACAACACCTGCACAGGATCGGTACATCCAAACATCACACCTGCAGGACAGGTACAGGATGGCAAAAACAACTGCCCAAGTTACACCAGGAATGCACAATCCCTCCATCAGTGCTCAGACTGTCCGCAATAGGCTGGACTGAGGGTTTGTAGGCCTGTTGTAAGGCAGGTCCTCACAAGATAAGGGCACAAACCCACTGTTGCTGGACTAGACAGGACTGGCAAAAAGAGCTCTTCACTGACGAGTCGCGGTTTTGTCTCACCAGGGGTGATAGTCAGATTTGCATTTATCGTCAAAGGAATGAGCGTTACATCGAGGCCTATACTCTGGAGCGGGATCGATTTGGAGGTGGAGGGTCCGTCATGTTCTGGGGCGGTGTGTCACAGCATCATCAGACTGAGCTTGTTGTCATTGCAGGCAATCTCAACGCTGTGCGTTACAGGGAAGACATCCTCCTCCCTCATGTGGTACCCTTCCTGCAGACTCATCCTCCAGTCTATCACAGTGCCATCCGTTTTGTCACCAAAGCCCCTTATACCACCCACCACTGCGACCTGTATGCTCTAGTCGGCTGGCCCTCGCTACATTTTCGTCGCCAGACCCACTGGCTCCAGGTCATCTATAATTCTATGCTAGGTAAAGCTTTTCTTTTTTTTTACTTTTCTGCTCTTTTGCACACCAGTATCTCTACTTGCACATAATCATCTGCTCATCTATAACTCCAGTGTTAATCTGCTAAATTGTAGTTACTTCGCGACTATGGCCTATTTATTGCCTTACCTCCTCATGCCATTTGCACACACTGTATATATACTTTCTTTCTTTTTCTATTGTACAGCACTTTGAGATATCAGCTGATGTACAAAGGGCTATATAAATACATTTGATTTGATATTGACTGTACGCTTGTTTATTCCATGTGTAACTCTGTGTTGTTGTTTGTGTCGCACTGCTTTGCTTTATTCTTGGCCAGGTCGCAGTTGTAAATGAGAACTTGTTCTCAACTGGCTTACCTGGTTATATAAAGGTGAAATAAATGAAAGAATCCTGACATGACCCTCCAGCATGAAAATGCCACCAGCCATACTGCTCGTTCTGTGCATGATTTCCTGCAAGACAGGAATGTCAGTTTTCTGCCATGGCCAGCAAAGAGCCTGGATCTCAATCCCATTGAGCATGTCTGGGACCTGTTGGATCGGAGGGTGAGGGCTAGGGCCATTCGCCCCAGAAATGTCCGGGAACTTGCAGGTGCCTTGGTGGAAGAGTGGGGTAACATCTCACAGCAAGAACTGGCAAATCTGGTGCAGTCCATGAGGAGGAGATGCACTGCAGTACTTAATGCAGCTGGTGGCCACACCAGATACTAACTGTTACTTTTGATTTTAACCCCCCCTTTGTTCAGGGACACATTTTTCCATTTCTGTTCGTCACATGTCTGTGGAAGTTGTTCAGTTTATGTGTCAGTTGTTGAATCTTGTTATGTTCATACAAATATTTACACATTTTAAGTTTGCTGAAAATAAATGCAGTAGACAGTGAGAGGACATTTCTTTTTTTGCTGAGTTTAGATGGTTTCATTAATTAGAGTAAGATAAAATTATATCTGAATATTGGGACTGTGTTTCCATCTCCAACCACTAGGTGGCAGAATACACTTGTAGGACTATGCATTTTCCATCTCCAGCCACTAGGGGGCAGAAGACACTGGTAGGACTATGCGTTTTCCATCTCAAATCACTAGGGGGCAGAAGACACTGGTAGGACTATGCATTTTCCATCTCCAGCCACTAGGGGGCAGAAGAGACTGGTAGACCTATGCGTTTTCCATCTCCAACCACTAGGGGGCAGAAGACACTGGTAGGACTATGCGTTTTCCATCTCCAACCACTAGGGGGCAGAATACACTTGTAGGACTATGCGTTTTCCATCTCCAACCACTAGGGGGCAGAAGAGACTGGTAGACCTACTTTTCCTTTAGATGATATAATGCATGGATTTATTTCTTTACAATCTGATTTCTCTCTTTGTGTTCTGAGGTGGAAGGAAAGCTGAGCAGGAGCTCTGAATCGGTGCTTTTGTTCTAAAGATTGAGATGTTTCATTATGTTGACTAATCAAAAAAGTATAATTCGGTCAGAATTTCAAGCACATTCATTACCCTGGTAATGAACCATTCTCTAATCGTCTCTCTCCTATAACAAAACATGTCTCTATTGAACTATTGCCTAACAGTGCTACAATATCAAACAGAGCCAGCGTATTGCAGTAGTAGCTAATGCAATCTTTAAAGAGACGGTACTCAGCACCGTGTAGCAATGAGCCAGGATGAGACGGTACTCAGTGACACCGTGTAGCTATGAGCCAGGATGAGATGGTACTCAGTGACACCATGTGGCTATGAGCCAGGATGAGACGGTACTCAGCACCGTGTAGCTATGAGCCAGGATGAGACGGTACTCAGTGACACCGTGTGGTTATGAGCCAGGATGAGACGGTACTCAGCACCGTGTGGCTATGAGCCAGGATGAGACGGTACTCAGCACCGTGTGGCTATGAGCCAGGATGAGACGCTACTCAGCACCGTGTAGCTATGAGCCAGGATGAGACGCTACTCAGCACCGTGTAGCTATGAGCCAGGATGAGACGGTACTCAGCACCGTGTAGCTATGAGCCAGGATGAGACGGTACTCAGTGACACCGTGTGGCTATGAGCCAGGATGAGACGGTACTCAGTGACACCGTGTGGCTATGAGCCAGGATGAGATGGTACTCAGTGACACCGTGTGGTTATGAGCCAGGATGAGACGGTACTCAGTGACACCGTGTGGCTATGAGCCAGGATGAGACGGTACTCAGCACCGTGTAGCTATGAGCCAGGATGAGACGGTACTCAGCACCGTGTAGCTATGAGCCAGGATGAGAGGAGAGTTATGAGGTGTTTCAGCGAATACACCAAAAGACAAACCACACTTTCTGAAACATTGAACTTCACCCAAACCACGGTAATAAATCAACATTTAAATCAGATTCCTTACGTACACAACCTACTTCCTGTAGTTCAATATACGCTGTTTTTTGTAAACAGGAAATATCCTTTGGAAACTTTGGATAGACGGTAATCATACAGTAATGTGTAAAATCCAGCCATAACCTCGTGCTTTATGCAAAGATTTCTCTGAAACATTGGCTTTCTCCCAAAGATTATGTCCCAATACTCTTAAATAGATAGCCCCAATTTTTAATCTGTCCCCCAACATCACAGATAGATGAGATATTCAGCTAACTTCTGTTCAAACAAGGGCTCTATTTAATCTGGAAAGATGAAGCGTTACACATTCCACTATAGAAAATATAAAAGTAAATCCAGATCGAGCCGACATATTTTCAGTGTTTTAAACGTGAATGAAGTCCCTGCTAAAGCGGGAACATTACCCTTTAAATTTAAATCCATTTAAATTTAATTTAAAGCTGAATTTCCACGTTTGCGTTTTGAATAGAGGCCCTAATGATTTGGGAACAGATCCTGTATATGCTTAATGACCAACTGTGATCCCGGTGCTTTAATACCACTTTCATATAGTATTTATTTTCTGTTGACAGGAAGTTATGCTGAGACCAATAATCATTATGCATGGTATTCAAGGACCCAAAGTCACTAAACAATTGTATAAAAAGTGTATAATTTTATAAAAAAGCGTAGTGGGACTGCATTCAGACACACTGCTTTCTCATACAGTCCTACATGATTTATCCACTGGGACTAGTTGTGTTGTCTTGCTGGATAACACATGACTGTCTTGAAAGAAGCATATCCCACACACATCGTCACTAAACCAGCAAGAATGCGATGAATTAGGGGATAGACTACAGAGCACTGAGGTGAAATAACTCACAGGAAAAGGATGAAATTAGAGTCAAATTCACCCAACGTCTTGTGCCAGAAATCTTTATCCTTTAAATCCACTCTGTCTCGTTTCACTCCACAGGACTGACCTTGTTATGTCATTTAAGTCTCATCAGACTGTATCTGTGTCAGAAATGGAACCCTATTCCCTACATAGTGCACTACTTTAAACCAGAGCCCATAGTGCAATACATACGGAGCCTTGCTGGGGACTCACTCCTGTGTGTCTGTAACTCTAACTGGGATAAACTTTTCTCTCTGCATTAACGTCATCGAAACCTGCAGTCATTTACCCCATTTAGTCAGGCATTTAGCTGGCTGTGTGTTTCATACCGCAGACATAATGGCAGAGAACCTAAATAACATCTCACGTTGTTGTGGGCAAGACTACTATTTAAAATGCCTTGGATTGTTTGACAGTATTATAGTCCCACCGGTCGGTCTATAACTATAATAGGGATTGACAGAAGCACAGTGTTATTAATAAATTCAAAACTCTAAGCCAATATGACACCAATGTAGATGAAACTTCACAAATCATTTTGGACCTTACACAACACGCTCCCAGTCTCTCATCATGACCCGTCCGGACATTACCGAGGAAAAAAAAAAAGCATTTGGGGAGAAAAAAAAATACAATTTCTTGCCTCGACCAACAGAATTAACAAGGCATCGGATATGAAAGGGCGCGCAGGTAGCCTAGTGGTTAGAGCTGTCATTGAAAATAAGAATTTGTTCTTAACCGACTTGCCTAGTTAAATAAAGGTACAATAACACACATAATCCACCTACACATAGTCTGAAATACAATACCAACATAGCTACTGTAGTAGGTCAAAGCTGTGTGCCTTGGTAGATCATGAATGCACTAGGTATTGTGGTGCTCATGGGAATTTCAATGTCTCTTTGAAAAGAAAAGGTTCCAAAAGGGTTATTTGAGGAAGGGTGTTTTTTAATGCTTAGTGCCTGGGCATTACTGTTTACGTTAGTGTTTATCGAACTTAACCATCAGGAGAGTGAAAAAAAAAGAAAAGATAGTCCAGGCCCCAGTAGAAATATTTCAATTTTACTTTTATTTAGTCAGTTAACAAGAAATTCTTATTTTCAATGACGGCCTAGGAACAGTAGGTTAACTGCCTTGTTCAGGGGCAGACTGACAGATTTTTAACTTGTCAGGTCAGCGAATCTATCTTGCAACCTTTCGGTTACTAGACCAATGCTCTAAGCACTAGGCTACCTGCCACCCCTAATTAGCGTAACACAAAAATCCCCATCAAAATCGTTCAGTTTAAGCTAGAGTTTTGTATTGGATGGGTTTCAGTCTTCGAAAGCCAAGTTAACAAACAGATTACCGACCATTTCAAATCACACTGTACCTTCTCCGCCATGCAATCTGGTTTCAGAGCTGGTCATGTGTGCACCTCAGCCACGCTCAAGGTCCTAAACGACTTCATAACCGCCATCAATAAAAGACAATACTGTGCAGCCGTATTCATCGACCTGGCCAAGGCTTTCGACTCTGTCAATCACCACATTCTTATCGGCAGACTCAACAGCCTTGGTTTCTCAAATGATTGCCTCGCCTGGTTCACCAACTACTTCTCTGATAGAGTTCGGTGTGTCAAATCGGAGGGCCTGTTGTCCGGACCTCTGGCAGTATCTATTGGGGGTGCCACAGGGTTCAATTCTCGGGCCGACTCTTTTCTCTGTATACATCAATGATGTCGCTCTTGCTGCTGGTGATTCTCTCATCCACCTCTACTCAGACGACACCATTCTGTATACCTCTGGCCCTTCTTTGGACACTGTGTTAACTAACCTCCAGACGAGCTTCAATGCCATACAAGTCTGCTTCCGTGGCCTCCCACTGCTCCTAAATGCAAGTAAAACTAAATGCATGCTCTTCAACCGATCGCTGCCCACACCTGCCCGCCCGTCCAGCATCACTACTCTGGACGGTTCTGACTTAGAATATGTGGACAACCACAAATACCTAGGTGTCTGGTTAGACTGTAAAATCTCCTTCCAGACTCACATTAAGCATCTCTAATCCAAAATTAAATCTAGAATCAGCTTCCTATTTCGCAACAAAGCCTGCTTCACTCATGCTGCCAAACATACCCTCGTAAAACTGACCATCCTACCGATCCTCGACTTTCACGATGTCATTTACAAAATAGCCTCCAACACTCTACTCAACAAATTGGATGCAGTCTATCACAGTGCCATCCGTTTTGTCACCAAAGCCCTATATACTACCCACCACTGCGACCTGTATGCTCTCGTTGGCTGGCCCTCGCTTCATACTCGTCGCCAAACCCACTGGCTCCAGGTCATCTACAAGTCTCTGCTAGGTAAAGCCCCACCTTATCTCAGCTCACTGGTCACCATAGCATTTCCCACCTGTAGCACGCGCTCCAGCAGGTATATCTCACTGGTCACCCCCAAAGCCAATTCCCCCTTTGGCTGCCTTTCCTTCCAGTTCTCTGCTGCCAATGACTGGAACAAACTGCAAAAATCACTGAAGCTGGAGACTCATATCTCCCTCACTAGCTTTAAGCACCAGCTGTCAGAGCAGCTTACAGATCACTGCACCTGTACACAGCCCATCTGTAAATAGTCCATCCAACTACCTCATCCCCATACTGTATTTATTTATTTATTTAGCTTCCTCCTTTGCACCCCAGCATCTCTACATATCTCTCTCTCTCTATATATATATATATATATATATATATATATATATATATATATATATATATATATATATATACTGCTCAAAAAAATAAAGGGAACACTTAAACAACACAATGTAACTCCAAGTCAATCACACTTCTGTGAAATCAAAATGTCCACTTAGGAAGCAACACTGATTGACAATACATTTCACATGCTGTTGTGCAAATGGAATAGAAAACAGGTGGAAATTATAGGCAATTAGCAAGACACCCCCAATAAAGGAGTGGTTCTGCAGGTGGTGACCACCTGTTTAAGTGTTCCCTTTATTTTTTAGAGCAGTGCATATATATATATTCTGCACATCTACCATTCCAGTGTTTAATTGCTATTTTGTAATTACTTTGCCACCATGGGCTATTTATAGCCTTACCTCCCTTATCCTACCTCATTTGCACATACTGTTTATAGACTTTTTCTACTGTATTATTTACTGTATGTTTGTTTATTCCATGTGTAACTGTGTTTTTGTATGTGTCGAACTGCTTTGCCTTATCTTGGCCAGGTCGCAGATGTAAATGAGAACTTGTTCTCAACTAGCCTACCTGGTTAAATAAAGGTGAAATTGAAATTTAAAGAAAAATGTAAAAAATTCTACCACATCCGCCGATGCAGCACTTCCGCATATGTGGTGAAAGGTGACAGAGCAAGAGCAGTGTTTATCAGACCCGCGAGACATCCTGAAAAAATCGGTCTTCTCACAAAATTGTCTGTGGAGTTCGAAAGGTTTGGCTGATTATGACCACTCAATGGAAAGATGAGACTCTCACATACACGATGTGTGTTCTCCGTTTTGCTCTGCAACCCCCCCACCCCCACAGCATCTTGGGACTCGTCTCAAGTCATTATAGACAATCTGCCAACTTCTGTCTGTAGCGTCAGAACAGTTTGGGCTAAAGGTGAGACTCTCACAAACATTCACAAACATTCATAAACACTCTCACGTACTCTCACAAACATTCACAAACATGTCAGTTGTTTTGCTCTAGGATGCCCACAGGCCTCACAGGACTCATCTGAAGGTCCCACGGTAACAGTCAACAAAAATGAATGGAAGTGCAGTATACAGTAAATGGAGACTGTTTTAGTGAAAAAAATGTAAGGTGTTAAATACATGTTAAAAATAAAAGTATGTTTCATCAGGTTTCTTGTATCTCTCAGAAAATAGGACAGACAATTTAGAACAAACTTCATTTTGATATATTTTGTGGGAAAACATTTTATATAATCTAGATTTAGGGAGAAGTGGAGGGGTTCAGCCACACAGCTGATATAACCTAGAGGGTTTAGGGAGAAGGGTTCACCCACACAGCTGATATAACCTAGAGGGTTTAGGGAGAAGGGAAGGGGTTCACCCACACAGCTGATATAACCTAGAGGGTTTAGGGAGAAGGGAAGGGGTTCAGCCACACAGCTGATATAACCTAGAGGGTTTAGGGAGAAGGGTTCACCCACACAGCTGATATAACCTAGAGGGTTTAGGGAGAAGGGAAGGGGTTCAGCCACACAGCTGATATAACCTAGAGGGTTTAGGGAGAAGGGAAGGGGTTCAGCCACACAGCTGATATAACCTAGAGGGTTTAGGGAGAAGGGTTCACCCACACAGCTGATATAACCTAGAGGGTTTAGGGAGAAGGGAAGGGGTTCAGCCACACAGCTGATATAACCTAGAGGGTTTAGGGAGAAGGGAAGGGGTTCACCCACACAGCTGATATAACCTAGAGGGTTTAGGGAGAAGGGAAGGGGTTCACCCACACAGCTGATATAACCTAGAGGGTTTAGGGAGAAGGGTTCAGCCACACAGCTGATATAACCTAGAGGGTTTAGGGAGAAGGGAAGGGGTTCACCCACACAGCTGATATAACCTAGAGGGTTTAGGGAGAAGGGAAGGGGTTCACCCACACAGCTGATATAACCTAGAGGGTTTAGGGAGAAGGGAAGGGGTTCACCCACACAGCTGATATAACCTAGAGGGTTTAGGGAGAAGGGAAGGGGTTCACCCACACAGCTGATATAACCTAGAGGGTTTAGGGAGAAGGGTTCACCCACACAGCTGATATAACCTAGAGGGTTTAGGGAGAAGGGAAGGGGTTCACCCACACAGCTGATATAACCTAGAGGGTTTAGGGAGAAGGGAAGGGGTTCACCCACACAGCTGATATAACCTAGAGGGTTTAGGGAAAAGGGGAGGGGTTCACCCACACAGCTGATATAACCTAGAGGGTTTAGGGAGAAGGGTTCACCCACACAGCTGATATAACCTAGAGGGTTTAGGGAGAAGGGAAGGGGTTCAGCCACACAGCTGATATAACCTAGAGGGTTTAGGGAGAAGGGTTCACCCACACAGCTGATATAACCTAGAGGGTTTAGGGAGAAGGGAAGGGGTTCACCCACACAGCTGATATAACCTAGAGGGTTTAGGGAGAAGGGTTCACCCACACAGCTGATATAACCTAGAGGGTTTAGGGAGAAGGGAAGGGGTTCACCCACACAGCTGATATAACCTAGAGGGTTTAGGGAGAAGGGTTCACCCACACAGCTGATATAACCTAGAGGGTTTAGGGAGAAGGGAAGGGGTTCACCCACACAGCTGATATAACCTAGAGGGTTTAGGGAGAAGGGAAGGGGTTCAGCCACACAGCTGATATAACCTAGAGGGTTTAGGGAGAAGGGTTCACCCACACAGCTGATATAACCTAGAAGGTTTAGGGAGAAGGGTTCACCCACACAGCTGATATAACCTAGAGGGTTTAGGGAGAAGGGATGAAGTCAGGGAGGAAGACTATTGAGAAAATAAGGTAGTTAATGGGACGATGTTCAACAGGAATCTGTGAGTACTGTATGTCTGTGTCCTCAGTGAGCAACTGCAGAATACTTCATACTGAAAGTCATGCACAGACAAGTTAGTTCAGAACAAATGTTGTATTTACAATGACGGCCTAGGAACAGTGTGTAAACTGCCTTGTTCAGGGGATGAACAACAGATTTTTTTTCTTTGTCAGCTCAAGGATTTTATCAAGCAACCTTTTGGTTACTGGCCCAACACTCTAACCACTAGGCTACCAGCATAGTTATATAAATATAACTATGTGAACCCACTGTTCCTAGAGCGTCATTGAAAACAATAATATGTTCTTAACTGACTTGCCTAGTTAAATAAAGGTTTTAAAAAAAAAAATCAGAGATAGTGTCATGAACACTGCTTGATGATGAGTTGATCATTTGAATCAGCTGTGTTGTGCTAAAGGCAAAAAACGAATATGGGTCACCAGGACTGAGAACCACTGCTCTTGGTTCATTGGGACATTCATTGGGACCTCTTCATCTGCAGATAGGCTGATGAAGAGGTTTACGTCTACATAACCTGGTTCAAGCATTCATGACATCACCCTGAAGACGGCACAGTGGTTTACCCAATAATATGACTGGGAGTTTATATATTTAGAGTTTGTTACTCTCTTTATTTATTTCTTGTCATAAAATAAGTTGTACTCATCCTTAAAAATGTCGTACTGGAGAGAAGAGGACCAAAACGCAGCAGGTATGTGCAGGCTCATCTTGACTTTTATTAACTATCAAAATGAATGCCAAAATAACAAACCATGAGAATGAACGAACAACCAACAAACAGTCTGGCAAAGCATAGGCTCAACACAGAACAATTCCCCACAACCCCAAAGACAAACACACACACCTATATAGGACTTCCAATCAAAGGCAACTATACACACCTGCGTTCAATTGGAAGTCCCAATCATCCACCCAACATTTAACCAACACAAACATGCCACGTCCTGACCCCAAAACTAAAACACTAGCTCCATCTGCTGGTCAGGACGTGACAGTACCCCCCCCTCAAGGTGCAGACCCCGGAATGCACCTACCAACAAAAAAAAACAACACAAAACCCATAAACAATAACCCTAAAACAATAAGGGAGGGAAGGGAGGGTGGCTGCCGTCACCGACGGCACTGTGCTACACCCTCCCTCCCCAACCCACCTATCCTGGAGGTGGCTCAGGTGCAGGGCGTGGACCTTGCTCCACCGTCGGCGTAGCCCACTTCGGTGGCGCTGCTAGCTGCGCCGGGCAGATGGGCCACTTGGGCTGACCCTGGCAGACGGACCACTAGTGCTGGGCCGGGGGACAGGAGGGCCCCTCGTGCTGGGCCGGGGGACAGGAGGGCCCCTCGGGCTGGGCCGGGGGACAGGAGGGCCCCTCGGGCTGGGCCGGGGGACAGGAGGGCCCCTCGGGACGGTCAGGGCAGTCTGGCCACTCCGGCAGGTCAGGGCAGTCTGGCCACTCCGGCAGGTCAGGGCAGTCTGGCCACTCCGGCAGGTCAGCGCAGTCTGGCCACGCCGGCAGTTCAGCGCAGTCTGGCCACGCCGGCAGTTCAGCGCAGTCTGGCCACGCCGGCAGTTCAGCGCAGTCTGGCCACTCCGGCAGTTCAGCGCAGTCTGACCTCTCTGGCGACTGTTGACTGGCGGGCGGCTCTGACGACTGTTGACTGGCGGGCGGCTCTGGTGACGACTGTTGACTGGCGGGCGGCTCTGGTGACGACTGTTGACTGGCGGGCGGCTCTGGTGACGACTGTTGACTGGCGGGCGGCTCTGGTGACGACTGTTGACTGGCGGGCGGCTCTGGTGACGACTGTTGACTGGCGGGCGGCTCTGGTGACGACTGTTGACTGGCGGGCGGCTCTGGTGACGACTGTTGACTGGCGGGCAGCTCTGGTGACGACTGTAGACTGGCGGGCAGCTCTGGTGACGACTGTTGACTGGCGGGCAGCTCTGGTGACGACTGTTGACTGGCGGGCAGCTCTGGTGACGACTGTTGACTGGCGGGCAGCTCTGGTGACGACTGTTGACTGGCGGGCAGCTCTGGTGACGACTGTTGACTGGCGGGCAGCTCTGGTGACGACTGTTGACTGGCGGGCAGCTCTGGTGACGACTGTTGACTGGCGGGCAGCTCTGGCAACTGTTGACTGGCGGGCAGCTCTTGCCCCGTCAAACAGCCCTTGTGCCCCCCCCTAAAAAATTATTGGGGGTGCCTCTTGGTCTCCCTTACCTCGCCAGCCTTCTTCCGCTGCTTGGTCCTTTGTTGGTGGGGAATTCTGTCATAAAATAAGTTGTACTCATCCTTAAAAATGTGCTACTGGAGAGAAGAGGACCAAAACGCAGCAGGTATGTGCAGGCTCATCTTGACTTTTATTAACTATCAAAATGAATGCCAAAATAACAAACCATGAGAATGACCGAACAACCAACAAACAGTCTGGCAAAGCATAGGCTCAACACAGAACAATTCCCCACAACCCCAAAGACAAACACACACACCTATATAGGACTTCCAATCAAAGGCAACTATACACACCTGCCTTCAATTGGAAGTCCCAATCATCCACCCAACATTTAACCAACACAAACATGCCACGTCCTGACCCCAAAACTAAAACACTAGCTCCATCTGCTGGTCAGGACGTGACATTTCTATATATACAGTACCAGTCTAAAGTCTGGACACACCTACTCATTCAAGGGTTTTTCTTTATTTTGAATATTTTCTACATTGTAGAATAATAATGGCAAGAGTTTGCAAAGCTGTCATCAAGGCAAAGGGTGAATACTTTGAAGAATCTCAAATATAAAATATATTTGGATTTGTTTAACACTTTTTTTGCTTACTACATGATTCCATATGTGTAATTTCATAGTTTTGATGTCGTCACTATTATTCTACAATGTAGAAAATAGTAAATGTAAAGAAATACACATGAATGAGTAGGTGTGTCCAAACTTTTGACTGGTACTGTATATATTTACAAAAAAGAAATATATGGGGGGATTGGAAATGATGCAGACAATTACATTGATGGAAGCCACAATCTATCTGCAGTTTAAAAGCAGATCTACCCCCTAAGAAAAGTTGTTTAAACCGTATTACTATTTACATGTGAATAAATTCATGAAACTGAGAATGGATTAAACCGTGTTTACCATTTAATAACCAGACCTTCATACGGACTTGCTATGCTGAATTCTTGACGCACAACCAAACATGCTGCTATATACGCTGCCAGCGCGCCCACAAGTGAGCCACTCCGGAGTGACCCGAAGAGGCACGCTGCAATTTACCACTCAAAAGGCTATACAGCAGTAATATGCAGCAGGAACTTTATGCTTACTAAATTACATCTCAAGATAATAACAAGATATCTGATCATTTCTGTCATACGTTCCAAACATATAGTATACTACTAGGCCTGCGTACAGGTAGGAGGTAGTTATATCACTACTGTAACGAGTCGTACATAACACAGTTGGAATATCTGAGTGGCAGGTTTGAGCGCACATTGCAACTCAGTCTTCTTAAATGTGGTGTGTGTGTGTGTGTTTTCTTGACCTTATGAACCAGACTGTGTGGCTTTGCTTTCCCACGAGTCCTTGGTTCTCAGGAGGTCTCTGTGTCCTTGGTTCTCAGGAGGTCTCTGTGTCCTTGGTTCTCAGGAGGTCTCTGTGTCCTTGATTCTCAGGAGGTCTCTGTGTCCTTGGTTCTCAAGAGGTCTCTGTGTCCTTGGTTCTCAAGAGGTCTCTGTGTCCTTGGTTCTCAGGAGGTCTCTGTGTCCTTGGTTCTCAGGAGGTCTCTGTGTCCTTGGTTCTCAGGAGGTCTCTGTGTCCTTGGTTCTCAGGAGGTCTCTGTGTCCTTGGTTCTCAAGAGGTCTCTGTGTCCTTGGTTCTCAAGAGGTCTCTGTGTCCTTGGTTCTCAGGAGGTCTCTGTGTCCTTGGTTCTCAGGAGGAGTCTCTGTGTTTCAACTTTCTCTTCCACACACATACAGACACACACACACACACACACACACACACGTCCATACACGTGAAAAAAAAAGAGAGATCGACAGAGACAGAGGCAGAGACAGAGAGAGAGAGAGGGGGATGGAGTGGGAGATGGAGATGGAGAGGGAGAGATGTGACCAAGATGACTACTGTTTGACTGTGCTGTGTGCTCTCGAACTGAACCCTAACCTTCGAATGGCTAATTTTCCCCTGGAGACGTGGTTATAGTAAAGCAGAGACTCCTGGCTACAGTATAGACATCTGGTTTATGTCTTTCTGTCCATCAACTAACCTGATGTTGCACAAAGTGGTACCTATCAAATGTCTAGGCAATTCACTCCATCACCTGCCAGTTAAAACAATTGCGGACATGATCATTCCCCATGAAACGATATGCTATTTCCAGCTACCACCCATCTAAAACCATACGTGGATATAATCACTTCCCATAAATGATATGCTATTTCCAACTACCATCCATCAACTGGCACAGTAAATACAGAAGGGAAAGCTTTTATGGAACAGTTTTGTACTTTGTGAAAATAACAGTGACTCATTAACCCCGGGCTGGAGCAGGGACTGGAGTTGAGGCTACCCCGGGCTGGAGCAGGGACTGGAGTTGGGGCTACCCCGGGCTGGAGCAGGGATTGGAGTTGGGGCTACCCCGGGATGGAGCAGGGACTGGAGTTGAGGCTACCCCGGGCTGGAGCAGGGATTGGAGTTGGGGCTACCCTGGGCTGGAGCAGGGACTGGAGTTGAGGCTACCCCGGGATGGAGCAGGGATTGGAGTTGGGGCTACCCTGGGCTGGAGCAGGGACTGGAGTTGTGGCTACCCCGGGCTGGAGCAGGGACTGGAGTTGGGGCTACCCCGGACTGGAGCAGGGACTGGAGTTGGGGCTACCCCGGGCTGGAGCAGGGACTGGATTTGGGGCTACCCCGGACTGGAGTTACCCACTCCATCATCTCCACTCTGTGACCCCACTCCATCATCTCCACTCTGTGACCCCACTCCTTCATCTCCACTCGGTGACCCCACTCCTTCA
Organism: Salmo salar; assembly: GCF_965601325.2. NCBI lineage: Eukaryota > Metazoa > Chordata > Actinopteri > Salmoniformes > Salmonidae > Salmo > Salmo salar. Next base: position 41,030,501 of record NC_138319.1, read on the forward strand.
TCTCCACTCTGTGACCCCACTCCTTCATCTCCACTCTGTGACCCCACTCCTTCATCTCCACTCTGTGACCCCACTCCTTCATCTCCACTCTGTGACCCCACTCCTTCATCTCCACTCTGTGACCCCACTCCTTCATCTCCACTCTGTGACCCCACTCCATCATCTCCACTCTGTGACCCCACTCCTTCATCTCCACTCGGTGACCCCACTCCTTCATCTCCACTCTGTGACCCCACTCCTTCATCTCCACTCTGTGACCCCACTCCTTCATCTCCACTCTGTGACCCCACTCCTTCATCTCCACTCTGTGACCCCACTCCTTCATCTCCACTCTGTGACCCCACTCCTTCATCTCCACTCTGTGACCCCACTCCTTCATCTCCACTCTGTGACCCCACTCCTTCATCTCCACTCTGTGACCACACTCCTTCATCTCCACTCTGTGACCCCACTCCTTCATCTCCACTCTGTGACCCCACTCCTTCATCTCCACTCTGTGACCCCACTCCTTCATCTCCACTCTGTGACCCCACTCCTTCATCTCCACTCTGTGACCCCACTCCTTCATCTCCACTCTGTGACCCCACTCCTTCATCTCCACTCTGTGACCACACTCCTTCATCTCCACTCTGTGACCCCACTCCTTCATCTCCACTCTGTGACCCCACTCCTTCATCTCCACTCTGTGACCCCACTCCTTCATCTCCACTCTGTGATCCCACTCCTTCATCTCCACTCCATCATCTCCACTCTGTGAGCCCACTCCTTCATCTCCACTCTGTGAGCCCACTCCTTCATCTCCACTCTGTGACCCCACTCCTTCATCTCCACTCTGTGACCCCACTCCTTCATCTCCCAGCGTGAGGCAGGACCCAGTCTTAGTCAACTGCTTGGCAAGACACCCCTCTTTCGGCCATGACACCATTTTAAGGGAAGTGCCTTCTAAACCGTTAGTTGATAGGAAGTGCTGTCTAAACTGCCGGTCAAAGAACTAATATAAAAACAGTCTTTAGCTTCTGCTTTTAAAATCCCACACAGCAGTTTACGGTAGTCTACAGTAGTTTACGGTAGTTTACAGTAGTTTACAGTAGTTTATAGTAGTTCTGACAAACGAAGCAAATTCAGAGGCAGTGAAAACGTCAACTGTAGCCTATTCATCTGCACTGTCGGTCAGTCAATCTGAGTCTCTGACCATATGTGTTGGTTGGTTTCCGCTGGGCGGTGATCTATCAGAGTTAAGTCTATCTGGCAGCCATCTTGCCTTTCTCCTCTTTGTTCAGCTCCATGTGGATCTCCTTCCTGGAAGAGTCTCTCTCTCTCTCTCTCTCTCTCTCTCTCTCTCTCTCTCTCTCTCTCTCTCTCTCTCTCTCTCTCTCTCTCTCTCCTCCTCTCTCTCTGTGTGTCTCTCTCTCTCTCTGTCTCTCTCTCTCTGTCTCTCTCTCTCTCTCTCTCTCTCTCTCTCTCTCTCTCTCTCTCTCTTTCTCTCTCTCTCTCTCTCTCTCTCCTAGTTGCCATTACAACTCCCACTCTGTTTTTGGAAAAAGCCGAGGACATCGTGAGAGGATCTGTCCTCAGACCTGTCTGTCTCCAACACAGCTCCTGGGTTAAAAATACTAGACAGCTCTGGAGAGCACAGAAAAGAATGGGGGAAAATACATACAGGAATAGCCTCACATGATTGGGGAAAATGGTAAACGGTTTCAATGGAGTTACTGTCGTCATCGTTAAATCTGACATTAACAAAACATAGCAGGGCAATTTACACTTCACCCAGATGGTAAATGTCGAGGCAGGGAGCGCTGAAGTAAACGAGAAATACCACAAGACAGAAGAGGAGCAGGCCAGTATGGTTCCAGCATCTACAGAAGTGGCAGTCCTCTCCTCTCCACAGACACGCAACAGAGGCCTCGGGGAGGATAAAACAGTGTGCTGAAGCATGTCTTTTAATCTCTAGCCAGAGGGTGTAATGTTTAGGGATTAGGGTGAGACAGCTAAACGACCGCAGCTGGCTTTGTCTTGGATGACTGGTACTGCTCTGGGAAAGCTACTAGTCTGTCGCCGGGTGGGGGAGGGCAACAGGGTCACAAAATACACACAAACACCACTCCACCACTCTACCCCTCCACCACTCCACCCCTCCACCCCTCCACCACCACTCCACCACTCCACCACGACTCCACCACCACACCACCACACCACTCCACCACCACTCCACCCCTCCACCATTCCACCACCACTCCACCACCCCTCCACCACTCCACCACCACTCCACCACCACCCACCACTCCACCACTCCTCCACAACTCCACCACCACACCACCACTCCACCACTCCACCACCACCCACCACTCCACCACTCTACCACTCCTCCACCACTCCACCACCACCCACCACTCCACCACCACTCCACCACTCCACCACCACTCCACCCCTCCACCATTCTACCATTCCTCCACCACTCCACCACTCCACCACCACCCACCACTCCACCACTCCACCACCACCCAACACTCCACCACTCTACCACTCCTCCACCACTCCACCACCACCCACCACTCCACCACCACTCCACCACTCCACCACTCCACCACTCCTCCACCACTCCACCACCACTCCACCCCTCCACCATTCTACCATTCCTCCACCACTCCACCACTCCACCACCACCCACCACTCCACCACTCCACCACTCCTCCACAACTCCACCACCACACCACCACACCACTCCACCACCACTCCACCCCTCCACCACTCCACCACCACTCCACCCCTCCACCATTCCACCACCCCTCCACCCCTCCACCACTCCACCACCACTCCACCACTCCACCACCACTCCACCACCTCTCCACAACTCCACCACCACTCCACCCCTCCACCACTCCACCACCACCCCTCCACCTCTCCACAACTCCACCCTTCCACCACTCCACCACCACTCCACCACTCCACCACTCTACCACTACACCACTCTACCACCACTCCACCACTCCACCACCACACCACCCCACCACCCCACCACTCCACCACTCTACCACTACACCACTCTACCACCACTCCACCACTCCACCACCACACCACCCCACCACCCCACCACTCCACCACTCTACCACTACACCACTCCACCATCACTCCACCACCCCTCCACCACTCCACCACTCCACCACCACTCTACCACTCCACCACCACTCCACCACTCCACCACCACTCCACCACTCCACCATCACTCCACCACTCCACCACCACTCCACCACCACTCCAACTCCACTCCACCACCACTCCAACTCTCCACCACCACCCCACCACCACCCCACTACCACTCCAACACTCCACCACTCCACCACCACTCCACCACTCCACCCCTCCACCACCACTCCAACACCCCACCACCACTCCAACACTCCATCACTCCACCATCACTCCACCACCACTCCACCACCACTCCACCACTCCACCACCACTCCACCACTCCACTCCTTCACCCCTCCACACCACCACTCCCCCACAACACCACCACCAGTACCCAGCTCTGCCCTGCATGGGATGCTGAGTGCTCCTCGCCTCCGTGCTGTACATACCATGCCATGGGATTTGAATAAGTACTAAGTACAAATCAGAAGAGCCACGCTACAGGAAGCATATAATCATCTCATCCCTGAGGGAAGACACACCCTGGGACTGGGACTGAAGGGAGGACACTACCTGGGACTGGGACTGGAGGGAGGACATTACCTGGGACTGGGACTGGAGGGAGGACACTACCTGGGACTGGGACTGGAGGGAGGACACTACCTGGGACTGGGACTAGAGGGAGATCATTACCTGGGACTGGGACTGGAGGGAGGACACTACCTGGGACTGGGACTGGAGGGAGGACATTACCTGGGACTGGGACTGGAGGGAGGACATTACCTGGGACTGGGACTGGAGGGAGGACACTACCTGGGACTGGGACAGGAGGGAGGACATTACCTGGGACTGGAGGGAAGACACTACCTGGGACTGGAGGGAGGACACTACCTGGGACTGGGACTGGAGGGAGGACATTACCTGGGACTGGGCCTGGGACTGGGACTGGAGGGAGGACATTACCTGGGACTGGGACTGGAGGGAGGACACTACCTGGGACTGGGACTGGAGGGAGGACACTACCTGGGACTGGGACTGGAGAGAGGACATTACCTGGGACTGGGACTGGAGAGAGGACACTACCTGGGACTGGGACTGGAGGGAGGACATTACCTGGGACTGGGACTGGAGGGAGGACACTACCTGGGACTGGGACTGGAGGGAGGACATTACCTGGGACTGGGACTGGAGGGAGGACATTACCTGGGACTGGGACTGGAGGGAGGACATTGCCTGGGATTGCGACTGGAGGGAGGACACTACCTGGGACTGGAGGGAGGACATTACCTGGGACTGGGACTGGAGGGAGGACACTACCTGGGACTGGGACTGGAGGGAGGACACTACCTGGGACTGGGACTGGAGGGAGGACATTACCTGGGACTGGGACTAGAGGGAGGGAGGACATTACCTGGGACTGGGACTGGGACTGGAGGGAGGACATTACCTGGGACTGGGACTGGAGGGAGGACATTACCTGGGACTGGGACTGGAGGGAGGACACTACCTGGGACTGGGACTGGGACTGGGAGAAGAGAAGACTCTGCTCTGGTCTGCATGGCATCTAGAGTGCCAGGGCCAGATGGTTTGCATGGCAAACAGAGTGCCAGGGCCATAGCGGCTACACTGCAGCCTGCTCTGCAATGGTCTGGGTGAATGGAATATTGCCATGTCATGGACACAGGCCCGGCCTGGACTTCCTCTAGTCACTACCCACGTGGAAACTAGAAAGGGTTAGGGTTAGAAAGGGACAGTCAGGAAACCACGAGTGACTGAGCAGCATTCCCACACAGTACAGGACACTCGTTTTCACCCATAGATGATGTTGAAAGGAGCTTAATGTAGCTTTGACAGAACACCTTAGTAAATGAGCAGTCATAAGCCCATCCAGATCAGTGTAGGTATGTCAGTCATCTTTAATCTCAGCGTGCTGCAGACCTGCACAACTTAGTGCTGTTGCTATGTTACCATGTTGTACTTTATGAATTATTCAAATATTCATGGGTGGCAGGTAGCCTGGCAGGGTAGGAGACAGTAGACGAAAGGTTTCTGGATTGAATCCCCAAGCAGTTCTTCCAGAAGTTCTTTGAATTTTGACTTTGAAAAAAGCTTTACAAATACCTGAACTAAACTTTGTAGTCTCAGGAAGACCCTCTCTAGGCTGTCCCTACCAATCTGTCATGTTTGGAGGCTGTCCCTACCACTCTGTCATGTTTGGAGACTGTCCCTACCACTCTGTCATGTTTGGAGACTGTCCCTACCAATCTGTTATGTCTGGAGACTGTCCCTACCAATCTGTCATGTTTGGAGACTGTCCCTACCAATCTGTCATTTTTGAAGACTGTCCCTACCACTCTGTCATGTTTGGAGGCTGTCCTGTACCTACCAATCAGTCATGTTTGGAGACTGTAACTACCAATCAGTCATGTTTGGAGACTGTCCCTACCAATCTGTCATGTTTGGAGACTGTCCCTACCACTCTGTCATGTTTGGAGACTGTCCCTACCACTCTGTCATGTTTGGAGGCTATCCTGTACCTACCAATCTGTCATGTTTGGAGACTGTCCCTACCAATCTGTCATGTTAGGAGGCTGTCCTGTCCCTACCAATCTGTCATGTTAGGAGACTGTCCCTACCACTCTGTCATGTTTGGAGGCTGTCCTGTCCCTACCAATCTGTCATGTTAGGAGGCTGTCCTGTCCCTACCAATCTGTCATGTTTGGAGGCTGTCCCTACCACTCTGTCATGTTTGGAGGCTGTCCCTACCACTCTGTCATGTTTGGAGACGGTCCCTACCACTCTGTCATGTTTGGAGACGGTCCCTACCACTCTGTCATGTTTGGAGACGGTCCCTACCACTCTGTCATGTTTGGAGACGGTCCCTACCACTCTGTCATGTTTGGAGACGGTCCCTACCACTCTGTCATGTTTGGAGACGGTCCCTACCACTCTGTCATGTTTGGAGACGGTCCCTACCAATCTGTCATGTTTGGAGACGGTCCCTACCACTCTGTCATGTTTGGAGACGGTCCCTACCACTCTGTCATGTTTGGAGACGGTCCCTACCAATCTGTCATGTTTGGAGACGGTCCCTACCACTCTGTCATGTTTGGAGACGGTCCCTACCAATCTGTCATGTTTGGAGACGGTCCCTACCAATCTGTCATGTTTGGAGACGGTCCCTACCAATCTGTCATGTTTGGAGACGGTCCCTACCACTCTGTCATGTTTGGAGACGGTCCCTACCAATCTGTCATGTTTGGAGACGGTCCCTACCAATCTGTCATGTTTGGAGAAGGTCCCTACCAATCTGTCATGTTTGGAGACGGTCCCTACCAATCTGTCATGTTTGGAGACTGTCCCTACCACTCTGTCATGTTTGGAGACTGTCCCTACCACTCTGTCATGTTTGGAGATGGTCCCTACCAATCTGTTATGTTTGGAGACGGTCCCTACCACTCTGTCATGTTTGGAGACGGTCCCTACCAATCTCTCTATTTGTACCTTGTGTTCTCATCCTCGGTGTCCCTTCTTCCAGAAGTTCTTCAAGCTTCTGACTTTGAAAACAACGTTTCAAACAAGCTCCAGATCTATCTTCTCATAACCTACGTTGCAGCCAGACAGACGGACAGACAGTTGGTGGGTGGCCGTGTACATGGTAAAACAAACACAGAACAGAGAGAATCACATTGGTCCGGGGCCAGTGAACACAAATGACTGAGGAGCGACGTGACTTGGGACAGGGAGAGTCAATAAACAGGACGGGGATGGACACTAACAGACGGAGGGAACAGAAGCTAAACCATGTCTGACTGTCCACTCTACTGTTCCAAAGGAAAGTAATGACATCACAGCGTCTGCATCGACACCCAAATGGCACCCTATTCCCTATATAGTGCACTACTTTAGACCAGAGCCCTGTTTCACCCTATTCCCTATATAGTGCACTACTTCAGACAAGAGTCCTATGACACCCTATTCCCTATATAGTGCACTACTTTAGACCAGAGCCCTATGGCACCCTATTCTCTATACATAGAGCACTACTTTAGACCAGAGCCCTATTTCACCTTATACCCTATATAGTGCACTACTTTAGACCAGAGCCCTATTTCACCCTATTCCCTATATAGTGCACTACTTTAGACCAGAGCCCTATGGCACCCTATTCCCTATATAGTGCACTACTTTAGACCAGGACCCTAAAATGAACTATAGCCCCTGTTTAAAAGTAGTGCACTATATATGGAATAGGGTGGAATTTGGGTGCCGATGCAGATGGTGTGATGTTTGTTTCTTGGACCCTGGGCGGTAGAAAATGGTGAAGTTAAATCTTGTAAACAGGAGAGCCCACCGGCCCTGCTTGGAGTTATTTAAGGCACTTTGCTATACGGAGATATTCCACATTTTTATGGTCAGTCCAGACCAGGAATGGCTGTTCTACTTCTTCCAGCCAGTGCCTCCAGTCTTCCAATGCCATCTTGACCGCCAGGAGTTCTCGGTTGACTATGTCGTAGTTTATATCTTCAGGATTGAGACAATGGGACAGGAAGGCACAGGGATGAAGCTTTTGGTCCAGTGCAGATTGCTGGGACAGGATGGCCCCCACTCCAACATCAGAAGCATCAACCTCTACCAGAAATTGACGGGACGGATCCAGATGGATGAGGATGGGTGCTGTGGTGAACCGATGCTTCAGGTCAAACAAAGGCTCTGTCGACAGCTGGAGACCATGTGAACTGTACTTTGAGAGAGGTGAGTGCAAAGAAATGGGCCGCCAGGGTGCTGTAACCCTTGAATGAATCAGTGGTAGATGTTAGCAAAACCCAGCAAACGTTGCAACTGCACCCTAGACGTAAGTTGAGGCCAATCCACCACTGCTTTCAGCTTTCCAGGATCCCATCTGGACATTTCCCTCAGCGATGACATATCCCAGAAAGGCGATTGTAGAGCGGTGGAACTCACACTTCTCGGCTTTCACAAACAGTTGGTTCTCCAGGAGGCGCTGAAGGACCTGTCTGACATGAAGAACATGTTCTTGGGCAGACCGGGAAAAAACAGGATGTCCTCAAGGTAGACGAGCACAAAACGGTTTAGCATGTCCCGGAGTACATTGTTTACCAGAGCCTGGAAGACAGCGAGTGAGTGAATCCAAAACAGCGTTTGGTGAGTCCAAATCGCATGACCTGCTAGTCATAATGTCCGCTGCTGTGTTGAATGCTGTCTTCCACTCATCTCCTTCGCGTATCCAAACCAGGTGGTAGGCATTCCTAAGGTCCAACTTTGAAAAAATGGTGGCCCCCTGGAGAGGTTCAAATGCCGAGGAGAGGAGTGGTAGAGGGTAATGATTCTTAACCGTCATTTAGACCCCGGTAGTCAATGCACGGACTCAGGGTCTTGTCCTTCTCGACGAAGAAAAACCCTGCGCCGGCAGGAAATGCAGACGGGTGGACGGCCCCAGTAGCCAGAGACTCATCTATGTACTCCTCCATGGCGTTGGTCTCCGGCCCGGATAGAGAATATAGCCTACCACGAGGTGGTGTGGTGCCTAGGAGGAGATCAATGGCACAACCATAAGGACAATGCGGGGGAAGAAAAGTAGCCCGTGCCTTGCTGAAAACCTCCAAAAGGTCGTGGTACTCTGTGGGGACGGCAGAGAAATCCGAGACTTGACTTAAGCCTCGAGGAGGCTGTTTCGGGGAAGGCTGCACTGCTTTGAGGCAATGGGAATGGTAGAACAGACTCCAACCCAGGGTTGAACTTGTGGTCCAGTCAATAACAGGGGTTGTGATTTGAATTGTCAAGAAAATCCCAAAACAACAGGAACATGGGGAGAGTCAATGAGGAGGAGCTGTACAGCCTCACCGTGATTTCCTGAAACCCGCAGATTATCAGGAACAGTGCTGTGGGTCAACCAATGGAGCGTCCGTCCAGTGCTCTAGCGTCCATGGGAACAGAGAGGAGTTGAGTGGGGTCAACTAATTCAGAAACTAGGGTAGCGTCCATAAAACTCTCATCCGCCCCAGAGTCAATGATCAATCGGAGAGATTTAGACTGGTCTTCCCACAGCAGTAGCACAAAAAAAAGGAGAGTGGTTGATGGGATTTAGAGGATTCCCAGTCTGGCTCACCAGAGTACTTGTACCTACTACAGAAATATGTCTCTTAACTGGGCAGATGGCTATATAATGTCCAACAGCCTCACAGTACAGACAAGTGTTGGAAATTAGCCTATGTGAACGTTCCCTAGGTGATAACCTAGCTCTGCTCATTAGCATAGGTTTCGCAGTATCTGACTCACCCGTCACCAATGATTCTCGAGGGAGCTCGGGTGGCTTCGGATCCTCTCAGAAAAAAAGCCTTCGGGGACTTCCGGATTCCTTCAAAGGTGAGCGAGCCACTGCGGATGAACGAGTGTGACCTAGGCCAGACTGGCACAGAGAGACAGGAAACACAGGGAAAAAATACACTGGGGAAAAAAAGCCACACCTGTAGGGGGTGGAGACAATCACAATACAGGTGAAACAGATCAGGGTGTGACACCCTAAGGACACCCTGTTCCTATAGGGCCCTCTGGTCTATAGATCCCTCCCTGAGGAAACTCTGGTCCTATAGAGCCCTCTGGTCCCATAGCCCCTCTGGTCTATAGAGCCCTCTGGTCTATAGAGCCCTCTGGTCTATAGAGCCTTCCCTGAGGAAACTCTGGTCTATAGAGCCCTCCCTGAGGAAACTCTGGTCCTATAGTGCCCTCTGGTTCCATAGAGCCCTCTGGTCCCATAGCCCCTCTGGTCACATAGAGCCCTCTGGTCTATAGAGCCCTCTGGTCTGTAGAGCCCTCTGGTCCCATAGAGCCCTCTGGTCCCATAGAGCTCTGGTCTATAGAGCCCTCTGGTCTGTAGAGCTCTGGTCCTATAGATCCCTCTGGTCCCATAGAGCCCTCTGGTCCCATAGAGCCCTCTGGTCCCATAGAGCCCTCTGGTCACATAGAGCCCTCTGGTCCCATAGATCCCTCTGGTCCCATAGATCCCTCTGGTCACATAGATCCCTCTGGTCCCATAGAGCCCTCTGGTCTGTAGAGCCCTCTGGTCCCATAGAGCCCTCTGGTCTATAGAGCCCTCTGGTCCCATAGAGCCCTCTGGTCCCATAGAGCCCTCTGGTCACATAGAGCCCTCTGGTCACATAGAGCCCTCTGGTCCCATAGAGCCCTCTGGTCCCATAGAGCCCTCTGGTCACATAGAGCCCTCTGGTCCCATAGAGCCCTCTGGTCCCATAGAGCCCTCTGGTCACATAGAGCCCTCTGGTCCCATAGAGCCCTCTGGTCTATAGAGCCCTCTGGTCCCATAGAGCCCTCTGGTCCCATAGAGCCCTCTGGTCCCATAGAGCCCTCTGGTCTGTAGAGCCCTCTGGTCTGTAGAGCCCTCTGGTCCCATAGAGCCCTCTGGTCCCATAGAGCCCTCTGGTCTATAGAGCCCTCTGGTCCCATAGCCCCTCTGGTCCCATAGAGCCCTCTGGTCTGTAGAGCCCTCTGGTCCCATAGAGCCCTCTGGTCACATAGAGCCCTCTGGTCTCATAGAGCCCTCTGGTCCCATAGAGCCCTCTGGTCCCATAGAGCCCTCTGGTCCCATAGATCCCTCTGGTCCCATAGAGCCCTCTGGTCCCATAGAGCCCTCTGGTCCCATAGAGCCCTCTGGTCTATAGAGCCCTCTGGTCCATTAGAGCCCTCTGGTCTATAGAGCCCTCTGGTCCCATAGAGCCCTCTGGTTCCATAGAGCCCTCTGGTCTATAGAGCCCTCTGGTCCATTAGAGCCCTCTGGTCCCATAGAGCCCTCTGGTCCCATAGAGCACTCTGGTCACATAGAGCCCTCTGGTCTATAGAGCCCTCTGGTCCCATAGAGCCCTCTGGTCCCATAGCCCCTCTGGTCCCATAGCCCCTCTGGTTCCATAGAGCCCTCTGGTCTATAGAGCCCTCTGGTCCCATAGAGCCCTCTGGTCTATAGAGCCCTCTGGTCCCATAGCCCCTCTGGTCTATAGAGCCCTCTGGTCCCATAGAGCCCTCTGGTCTGTAGAGCCCTCTGGTCCCATAGAGCCCTCTGGTCCATTAGAGCCCTCTGGTCCCATAGAGCCCTCTGGTCCCATAGAGCCCTCTGGTCCCATAGAGCCCTCTGGTCCCATAGAGCCCTCTGGTTCCATAGAGCCCTCTGGTCTATAGAGCCCTCTGGTCCATTAGAGCCCTCTGGTCTATAGAGCCCTCTGGTTCCATAGAGCCCTCTGGTCTATAGAGCCCTCTGGTCCATTAGAGCCCTCTGGTCTATAGAGCCCTCTGGTCCCATAGAGCCCTCTGGTCTATAGAGCCCTCTGGTCCCATAGCCCCTCTGGTCTATAGAGCCCTCTGGTCCCATAGAGCCCTCTGGTCTGTAGAGCCCTCTGGTCACATAGAGCCCTCTGGTCCATTAGAGCCCTCTGGTCCCATAGAGCCCTCTGGTCCCATAGAGCCCTCTGGTCTATAGAGCCCTCTGGTCTGTAGAGCCCTCTGGTCTATAGAGCCCTCTGGTCTGTAGAGCCCTCTGGTCTATAGAGCCCTCTGGTCTATAGAGCCCTCTGGTCTATAGATCCCTCTGGTCTATAGAGCCCTCTGGTCCATAGAGCCCTCTGGTCCATAGAACCCTCTGGTCCCATAGAACCCTCTGGTCCCATAGAGCCCTCTGGTCCCATAGAACCCTCTGGTCCCATAGAGCCCTCTGGTCCATAGAGCCCTCTGGTCCCATAGAGCCCTCTGGTCCCATAGAGCCCTCTGGTCTGTAGAGCCCTCTGGTCCCATAGATCCCTCTGGTCTATAGAGCCCTCTGGTCTGTAGAGCCCTCTGGTCCCATAGAGCCCTCTGGTCCCATAGAGCCCTCTGGTCTATAGAGCCCTCTGGTCCCATAGAGCCCTCTGGTCTATAGAGCCCTCTGGTCTGTAGAGCCCTCTGGTCCCATAGAGCCCTCTGGTCTATAGAGCCCTCTGGTCCCATAGAGCCCTCTGGTCCCATAGAGCCCTCTGGTCCCATAGATCCCTCTGGTCCCATAGAGCCCTCTGGTCTGTAGAGCCCTCTGGTCCCATAGAGCCCTCTGGTCCATTAGAGCCCTCTGGTCCCATAGAGCCCTCTGGTCCCATAGAGCCCTCTGGTCCCATAGAGCCCTCTGGTCCCATAGAGCCCTCTGGTTCCATAGAGCCCTCTGGTCTATAGAGCCCTCTGGTCCATTAGAGCCCTCTGGTCTATAGAGCCCTCTGGTTCCATAGAGCCCTCTGGTCTATAGAGCCCTCTGGTCCATTAGAGCCCTCTGGTCTATAGAGCCCTCTGGTCCCATAGAGCCCTCTGGTCTATAGAGCCCTCTGGTCCCATAGCCCCTCTGGTCTATAGAGCCCTCTGGTCCCATAGAGCCCTCTGGTCTGTAGAGCCCTCTGGTCACATAGAGCCCTCTGGTCCATTAGAGCCCTCTGGTCCCATAGAGCCCTCTGGTCCCATAGAGCCCTCTGGTCTATAGAGCCCTCTGGTCTGTAAAGCCCTCTGGTCTATAGAGCCCTCTGGTCTGTAGAGCCCTCTGGTCTATAGAGCCCTCTGGTCTATAGAGCCCTCTGGTCTATAGATCCCTCTGGTCTATAGAGCCCTCTGGTCCATAGAGCCCTCTGGTCCATAGAACCCTCTGGTCCCATAGAACCCTCTGGTCCCATAGAGCCCTCTGGTCCCATAGAACCCTCTGGTCCCATAGAGCCCTCTGGTCCATAGAGCCCTCTGGTCCCATAGAGCCCTCTGGTCCCATAGAGCCCTCTGGTCCCATAGAGCCCTCTGGTCTGTAGAGCCCTCTGGTCCCATAGATCCCTCTGGTCCCATAGAGCCCTCTGGTCCCATAGATCCCTCTGGTCCCATAGAGCCCTCTGGTCTGTAGAGCCCTCTGGTCCCATAGAGCCCTCTGGTCCCATAGAGCCCTCTGGTCTATAGAGCCCTCTGGTCCCATAGAGCCCTCTGGTCTATAGAGCCCTCTGGTCTGTAGAGCCCTCTGGTCCCATAGAGCCCTCTGGTCTATAGAGCCCTCTGGTCCCATAGAGCCCTCTGGTCCCATAGAGCCCTCTGGTCCCATAGATCCCTCTGGTCCCATAGAGCCCTCTGGTCTGTAGAGCCCTCTGGTCCCATAGAGCCCTCTGGTCTCGTAGAGCCCTCTGGTCTATAGAGCCCTCTGGTCTATAGAGCCCTCTGGTCCCATAGAGCCCTCTGGTCCCATAGAGCCCTCTGGTCTATAGAGCCCTCTGGTCCCATAGAGCCCTCTGGTCTATAGAGCCCTCTGGACCCATAGATCCCTCTGGTCCCATAGAGCCCTCTGGTCTATAGAGCCCTCTGGTCCCATAGAGCCCTCTGGTCCCATAGAGCCCTCTGGTCCCATAGAGCCCTCTGGTCTATAGAGCCCTCTGGTCTGTAGAGCCCTCTGGTCCCATAGAGCCCTCTGGTCCCATAGAGCCCTCTGGTCCCATAGAGCCCTCTGGTCTGTAGAGCCCTCTGGTCCCATAGAGCCCTCTGGTCCCATAGAGCCCTCTGGTCTATAGAGCCCTCTGGTCCCATAGCCCCTCTGGTCCATTAGAGCCCTCTGGTCCCATAGAGCCCTCTGGTCTATAGAGCCCTCTGGTCCCATAGATCCCTCTGGTCCCATAGAGCCCTCTGGTCTGTAGATCCCTCTGGTCCCATAGAGCCCTCTGGTCCCATAGAGCCCTCTGGTCTGTAGAGCCCTCTGGTCTATAGAGCCCTCTGGTCTGTAGAGCCCTCTGGTCTATAGAGCCCTCTGGTCTGTAGATCCCTCTGGTCCCATAGAGCCCTCTGGTCCCATAGAGCCCTCTGGTCCATTAGAGCCCTCTGGTCCATTAGAGCCCTCTGGTCTGTAGAGCCCTCCCTGATGACCCTCTGGTCTATAGAGCCCTCCCTGTGGACCCTCTGGTCTATAGAGCCCTCTGGTCCCATTAGAGCCCTCTGGTCCCATTAGAGCCCTCTGGTCTATAGAGCCCTCTGGTCTATAGAGCCCTCTGGTCCCATTAGAGCCCTCTGGTCCCATTAGAGCCCTCTGGTCTATAGAGCCCTCTGGTCCCATAGAGCCCTCTGGTCTATAGAGCCCTCTGGTCCCATAGAGCCCTCTGGTCTATAGAGCCCTCTGGTCCCATAGAGCCCTCTGGTCCCATAGAGCCCTCTGGTCACATAGAGCCCTCTGGTCTGTAGAGCCCTCTGGTCTATAGAGCCCTCTGGTCTATAGAGCCCTCTGGTCCCATAGAGCCCTCTGGTCCCATAGAGCCCTCTGGTCCCATAGAGCCCTCTGGTCTATAGAGCCCTCTGGTCCATTAGAGCCCTCTGGTCTATAGAGCCCTCTGGTCTGTAGATCCCTCTGGTCCATTAGAGCCCTCTGGTCCATTAGAGCCCTCTGGTCCCATAGAGCCCTCTGGTCCATTAGAGCCCTCTGGTCCCATAGAGCCCTCTGGTCTATAGAGCCCTCTGGTCTGTAAAGCCCTCTGGTCTATAGAGCCCTCTGGTCTGTAGAGCCCTCTGGTCTATAGAGCCCTCTGGTCTATAGAGCCCTCTGGTCTATAGATCCCTCTGGTCTATAGAGCCCTCTGGTCCATAGAGCCCTCTGGTCCATAGAACCCTCTGGTCCCATAGAACCCTCTGGTCCCATAGAGCCCTCTGGTCCCATAGAACCCTCTGGTCCCATAGAGCCCTCTGGTCCATAGAGCCCTCTGGTCCCATAGAGCCCTCTGGTCCCATAGAGCCCTCTGGTCCCATAGAGCCCTCTGGTCTGTAGAGCCCTCTGGTCCCATAGATCCCTCTGGTCCCATAGAGCCCTCTGGTCCCATAGATCCCTCTGGTCCCATAGAGCCCTCTGGTCTGTAGAGCCCTCTGGTCCCATAGAGCCCTCTGGTCCCATAGAGCCCTCTGGTCTATAGAGCCCTCTGGTCCCATAGAGCCCTCTGGTCTATAGAGCCCTCTGGTCTGTAGAGCCCTCTGGTCCCATAGAGCCCTCTGGTCTATAGAGCCCTCTGGTCCCATAGAGCCCTCTGGTCCCATAGAGCCCTCTGGTCCCATAGATCCCTCTGGTCCCATAGAGCCCTCTGGTCTGTAGAGCCCTCTGGTCCCATAGAGCCCTCTGGTCTCGTAGAGCCCTCTGGTCTATAGAGCCCTCTGGTCTATAGAGCCCTCTGGTCCCATAGAGCCCTCTGGTCCCATAGAGCCCTCTGGTCTATAGAGCCCTCTGGTCCCATAGAGCCCTCTGGTCTATAGAGCCCTCTGGACCCATAGATCCCTCTGGTCCCATAGAGCCCTCTGGTCTATAGAGCCCTCTGGTCCCATAGAGCCCTCTGGTCCCATAGAGCCCTCTGGTCCCATAGAGCCCTCTGGTCTATAGAGCCCTCTGGTCTGTAGAGCCCTCTGGTCCCATAGAGCCCTCTGGTCCCATAGAGCCCTCTGGTCCCATAGAGCCCTCTGGTCTGTAGAGCCCTCTGGTCCCATAGAGCCCTCTGGTCCCATAGAGCCCTCTGGTCTATAGAGCCCTCTGGTCCCATAGCCCCTCTGGTCCATTAGAGCCCTCTGGTCCCATAGAGCCCTCTGGTCTATAGAGCCCTCTGGTCCCATAGATCCCTCTGGTCCCATAGAGCCCTCTGGTCCCATAGAGCCCTCTGGTCCCATAGAGCCCTCTGGTCCCATAGAGCCCTCTGGTCTGTAGAGCCCTCTGGTCTATAGAGCCCTCTGGTCTGTAGAGCCCTCTGGTCTATAGAGCCCTCTGGTCTGTAGATCCCTCTGGTCCCATAGAGCCCTCTGGTCCCATAGAGCCCTCTGGTCCATTAGAGCCCTCTGGTCCATTAGAGCCCTCTGGTCTGTAGAGCCCTCCCTGATGACCCTCTGGTCTATAGAGCCCTCCCTGTGGACCCTCTGGTCTATAGAGCCCTCTGGTCCCATTAGAGCCCTCTGGTCCCATTAGAGCCCTCTGGTCTATAGAGCCCTCTGGTCTATAGAGCCCTCTGGTCCCATTAGAGCCCTCTGGTCCCATTAGAGCCCTCTGGTCTATAGAGCCCTCTGGTCCCATAGAGCCCTCTGGTCTATAGAGCCCTCTGGTCCCATAGAGCCCTCTGGTCTATAGAGCCCTCTGGTCCCATAGAGCCCTCTGGTCCCATAGAGCCCTCTGGTCACATAGAGCCCTCTGGTCTGTAGAGCCCTCTGGTCTATAGAGCCCTCTGGTCTATAGAGCCCTCTGGTCCCATAGAGCCCTCTGGTCCCATAGAGCCCTCTGGTCCCATAGAGCCCTCTGGTCTATAGAGCCCTCTGGTCCATTAGAGCCCTCTGGTCTATAGAGCCCTCTGGTCTGTAGATCCCTCTGGTCCATTAGAGCCCTCTGGTCCATTAGAGCCCTCTGGTCCCATAGAGCCCTCTGGTCCATTAGAGCCCTCTGGTCCATTAGAGCCCTCTGGTCTGTAGAGCCCTCCCTGATGACCCTCTGGTCTATAGAGCCCTCTGGTCTATAGAGCCCTCCCTGTGGACCCTCTGGTCTATAGAGCCCTCTGGTCCCATTAGAGCCCTCTGGTCCCATAGAGCCCTCTGGTCTATAGAGCCCTCTGGTCCCATTAGAGCCCTCTGGTCCCATTAGAGCCCTCTGGTCTATAGAGCCCTCTGGTCTATAGAGCCCTCTGGTCCCATTAGAGCCCTCTGGTCCCATTAGAGCCCTCTGGTCTATAGAGCCCTCTGGTCCCATAGAGCCCTCTGGTCCCATAGAGCCCTCTGGTCACATAGAGCCCTCTGGTCTGTAGAGCCCTCTGGTCTATAGAGCCCTCTGGTCACATAGAGCCCTCTGGTCCATTAGAGCCCTCTGGTCTATAGAGCCCTCTGGTCACATAGAGCCCTCTGGTCTGTAGAGCCCTCTGGTCTGTAGAGCCCTCTGGTCCCATAGAGCCCTCTGGTCTATAGAGCCCTCTGGTCTGTAGAGCCTTCTGGTCCCATAGAGCCCTCTGGTCCCATAGAGCCCTCTGGTCCCATAGAGCCCTCTGGTCCCATAGAGCCCTCTGGTCCATTAGAGCCCTCTGGTCCCATAGAGCCCTCTGGTCTGTAGAGCCCTCTGGTCCATAGAGCCCTCTGGTCCATTAGAGCCCTCTGGTCCCATAGAGCCCTCTGGTCCCATAGAGCCCTCTGGTCTATAGAGCCCTCTGGTCCCATAGAGCCCTCTGGTCTGTAGAGCCCTCTGGTCCCATAGAGCCCTCTGGTCTATAGAGCCCTCTGGTCTGTAGAGCCCTCTGGTCCATTAGAGCCCTCTGGTCCATTAGAGCCCTCTGGTCCCATAGAGCCCTCTGGTCCCATAGAGCCCTCTGGTCTATAGAGCCCTCTGGTCCCATAGAGCCCTCTGGTCCCATAGATCCCTCTGGTCTATAGAGCCCTCTGGTCCCATAGAGCCCTCTGGTCTATAGAGCCCTCTGGTCTATAGAGCCCTCTGGTCCCATAGAGCCCTCTGGTCTATAGAGCCCTCTGGTCTATAGAGCCCTCTGGTCTATAGAGCCCTCTGGTCCATAGAGCCCTCTGGTCTATAGAGCCCTCTGGTCCCATAGAGCCCTCTGGTCTGTAGAGCCCTCTGGTCTATAGAGCCCTCTGGTCTATAGAGCCCTCTGGTCTATAGATCCCTCTGGTCTATAGAGCCCTCTGGTCCATAGAGCCCTCTGGTCCATAGAACCCTCTGGTCCCATAGAACCCTCTGGTCCCATAGAGCCCTCTGGTCCCATAGAACCCTCTGGTCCCATAGAGCCCTCTGGTCCATAGAGCCCTCTGGTCCCATAGAGCCCTCTGGTCCCATAGAGCCCTCTGGTCCCATAGAGCCCTCTGGTCTGTAGAGCCCTCTGGTCCCATAGATCCCTCTGGTCCCATAGAGCCCTCTGGTCCCATAGATCCCTCTGGTCCCATAGAGCCCTCTGGTCTGTAGAGCCCTCTGGTCCCATAGAGCCCTCTGGTCCCATAGAGCCCTCTGGTCTATAGAGCCCTCTGGTCCCATAGAGCCCTCTGGTCTATAGAGCCCTCTGGTCTGTAGAGCCCTCTGGTCCCATAGAGCCCTCTGGTCTATAGAGCCCTCTGGTCCCATAGAGCCCTCTGGTCCCATAGAGCCCTCTGGTCCCATAGATCCCTCTGGTCCCATAGAGCCCTCTGGTCTGTAGAGCCCTCTGGTCCCATAGAGCCCTCTGGTCTCGTAGAGCCCTCTGGTCTATAGAGCCCTCTGGTCTATAGAGCCCTCTGGTCCCATAGAGCCCTCTGGTCCCATAGAGCCCTCTGGTCTATAGAGCCCTCTGGTCCCATAGAGCCCTCTGGTCTATAGAGCCCTCTGGACCCATAGATCCCTCTGGTCCCATAGAGCCCTCTGGTCTATAGAGCCCTCTGGTCCCATAGAGCCCTCTGGTCCCATAGAGCCCTCTGGTCCCATAGAGCCCTCTGGTCTATAGAGCCCTCTGGTCTGTAGAGCCCTCTGGTCCCATAGAGCCCTCTGGTCCCATAGAGCCCTCTGGTCCCATAGAGCCCTCTGGTCTGTAGAGCCCTCTGGTCCCATAGAGCCCTCTGGTCCCATAGAGCCCTCTGGTCTATAGAGCCCTCTGGTCCCATAGCCCCTCTGGTCCATTAGAGCCCTCTGGTCCCATAGAGCCCTCTGGTCTATAGAGCCCTCTGGTCCCATAGATCCCTCTGGTCCCATAGAGCCCTCTGGTCCCATAGAGCCCTCTGGTCCCATAGAGCCCTCTGGTCCCATAGAGCCCTCTGGTCTGTAGAGCCCTCTGGTCTATAGAGCCCTCTGGTCTGTAGAGCCCTCTGGTCTATAGAGCCCTCTGGTCTGTAGATCCCTCTGGTCCCATAGAGCCCTCTGGTCCCATAGAGCCCTCTGGTCCATTAGAGCCCTCTGGTCCATTAGAGCCCTCTGGTCTGTAGAGCCCTCCCTGATGACCCTCTGGTCTATAGAGCCCTCCCTGTGGACCCTCTGGTCTATAGAGCCCTCTGGTCCCATTAGAGCCCTCTGGTCCCATTAGAGCCCTCTGGTCTATAGAGCCCTCTGGTCTATAGAGCCCTCTGGTCCCATTAGAGCCCTCTGGTCCCATTAGAGCCCTCTGGTCTATAGAGCCCTCTGGTCCCATAGAGCCCTCTGGTCTATAGAGCCCTCTGGTCCCATAGAGCCCTCTGGTCTATAGAGCCCTCTGGTCCCATAGAGCCCTCTGGTCCCATAGAGCCCTCTGGTCACATAGAGCCCTCTGGTCTGTAGAGCCCTCTGGTCTATAGAGCCCTCTGGTCTATAGAGCCCTCTGGTCCCATAGAGCCCTCTGGTCCCATAGAGCCCTCTGGTCCCATAGAGCCCTCTGGTCTATAGAGCCCTCTGGTCCATTAGAGCCCTCTGGTCTATAGAGCCCTCTGGTCTGTAGATCCCTCTGGTCCATTAGAGCCCTCTGGTCCATTAGAGCCCTCTGGTCCCATAGAGCCCTCTGGTCCATTAGAGCCCTCTGGTCCATTAGAGCCCTCTGGTCTGTAGAGCCCTCCCTGATGACCCTCTGGTCTATAGAGCCCTCTGGTCTATAGAGCCCTCCCTGTGGACCCTCTGGTCTATAGAGCCCTCTGGTCCCATTAGAGCCCTCTGGTCCCATAGAGCCCTCTGGTCTATAGAGCCCTCTGGTCCCATTAGAGCCCTCTGGTCCCATTAGAGCCCTCTGGTCTATAGAGCCCTCTGGTCTATAGAGCCCTCTGGTCCCATTAGAGCCCTCTGGTCCCATTAGAGCCCTCTGGTCTATAGAGCCCTCTGGTCCCATAGAGCCCTCTGGTCCCATAGAGCCCTCTGGTCACATAGAGCCCTCTGGTCTGTAGAGCCCTCTGGTCTATAGAGCCCTCTGGTCACATAGAGCCCTCTGGTCCATTAGAGCCCTCTGGTCTATAGAGCCCTCTGGTCACATAGAGCCCTCTGGTCTGTAGAGCCCTCTGGTCTGTAGAGCCCTCTGGTCCCATAGAGCCCTCTGGTCTATAGAGCCCTCTGGTCTGTAGAGCCTTCTGGTCCCATAGAGCCCTCTGGTCCCATAGAGCCCTCTGGTCCCATAGAGCCCTCTGGTCCCATAGAGCCCTCTGGTCCATTAGAGCCCTCTGGTCCCATAGAGCCCTCTGGTCTGTAGAGCCCTCTGGTCCATAGAGCCCTCTGGTCCATTAGAGCCCTCTGGTCCCATAGAGCCCTCTGGTCCCATAGAGCCCTCTGGTCTATAGAGCCCTCTGGTCCCATAGAGCCCTCTGGTCTGTAGAGCCCTCTGGTCCCATAGAGCCCTCTGGTCTATAGAGCCCTCTGGTCTGTAGAGCCCTCTGGTCCATTAGAGCCCTCTGGTCCATTAGAGCCCTCTGGTCCCATAGAGCCCTCTGGTCCCATAGAGCCCTCTGGTCTATAGAGCCCTCTGGTCCCATAGAGCCCTCTGGTCCCATAGATCCCTCTGGTCTATAGAGCCCTCTGGTCCCATAGAGCCCTCTGGTCTATAGAGCCCTCTGGTCTATAGAGCCCTCTGGTCCCATAGAGCCCTCTGGTCTATAGAGCCCTCTGGTCTATAGAGCCCTCTGGTCTATAGAGCCCTCTGGTCCCATAGAGCCCTCTGGTCTATAGAGCCCTCTGGTCCCATAGAGCCCTCTGGTCTATAGAGCCCTCTGGTCTATAGAGCCCTCTGGTCTATAGAGCCCTCTGGTCTATAGAGCCCTCTGGTCTATAGAGCCCTCCCTGTGGACCCTCTGGTAAATCAAATTTAGTGATCCTCGTGCTGATCTAGGATCAGATCTCCCTCTCTTATTCATTATTTCCTGAAAAGCCAAAACTGATCCTAGACCTGTACTCCAACTATGAGAGGCTTTGTGGTTACAAGCCTTGTTCTGCTCTTTTCTGTGTGTCAAACACAATTCAAACTGATTCAAGCATCACAGCACATCTCAGTGCTCGGAGACGGAGAGCCTTTGGTTATCAGTGCCCCGTGAGCACCACTCCAGGGTATACAAATATAAATACAATTGAAGTAGATACCTAGTGTGGCAGAGAGAAATTATTCAGCTCTCCTCCGTTGTAGTTGAAGGTGTGTGGTGAAATCAAACGGGAAGTTAATTCATGTTCGTAAGATACTGTAGCAGCAAGTTAAAGGGCAGATGACTTTCATGGGCGAAAGTGGAGACAGGGTTTGGAAAGGCATCTGTATGTTCCAAGGTCTTCAACGTTGTACTTGAGAGGGTGAGTGGTTTACATAGACTCCAGTACTCACACACGCATGCACACGCACGCACGCACGCACGCACACACACGCGCGCGCGCACACACGCACGCACACACACACACACACACACCAGCGCACACACACACACACACACACACACACACACACACACACACACTCCAGCGCACACACACACACACACACACACACACACACACACACACACACACACACACACACACACACACACAGTGCGCGCGCACACACACACACACACACGCGCGCGCACACACACACACACACTCCAGCGCACACACACACACACACACACACACACACACACACACTCCAGCGCACGCACGGACACACACACACACACACCACACTCCAGCGCACACACACAAACACGCACACACAAGACAACACACACACACATACACACACAGAAGAACAAGACCACACACACAGGCTAGTCCACACACACACACACACACACACACACACACACACACACACACACCAGTCCACATAGACACCAGTCCACACAGCTCCTTGTACTTTTCCACATGAGAGGGGGAAGTGCGGAGTCACTTCCTCCGCCTCTCTGCCCAGGCTTAGCTAAACACCTCTCCATCTCTCTAACTGGTGTAAAACACACTTCAATACATACACATATGCCTCCACAACATCTCCAATCAAATCAACATGTTATTTCCATCCGGATATCCAAGAAATCCTATAGCTAGCCTGTCACGTCCTGACCAATATAAGTTGTTATTTTCTATGGTAGAGTGGTCAGGGCGTAACAGGGGGGTGTTTTTGTGTTTGTTCTATGTTCTCTATTTCTATGTTGGATTTCTAGTTTGTCTATATCTAGGTTGGGGTTTATTGGGTTAAACTTCAATTGGAGGCAGCTGTTTTTCTCGTTGCCTCTAATTGGAGGTCATATTTAAGTAGGGGTGTTTTTCTTCCTGGTGTTTGGTGGGTAGTTTCCTGTTTAGTGTATGTTCACCTGACGGAACTGTTGTCGGTCGTTTTGTTGTTTTGTTCTAAGTGTCGTCATAATAAAAGTGAATATGAGCGCTCTACACGCCGCACCTTGGTCCCCTTTATACGACCCGTGTTACACCAGCCTCTGTACCAGAGTGATTTTATTTGGCCCCTCAATTTTTCTGACCAAGAAATAACTTTTTTTTTTAAAACATTTTATTTTGTTGGATATAAAATATTGTAAAAAGACCAGCAAATCTGCTCCAAAGTTGATGTTCCAAAGTATTATTGCGAGTAATAGAGAGATACTGTGTATGTGATTGTATACAAATGAAATGTACATTTTAGTCATTTAGCAGACGCTCTTATCCAGAGCGACTTACAGTAGTGAATACATACATTTCATACATTTTTTTTTCTCCGTACTGGTCCCCCGTGGGAATCTAACCCACAACGCTGGCGTTGCAAACACCATGCTCTACCAACTGAGCCACACGGGTTATGTACTTAATGTTTGAAGTGATTATTTCAATCATCTATTTGGGCCTCTTCGGGTCAATTTGCAGCCTATAAATTATTTGTAATTATGTTCTGGCCCTCTAACCATCCCCTCAAGAAAAAAAAATCGGCCCCCAGCAGAGTTGTATAGGGCACATCTCAGCAGAGATCCATTTTAACAGTTGTATAGGACACATCTCAGCAGAGATCCATTTTAACAGTTGTATAGGACACATCTCAGCAGAGATCCATTTTAACAGTTGTATAGGACACATCTCAGCAGAGATCCATTTTAAGAGTTGTATAGGAAACATCTCAGCAGAGATCCATTTTAAGAGTTGTATAAGAAACATCTCAGCAGAGATCCATTTTAAGAGTTGTATAGGAAACATCTCAGCAGAGATCCATTTGAACAGTTTTATAGGACACAAAGGGGACAGGATAGTGACTATTTGGGGACATTATAAAATATTCAGCACAAGACTAAAAAGTAACTTAAAAGGAAGGCACAGAATATTTAGTGGAAGTGTGTCATTTAGATCTGGTCTATTTGCCTCATCTCCTTCCGTTCTTGGATCAGACCTGCGGTGGAGGTCGAATCAGAATTCTGGCATCACCAATACCAGACGAATCCTCTCCTCCAAGCTGGTAAAACAGAGGTACCGACACACGATGGGCACCGCACCGCATGGTAGGCATGGCACCCGTCTCTCTCTCTCTCTGTCTCTCTCTGTCTCTCTGTCTCTCTGTCTATCTCTATCTCTCTCTCTCTGTCTCTCTCTCTCTCTCTCTCTCTGTCTCTCTCTCTGTCTCTCTCTCTCTGTCTCTCTCTCTGTCTCTCTCTCCTCTCTCTCTCTCTCTCTCTCTCTCTCTGTCTCTCTCTCTCTCTCTCTCTCTGTCTCTCTCTCTCTGTCTCTCTCTCTGTCTCTCTGTCTCTCTCTCTCTCTCTCTCTCTCTCTGTCTCTCTGTCTCTCTCTCTCTCTCTCTCTCTCTCTCTGTCTCTCTCTCTCTCTCTCTCTCTCTGTCTCTCTCTCTCTGTCTCTCTCTCTGTCTCTCTGTCTATCTCTATCTCTCTCTCTCTGTCTCTCTCTCTCTCTCTCTCTCTCTCTGTCTCTCTCTCTGTCTCTCTCTCTCTCTCTCTCTCTCTCTCTCTGTCTCTCTCTCTCTCTCTCTCTCTCTGTCTCTCTCTCTCTGTCTCTCTCTCTGTCTCTCTGTCTCTCTCTCTCTCTCTCTCTCTCTCTCTCTCTCTCTCTCTCTCTGTCTCTCTCTCTCTCTCTGTCTCTCTCTCTCTCTCTCTGTCTCTCTCTCTCTCTCTCTCTGTCTCTCTCTCTCTCTCTTCTCTCTCTCTCTCTCTCTCTCTCTCTCTCTCGCTGCCTCTCTCTCTATAAGCACGTTTGTGCCCCCCCCCCCCCCCACACACACATGCCCATAGCCAGCCACTCAGGCCTCAGGCTTCAGCCCTCTGAGCTAGCTAACTGTAGGGCTAAGGACTACCAGTCTGTCTGTCTGTTGTAAACACCCAGGCCTAGAGGGGCTGGAGGACATTGTGCGGTTCGGACCAGAGTGTACTTAGTATGCCACACTCACTGTAATCACTGTCTCTCTCTGACCACCCAGCACTTAACGGGGCCATTTTTATTAATTAACCATGGGATTACAACTCTCTGCCTTGTCACACAGAGGCTTCACATCAGGCTCTCTCTCTCTCTCTCTTTCCAGGACACCCATAATAACACTCTAACTGTACGTGCTTCTACACCTGGATTGCTTGCTGTTTTGGGGTTTTAGGCTGGGTTTCTATACAGCACTTTGAGATATCAGCTGATATAAGACGGGCTATTTAAATACATTTTGATTTGATTTGATACTGCTAGGTGTAGTAAATGCACAGGGAGCTGGGCCCTTCTTTACAAAGTGTCTCAGAGAAGAAATGCTGATTTAGGATCCGGTCAGCCCTGTATATATAACCTTCTTTATTGTGATATACAGTAAAAGGGAAAGTGATCCAAGACCAGCATTCGTACTTTGTGATGTTTTGGTAGCAGAGAGAATACGCCACCATGTGAGATGATGCTTGAATGGTTACAAACACTTTTCTATTACATCAACAATTATATTACAAAAACGATTATATTACATCATCTATTATATTACATCAACTATTATATTACATTAACTATTATATTACATCAACTATTATATTACATCTACTATTATATTACATATATTATATTACATCATCTATTTTATTAGATCAACTTTATATTACATAATCGATTACATTACATCAACTATTATATTGCATAATCTATTATATTACATTAACTATTATATTACATGAACTATTATATTACATAATATATTATATTATATATATTATATTACATCATCTATTATATTAGATCAACTATTATAATACAAACTATTATATTACATCATCTATTATATTACATAATCTATTATATTACATCATCTATTATATTACATCTATTATATTACATCTATTATATTACATCTACTATATTACATAATCTATTCTATTACATAATCTACTATAATATATAAACTATTGTGAAACATATATTATATTACATCAACTATTATATTACATCAACTATTATATTACATATATTGTATTACATATATTATATTACATATATTATATTACATAATCTATTATATTACATAATCTATTATAATATATCAACTATTGTATTACATATATTGTATTACATATATTATATTACATCAACTATTATATAACATCAACTATTATATTACAGATATTATATTACATATATTATATTACATATATTATATTACATATATTGTATAACATATATTGCATTACATATATAATATTACATGTATTGGAATACATGTATTTTATTACATCATTTATTATAATACATCAACTATTATTTTACATATATTGTATTACATAATCTATTATAACACATCAACTATTAATTTACATATATTGTATTACATCTATTATATTACATAATCTATTATATTACATAATCTATTATATTACATCAACTATTATATTACATCAACTATTATATTACATCAACTATTATATTACATTAACTATTATATTACATCATCTATTATATTACATCATCTACTATATTACATATATTATATTACATCAACTATTATATTACATCATCTACTATATTACATATATTATATTACATCATATATTATATTACATCATCTGTTATATTACATTAACTATTATATTACATCTATTATATTACATCTACTATTATATTACATAATCTATTACATTACATAATATATTATATTACATAATCTACTATAATATATCAACTATTATATTACATCAACTATTACTAACCTGCTCCTTTTTCTCTCTATTCTGGACGTCACAGACGACCAATTCTTATAGCTTTTAGCCGTACCCTCATACTTATTCTTCTCTGCTCCTCTGGGGATGTAGAGGTGAATCCAGGCCCTGCAGTGCCTGGCTCCACTCCTACTCCCCAGGCGCTCTCTTTTGATGACTTCTGTAACCGTAATAACCTTGGTTTCATGCATGTTAACATTAGAAGCCTCCTCCCTAAGTTTGTTTTATTCACTGCTTTAGCACACTCTGCCAACCCGGATGTCCTAGCTGTGTCTGAATCTTGGCTTAGGAAGTCCACCAAAAACTCTGAAATCTTCATCCCTAACTACAACGTTTTCAGACAAGATAGAACGACCAAAGGGGGCAGTGTTGCAATCTACTGCAGAGATAGCCTGCAGAGTTCTGTCCTGCTATCCAGGTCTGTACCCAAACAATTTGAACTTCTACTTTTAAAAATCCACCTCTCCAAAAACAAGTCTCTCACCGTTGCCGCCTGCTATAGACCCCCCTCGGCCCCTAGTTGTGCTCTGGACACCATATGTGAACTGATTGCACCCCATCTATCTTCAGAGCTCGTGCTACTAGGTGACCTAAACTGGGACATGCTTAACAACCCAGCCATCCTACAATCCAAGCTTGATGCCCTCAATCTCACACAAATTATTAATGAACCCACCAGGTACAACCCCAAAGCCGCAAACACTGGCACCCTCATAGATATCATCCTAACCAACTTGCCCTCTAAATACACCTCTGCTGTTTTCAACCAAGATCTCAGCGATCACTGCCTCATTGCCTGCACCCGTAATGGGTCAGCGGTCAAACGACCTCCACTCATCACTGTCAAACGCTCCCTGAAACATTTCAACGAGCAAGCCTTTCTATTCGACCTGGCCCTGGTATCCTGGAAGGATATTGACCGTCAGTAGAGGATGCCTGGTTATTTTTTTTAAATGCCTTCCTCTCCATCTTAAATAAGCATGCCCCTTTCAAGAAATTTAGAACCAGGAACAGATATAGCCCTTGGTTCTCCCCAGACCTGACTGCCCTTAACCAACACAAAAATATCCTGTGGCGTTCTGCATTAGCATCGAACTGCCCCCGCGATATGCAACTTTTTAGGGAAGTTAGAAACCAATACACACAGGCAGTTAGAAACGCCAAGGCTAGCTTTTTCAAACAGAAATTCGCTTCTTGCAACTCCAACTCTAAAAAGTTCTGGGACATTGTAAAGTCCATGGAGAATAAGAACACCTCCTCCCAACTGCCCACTGCACTGAGGATAGGAAACTCTGTCACCACCGATAAGCCCACTATAATTGAAAATTTCAATAACCATTTTTCTATGGCTGGCCATGCTTTCCACCTAACTACCCCTACTGCATTCAACAGCACTGCACCCCCCACAGCTACTCGCCCAAGCCTCCCCCATTTCTCCTTCTCCCAAATCCATTCAGCTGATGTTCTGAAAGAGCTGCAAAATCTGGACCCCTACAAATCAGCTGGGCTTGACAATCTGGACCCTTTCTTTCTAAAATTATCTGCCGAAATTATTGCAACCCCTATTACTAGCCTGTTCAACCTCTCTTTCGTGTCGTCTGAGATTCCCATAGATTGGATAGCAGCTGCTGTCATCCCCCTCTTCAAAGGAGGTGACACTCTTGACCCAAATTGCTACAGACCTATATCCATCCTACCCTGCCTTTCTAAGGTCTTCGAAAGCCAAGTCAACAAACAGATTACCGACCATTTCGAATCCCACCGCACCCTCTCCGCTATGCAATCTGGTTTCAGAGCTGGTCATGGGTGCACCTCAGCCACGCTCAAGGTCCTAAACGACATCATAACCGCCATCGATAAGAAACAATACTGTGCTGCCGTATTCATTGACCTGGCCAAAGCTTTTGACTCTGTTAATCACCACATCCTCATCGGCAGACTCAGTAGCCTTGGTTTCTCAAACGATTGCTTCGCCTGGTTCACCAACTACTTCTCTGACAGAGTTCAGTGTGTCAAATCGGAGGGCCTGCTGTCTGGACCTCTGGCAGTATCTATTGGGGGTGCCACAGGGTTCAATTCTTGGGCCAACTCTTTTCTCTGTATACATAAATGATGTCGCTCTTGCTGCTGGTGAATCTCTGATCCACCTCTACGCAGACGACACCATTCTGTACACTTCTGGCCCTTCTTTGGACACTGTGTTAACAACCCTCCAGACGAGCTTCAATGCCATTCAACTCTCCTTCCGTGGTCTCCAACTGCTCCTAAACACAAGTAAAACTAAATGCATGCTCTTCAACCGATCGCTGCCTGCACCTGCCCGCCTGTCCAGCATCAGTTCTCTGGACGGTTCTAACTTAGAATTTGTGGACAACTACAAATACCTAGGTGTCTGGTTAGACTGTAAACTCTCCTTCCAGACTCACATCAATCATCTCCAATCCAAAGTGAAATCTCGAATTGGCTTCCTATTTCGCAACAAAGCATTCTTCACTCATGCTGCCAAACATACCCTCGTAAAACTGACCATCCTACCAATCCTCGACTTCGGCGATGTCATTTACAAAATAGCTTCCAATACCCTACCCAACAAGCTGGATGCAGTCTATCACAGTGCCATCCGTTTTGTCACCAAAGCCCCATATACTACCCACCACTGCGACCTGTACGCTCTCGTTGGCTGGCCTTCGCTTCATAATCGTCGCCAAACACATTGGCTCCAGGTCATCTACAAGACCCTGCTAGGTAAAGTCCCCCCTTATCTCCGCTCACTGGTCACCATAGCAGCACCCACCTGTAGCACGCGCTTCAGCAGGTATATCTCTCTGATCACCCCTAAAGCCAACTCCTCCTTTGGTCGTCTCTCCTTCCAGTTCTCTGCTGCCAATGACTGGAACGAACTACAAAAATCTCTGAATCTGGAAACACTTATCTCCCTCACTAGCTTTAAGCACCAGCTGTCAGAGCAGCTCACAGATCACTGCACCTGTACATAGCCCATCTATAATTTAGCCCAAACTACTACCTCTTCCCCTACTGTATTTATTTATTTTATTTATTTTGCTCCTTTGCACCATATTATTTATATTTTATCTCTGAACTTTCTTCAAACTACAAATCTACCATTCCAGTGTTTTTCTTGCTATACTTTATTTACTTTGCCACCATGGCATTTTTTTGCCTTTACCTCCCTTATCTCACATCATTTGCTCACATTGTATATAGTCTTATTTTTATTTTTTTTCTACTGCATCATTGATTGTATGTTGTTTTACTCCATGTGTAACTCTGTGTTTTTGTATGTTGTCGAACTGCTTTGCTTTATCTTGGCCAGGTCGCAATTGTAAATGAGAACTTGTTCTCAACTTGCCTACCTGGTTAAATAAAGGTGAAATAAATAAAAAAATAAAAAAATAAAAAAATAAAAAAATAAAAAAATTATATTACATAAACTATTATATTACATCATCTATTATATTACATTAACTATTATATTACATCATCTATTATATTACATCATCTATTATATTACATATATTATATTACATCAACTATTATATTACATCATCTATTATATTACGTATATTATATTACATCATCTATTATATTACATCATCTATTATATTACATCATCTGTTATATTACATTAACTATTATATTACATCTATTATATAACATCTATTATTATATTACATAATCTATTACATTACATAATATATTATATTACATAATCTACTATAATATATCAACTATTATATTACATCATCTATTATATTACATCAACTACTATATTACATCAACTATTATATTACAGATATTATATTACATATATTGTATTACATATATTTTATTACATATATATCATTACATTTATTGTATTACATATATTATAGTACATAATCTATTATATTCTATTATAACACATCATCTATTATATTACATCTATTATATTACATAATCTATTACATTACATCATCTACCACAATACATCATATATCATATTGCATCATCTATTATATTACATCAACTATCATATTACATGATCTATTATATTACATCATCTATTATATTACATATATTATATTACGTCAACTATTATATTCATCTATTATATTACATATATTATATTACATCATCTATTAAAACAGTGCATGATGACAATTGCGCATCACAGATACCCTACTAACCAGCACTTCGGACTGAACTTTTTCCAATGTTTCACTGATTATAGGTTGAGCAGCAGATACTGTCTAAGAGATGGTGAAAGACATGATGTCATTTCGGGCTTGTCTTCACCCAGGGATGATCTAAGA
This sequence comes from Salmo salar, assembly GCF_965601325.2. Taxonomy (NCBI): domain Eukaryota; kingdom Metazoa; phylum Chordata; class Actinopteri; order Salmoniformes; family Salmonidae; genus Salmo; species Salmo salar. The sequence goes on from NC_138319.1 coordinate 41,061,046, forward strand.
GATGGTGGAACTGGAACTGACTTCCAGGTAAGACATTGTACTGAATCTATAAACAGGAAGTGACTTCCAGGTAAGACATTGTACTGAATCTCAACACGAGAAGTGACTTCCAGGTAAGACATTGTACTGAATCTATAAACAGGAAGTGACTTCCAGGTAAAACATTGTACTGTATCTCAAAACATGAACTGACTTCCAGGTAAGACATTGTAGTGAATCTATAAACAGGAAGTGACTTCCAGGTAAGACATTGTACTGAATCTGAACACAGGAAGTCACTTCCAGGTAAGACATTGTACTGAATCTCAACCCAGGAACTGTCTTCCAGGTAAGACATTGTAGTGAATCTATAAACAGGAACTGACTTCCAAGTAAGACATTGTAGTGAATCTATAAACAGGAATTGACTTCCAGGTAAGACATTGTACTGAATCTCAACCCAGGAACTGACTTCCAGGTAAGACATTGTACTGAATCTATAAACAGGAAGTGACTTCCAGGTAAGACATTGTACTGAATCTGAACACAGGAACTGACTTCCAGGTAAGACATTGTACTGAATCTCAACACAGGAACTGACTTCCAGGTAAGACACTGTATCTCAACACAAAAGTCCTCTCATCTCATGTCACTGTACTTTATCCCACAGTAGAGAACAAATGAAAATATACAGTTAGGCAGCTGCGCCGTTCAGCCTTTTGATAAATTGTTTCAGTGAGAAGCTGTGAGGTTATTAGGCAAGCCAGTTTCCTGGGCTGGCTGGCTAGGGGGGGGGGGGGGGGGGGGGGGGGGGTGATCAATGCTCCTCCTGGACTGTGGCCAGGCCGAGTTAGACCGAAAGCTGCTCCCTTCACTGCCCCACAAAGGACTCTTTCACCAGGAGGGAACCCTGCGCTTAACGCCTGACCTAAATCTCCTTCCCCCTTCCCCCTTTCTCCCACACCCCTCATCTCCCTCTCCCTCACGCCTCTCTCTCCCCCCTCCAGCCAATCTGCTGCTTCACAAGGCCTTCTCAAACGTCTAGGCGGGTCAGGACGCATGTGGCAGGGAAAGCTACGTGCAGATAGTCAGGAAACTCTTATCTAGCATTAGTAAGCGCAATGACTGGAAGTCAATGTGTAGCTAAACGATGAAAACAGTCGTCATTAAAAAAAACACTGAATTACTTTACTGGTACATTAACAAACAGCAATGTTAAATAAATTAGACATGCTCAAAGTGCTGAAAACAGCTATGCTACATTTAGAAGGTTAGAATAAGGGGTTAGGGTAAAGTGGGGATTGATGTGTCACTGTGAGGTCAGTAAGAGGCCAGGCTAAATCACGACAAGGATAATCTCGTTTTAGTTAAATATATACATATGCCCTGCGTAGGACCGTCCGCTCCGTTCTCTCTCTCTCTCTCTCTAACACCTTGCTGCAGCCAGACCCACCAACACACCGACCCACAAAAAAAAAACTCCTGCATCAATTTCTGCCAAGACTCTTATCATCAATCTTCCTCTACTCCTCTGTGAACTCTGTATCTTGCCATCATGCGGTGAACATGCATGTGTGCTCACTAATACACTGGGTAAACTGAACTACACTGAACTTTCAATCTACACAGTTTATAGAAACCTTCACTCTACACAATGTACTGATCCTTCACTCTACACAATGTACTGATCCTTCACTCTACACACTGTACTGATCCTTCACTCTACACAATGTACTGATCCTTCACTCTACACACTGTACTGATCCTTCACTCTACACACTGTACTGAACCTTCACTCTACACAATGTACTGATCCTTCACTCTACACACTGTACTGATCCTTCACTCTACACACTGTACTGAACCTTCACTCTACACAATGTACTGATCCTTCACTCTACACACTGTACTGATCCTTCACTCTACACAATGTACTGATCCTTCACTCTACACACTGTACTGATCCTTCACTCTACACACTGTACTGAACCTTCACTCTACACAATGTACTGATCCTTCACTCTACACACTGTACTGATCCTTCACTCTACACACTGTACTGAACCTTCACTCTACACAATGTACTGATCCTTCCCTCTACACACTGTACTGAACCTTCACTCTACACACTGTACTGATCCTTCACTCTACACACTGTACTGAACCTTCACTCTACACAATGTACTGATCCTTCCCTCTACACACTGTACTGAACCTTCACTCTACACAATGTACTGATCCTTCACTCTACACACTGTACTGATCCTTCACTCTACACACTGTACTGAACTTTCACTCTACACAATGTACTGATCCTTCACTCTACACAATGTACTGATCCTTCACTCTACACAATGTACCGATCCTTCACTCTACACACTGTATTGAACCTATTGCTAACACCTATTGCTGCTCATTGGACCCTATGATCACTCGGCTACACATGCCTCTCCCTAATGTCAATATGCGTTGTCTACTGCTGTTTCGGTTAGTTATTGTTTTATTTCACTCTTGAGCCCCCAGCCCCGCTCAAAATGCCTTAGATAACTCTTTTGTCCCACCCCCACACACATGCAGAGACCTCACCTGGCTTAACTGGGGCCTCCAGAGACAAAACCTCTCTCATCGTTCTCAACGCCTAGATTTACCTCCACTGTATTCACATCCTACCATACCCTTGTCTGTACATTATGCCTTGAATCTATTCTACCACATCTAGAAACCTGCTCCTTTTATTCTCTGTCCCCAACTCACTAGACAACCAGTTCTTATAGCCTTTACCCGTACCCTTATCCTACTCATCCTCTGTTCCTCTGGTGATGTAGAGGTTAACCCAGGCCCTGTCAGCCCCAAGTTCCACTCCTATTCCTCAGGCACTATCATTTGTTGACTTCTGTAACCGTAAAAGCCTTGGTTTCATGTATGTTAACATCAGAAACCTCCTCCCTAAGTTTGTTTTATTCACTGCTTTAGGACACTCCGCCAACCCTGATGTCCTAGCCATGTCTGAATCTTGGCTTAGGAAGGCCACCAACAATTCAGAAATGTCCATCCCCAACTACAACATTTTCCGACAAGATAGAACTGCCAAAGGGAGCAGAGTTGCAATCTACTGCAGAGATAGCCAACGGAGTTCTGTCATACTATCCAGGTCTGTGCCCAAACAATTCGAGCTTCTACTTTTAAAAATCCACCTTTCCAGAAATAAGTCTCTCACTGTTGCCGCTTGTTATAGACCCCCCCTCAGCCCCCAGCTGTGACCTGGACACCATATCTGAATTGATTGCCCCCCATCTATCTTCAGAGTTCGTGCTGTTAGGTGACCTAAACTGGGACATGCTTAAATAAATCTTCTTCAGGCTAGGGTCTATTTTTCTCCATTTCCGCCTGACTGAATTGCCGAAAGTAAACTGCCTGTTGCTCAGGCCCTGAAGCCAGGATATACATATAATTGGTACCATTGGAAAGACACCATTCTGAAGTTTGTAGAAATGTTAAAATAATGTAAGTGACTATAACACAAATGATATGTGTTTTTTTGTTGTTGTGGTAAGTATTGTTGGAGGAAATGGCACAGCAGCCATTTTGGGAGGGGGTGTGGATAACCACACACCATAGCAGATGACTGGTTGCTCTTTAAAACCTCTTCGGGCTAGGGGGCGGTATTTTCACGTCCGGATGAAAAGCGTGCCCAAAGTAAACTGTATGCTACTCAGGCCCAGAAGCTAGAATGTGCATATAATTGGTAGATTTGGATAGAAAAAACTCTAAAGTTTCTGAAACTGTTACAATTATGTCTGTGAGTATAACAGAACTTATTTGGCAGGCGAAACCCCGAGGACAAACCATCCAGGAAAATGTGTTTTTGAGGTGGCTGTGTTTTCAATTTGTTTTCTATGTGAATCTAGATTTCTGAGGCATCTGGTTGCAGTTCATATGGCTTCCACTAGATGTCAACAGTCTTTAGAAATTGGTTGGTGTTTTTCCTTTGAGAAATGAACAAGTAGCCATTTCCTTTCTGGGTGTAGAGCCAAGTGGACTGTTTTGTTTTGGCCACACGACCTGAAGCTCGCTACAGCTTAATTTGATCCGCTATTGAACGCAGTTTATCCCGTCTTAAATTTTATTGATTATTTACGTTTTAAAATATCGAAAGTTGGATTTGGAAAGTTGTTTGAAATGTTTGGACAAAGATTACAGGTAACTGATTAGATATTTTGTAGTCATCTTGGGCGAGTTGGAACCGGTGTTTTTCTGAATCAAACGCGCCAAATAAATGGACATTTTGGAGATATAACGACGGAATTAATCGAACAAAAGGACCATTTGTGATGTTTATGGGACATATTGGAGTGCCAACAGAAGAAGCTCTTCAAAGGTAAGGCATGAATTACATCGTTATTTCTGAGTTTTGTGTCGCGCCTGGCGTGTTGAAATATGATTGTCATGTATTTGTTTGATGGGGTGCTGTCCTCAGATAATCGCATGGTTTGCTTTCGCCGTAAAGCCTTTTTGAAATCTGACACGGTGGCTAGATTAACTTCTCTGGGCTAGGTGGGACGTTTGCGTCCCACCCTAGTCAACAGCCAGTGGAATCGCGTGGCGCGAAATACAGTTTAGGTGCATCAAAGCTTGGACCCAGAGACTGAAAAACAGCTTCTATCTCAAGGCTCTCAGACTGTTAAAACCTGTTAGGGACAGACGTTCCGCTAGCGGAACGCCTCACAAATATCCAATGGTAGAGCGTGGCGCGAAATACAAATACCTCAAAAATGCTATAACTTCAACTTCTCAAACATATGACTATTTTACACCATTTTAAAGACAAGACTCTCGTTAATCTAACCACAAAAAGGCTTTACAGCAAAAGCAAAACATTTGATTATGTCAGGAGAGTACCCTGCCAAAAACAATCACACAGCCATTTTCAAAGCAAGCATATATGTCACAAAAACCAAAACCACAGATAAATGCAGCACTAACCTTTGATGATCTTCATCAGATGACACTCCTAGGACATTATGTTATACAATACATGCATGTTTTGTTCAATCAAGTTCATATTTATATCAAAAACTAGCTTTTTACAATAGCATGTGATGTTCAGAACTAGCATACCCACCGAAAACTTCCGGTGAATTTACTAAATTACTCATGATAAACGTTGACAAAATACATAACAATTATTTTAAGAATTATAGATACAGAACTCCTTTATGCAATCGCGGTGTCAGATTTTAAAATAGCTTTTTGGCGAAAGCACATTATGCAATATTCTGAGGACATAGCTCGGCCATCACGGCTAGCTATTTTGACACCCACCAAGTTTGGGGCTCACTAAACTCAGAATTACTGTTAGAAAAATTGGATTACCTTTGCTGTTCTTCGTCAGAATGCACTCCCAGGACTTCTACTTCAACAACAAATGTTGTTTTGGTTCCAAATATTGGTTCCAAATAATCCATAGTTATATTCAAATAGCTCCGTTTTGTTCATGCGTTCAGATCACTATCCGAAGGGTGACGCGCGAGCACAATTCGTGACAAAAAAATTCGAAATATTCCATTACCGTACTTAGAAGCATGTCAAAAGCTGTTTAAAATCAATTTGTATGCTATTTTTCTCGTAAAATAGCGATAATATTCCAACCGGGCAACGTTGTATTCATTCAAAGGCTGAAAGAAAAAAATGGAGTAGTCTCCCTAACGTGCATCTCAGTCTCACTGTCCCCAGGCTGACCACTCACAAACAGAGCTGCTGTTCTTTGCCCATAGACAGCAGACACCCCATTCCACTTTCTGGTGGCTTTAGAGAGCCAATGGAAGCCTTAGAAAATGTCACGTTACAGCACAGATGCTGTAATTTCGATAGAGATGCAACAGAAGGATAACAAATTGTCAGACAGGGCACTTCCTGTATGGAATCTTCTCAGGTTTTGGCCTAATTTGGTGTATTGCACCTGTGAATGTATGAAAGTTAAATATTTCAAATATATATTTTATTATTTCGCGCTCTGCAATTTCACCGGATGTTGTGGAAACGTTCCTCTAGCAGAACCCCATGTTTTAAAAGTGCTTTCCTCACCATCTTAAATAAGCATGCCCCATTCAAAAAATGTAGAACTAACAACAGATATAGCCCTTGGTTCACCCCAGACTTTACTGCCTTTGACCAGCACAAAAACATCCTGTGGCGTACTGCATTAGCATCGAATAGCCCCGACGATATGCAACTTTTCAGGGAAGTCAGGAACCAACACACACAGTCAGTTAGGAAAGCTAAGGCTAGCTTTTCTAAACAGAAATGTGCATCCTGTAGCACTAATTCCAAAAGGTTTTGGGACACTGTTAATAAGTGCATGGAGAATAAGAGCACCTCTTCTGAGCTGCCCACCGCACTGAGGCGAGGAAACACTGTCACCACCGATAAATCCATGATAATTGATCATTTGAAAAAGCATTTTTCTACGGCTGGCCATGCTTTCCACCTAGCTACCCCTACCACGGCCAACACCTCTGCACCCCCCCGCAGAAACTTGCCCATGCCCCCCGCTTCTGATGTTCTGAAAGAGCTGCAAAATCTGGATTGCTACAAATCAGCTGGGCAAGACAATCTGGACGCTCTCTTTCTGAAATTATCTGCAGAAATTGTTGCAACCCCTATTACTAGCCTGTTCAACCTCTCTTTCGTATCGTCTGAGATCCCCAAATATTGAAAAGCTGGGTCATCCCCATCTTCAAAGGGGGAGACACTCTAGACCCAAACTGTTATAGACCTATATCCATCCTGCCCTGCCTTTCTAAAATCTTCGAAAGCCAAGTTAACAAACAGATCACCGACCATTTCTAATCCCACCGTACCTTCTCCACTATGCAATCTGGTTTCCGAGCTGGTCATGGGTGCACCTCAGCCACGCTCATGGTCCTAAACGACATCATAACCGCCATCGATAAAAGACAGTACTGTGCAGCCGTCTCCATCGACCTGGCCAAGGTTTTCAACTCTGTCAATCACCGCACTCTTATCGGCAGACTCAATAGCCTTGGTTTCTCAAATGACTGCCTCGCCTGGTTCACCAACTACTTCTCTGATAGAGTTCAATGTGTCAAATCGGAGGGCCTGTTGTCCGGACTTCTGGCAGTCTCTATGGGGGTACCACAGGGTTCAATTCTCGGGCCAACTCTTTTCTCTGTATATATCAATGATGTCGCTCTTGCTGCTGGTGATTCTCTGATCCACCTCTACACAGACGACACCATTCTGTATACCTCTGGCCCTTCTTTGGACACTGTGTTAACAAACCTCCAGATGAGCTTCAATGCCATACAACACTCTTTCCGTGGCCTCCAACTGCTTTTAAATGCTAGTAAAACTAAATGCATGCTCTTTAACCGATTGCTGCCCTCACACGCCCGCCTGACTAGCATCACTACTCTGGACGGTCCTGTCTTAGAATATGTGGACAACTACAAATACCTAGGTGTCTGGTTAGACTGTAAACTCTCCTTCCAGACCCACTTTAAGCATTTCCAATCCAAAATTAAATCTAGAATCAGCTTCCTATTTCGCAACAAAGCCTCCTTCACTCATGCTGCCAAACATATCCTTGTAAAACTGACTATCCTACCGATCCTTGACCTTGTCATTTACAAAATAGCCTCCAACACTCTACTCAGCAAATTGGAGGAAGTCTATCACAGTGCCATCCGTTTTGTCACCAAAGCCCCATATACTACCCACCACTGCGACCTGTACGCTCTCGTTGGCTGGCCATCGCTTCATACTCGTCTCCAAACCCACTGGCTCCAGGTCATCTACAAGTCTCTGCTAGGTAAAGCTCCGCCTTATCTCCGCTGACTGGTCACCATAGCAGCACCCACTCTTAGCACTGAAGCTGGAGTCATATATCTCCCTCTCTAACTTTAAACATCAGCTGTCAGAGCAGCTTTCCGATCACTGCACCTGTACATAGCCCATCTGTAAATAGCACACCCAACTACCTCATCCCCATGTTAATTGATTTTTTTTGCTCTTTTGCACCCCAGTATCTCCACTTGCACATCATCATCTGCACATCTATCACTCCAGTGTTAATGCTAAATTGTAAATATTTTGCCTCTATGGCCTATTTATTGCCTTACCTCCCTAATCGTACTACATTTGCACACACTGTACATCGATTTTTGTATTGTGTTATTGACTGTACGTTTGTTTATGTGTAACTCTGTGTTGTTTTTGTCACACTGCTTTGCTTTATCTTGGCCAGGTCGCAGTTGTAAATGAGAACTGGTTCTCAACTAGCCTACCATAAAGGTGAAAAAAAAACTAAAAAACCTTGGGTCATTTTAGACATGACAGTAAGGGCTCACAGATCAGGGCGGTATGTTATAGGCTCCTTGTGGCTGTGTGTAATAATGTGTATATTTCCCTGTGTAATTCAGTGTGTAATTCAGTGTATATTTGTGATGAGGGAGTCTTAATTCTTTCCAAAGTTGGTTTTTAATGAAACAATGCAGAGTAAAAGAGAATTGAATGGTTTTGACTGATGGCTTCAAGATAATAGAAGTTAATCTTACAATAGAGGGGGAAAAAATGTAAACCTGTGTTCTTCACCCATCCTACTCTACGGTCTTTCAATGGGGATCCTTTCTCAAAAGACAATGTGACTGATGGAAGTTAAAAAAACACTTTTCATGTTGTTTTTTTTACAACTTTATTACAGTTCCATCCATTTCACAATAAGTTAAGCACTTGAACTGGCTGAGGTTCAAAGTTCATTCACAAACAACTTTCAGAGAAAGTAAACATCTCCTGTGGTGTGCTGCGATGTAAAAAAAAAACATTTCAAGTAAAACATTTTGACAATATCCAACTTCATTCAACCAGAATTCATATTAAATTATTCTGTAATTCATGTTTTTATCTGGTGTGCAAAAAAAAAATATATATATATATATATTTCATTGGGCATGTCGGTCGTATTATCAGGTAACAAACTGCAACCCAACATTCTTAAAAGGGGTGGACAGAACATGGATGGACAATGGTTTTAAAACTACACTTTAAAGTACAGGTTAACCATACAAACAGGTAACTGAGCTAAAATGGTTAAAACAAGCTGCCTGTTGGCAGAATAACCTTTAACACATATTTCCTTTAGATTATGGGTGGGATTAATGACTAATTGTTCAGGATTATGGGTGGGATTACTGACAAATTCATCAGGATTATGGGTTGGATTACTGACTAATTGTTCAGGATTATGGGTGGGATTACTGACTAATTGTTCAGGATTATGGGTGGGATTACTGACTAATTGTTCAGGATTATGGGTGGGATTACTGACATTGTTCAAGATTTTGGGTGGGATTACTGAGTAAATGTTCAGGATTATGGGTGGGATTACTGACTAATTGATGAGGATTATATGTGGGGTTACTGACAAATTGATCAGGATTATAGGTGGGGTTACTGACAAATTGATCAGGATTATGGGTGGGATTACTGATGAATTGATTAGGATTATGGGTGGGACTGGTGACTAATTGTTCAGAGTCATGGGTGGGACTAGTGACTAATTGTTCAGGACTTTGGGTGGGATTACTAAGTAATTGTTCAAGATTATGGGTGGGATTACTGACTAAATGTTCAGGATTATGGGTGGGATGACTGACATGTATTAGGATTATGGGTGGTATTACTGATAAATTGATCAGGATTATGGGTGGGATTAATGTTCAGGATTATGGGTGGGATTACTGACTAATTGTTCAGGATTATGGATTGGATTACTGACTAATTGATCAGGATTATGGGTGGGATTATTGACTAATTGATCAGGGTTATGGGTGGGATTACTGACTAATTGATCAGGATTATGGGTGGGATTACTGACTAACCGTTCAGGATTATGGGTGGGATTACTGACAACTTGATCAGGATTATAGGTGGGATTACAGACTAATTTGATTAGGATTGTGGTTAGGATTACTCATTAATTGGTTAGGATGTATGGGTGGGACTACTGACTAATTGATTCGAATGATTAAACTCTGAGTGATGTGAAGTATGAAGGCTCTACTATATTTGACCTGAAATGCAGATGGTGAGCTACAGCCATCATGTTAAGGCACCACACTCTGTTTGACAGAGAGTTTCAAATGAAAGTGATTGTCTGACTCTGGCATGACCTTACCCACAATTCCTTTGCGTCTTGTGTTCTTTTCAACAACAGCAACAAAAAAAAATGTGTTTTTTTTTTTTTTCAGGGGGGGGGGGGGACAGTAAATTGCATCCGGAAAATGTCATGATCACAACATCAATAAGGCACTGCATCATTAAGACCAAAAAAACTGATCAAATGAACAACAAAAACAACAACGATTTTTTAATTTTTTTTTTAATGATAAAATGCTACTGTAGAGTGTAAGGTTTTCAAGGGTCGATGAAGGAGACAGCGATGTAGCGTGTTCCGTTGGTGGTGGGCAGGCCTTCGTGGAGGTGCGTCAGACGGCCTGGGTGCATAAAACTCCAGCCCTTCCTAGGAGAATCTACTGAGCAGTTATACCTGTGGAACCGACATCCACCACCCTGGAGAGAGAAAGGGGGAGAGAGAGAGAGAGAGAGAGAGAGAAACACAGCACCCAGTAAATATCTGTGTGTAACTGTATATTTTCATTGGGTGCTCTACTGTGGACATGCGATAAGTGGACTTTTGTGTTGAGATACAATGTCTTACCTGGAAGTCAGTTCCTGTTTTGAGATTCAGTACAATGTCTTACCTGGAAGTCAATTCCTGTGTTGAGATTCACTACAATGTCAGTTCCTGTTTTGAGATTCAGTACAATGTCTTACCTGGAAGTCAGTTCCTTTGCTGTTGAGAGCAACGTTGATAGTGAATGTGGAGGAGTCATGATGGGGTCTCAGGTATGCCTGCCTGCCAGGGGTGTACTTCACAACAAAGTTCATCACTGCATAGCCCTGCGAGAACAGCCCAAATCACACATTTACATAATATCTTTCACCATCTCTTAGATCTTCCCTGGGTGAAGATAAGCCCGAAATGACATCATGTCTTTCATCATCTCTTAGACAGTATCTGCTGCTCAACCTATAATCAGTGAAACATTGTAAAAAGTTCAGTCCGAAGTGCTGGTTAGTAGGGTATCTGTGATGCGCAATTGTCATCATGCACTGTTTTAATAGATAATGTAATATAATATATGTAATATAATAGATGTAATATAATAGATGATGTAATATAATAGATGTAATATAATAGTTGATGTAATATAATAGATGATGTAATATAATAGATGATGTAATATAATAGAAGATGTAATATAATAGATGATGTAATATAATAGATGATGTAATATAATAGATGATGTAATATAATAGAAGATGTAATATAATAGATGATGTAATATAATAGATGATGTAATATAATAGATTATGTAATATAATAGGTGATGTAATATAATAGTTGATGTAATATAATAGTTGATTTAATATAATAGATGATGTAATATGATAGTTGATGTAATATAATAGATGATGCAATATGATATATGATGTATTGTGGTAGATGATGTAATGTAATAGATTATGTAATATAATAGATGTAATATAATAGATGATGTGTTACAATAGAATATAATAGATTATGTACTATAATAGATGTAATACAATAAATATAATATAATATATGTAATAAAATATATGTAATACATTATATGTAATATATTATCTGTAATATAATAGTTGATGTAATATAGTAGTTGATGTATTATAATAGTTGATATATTATAGTAGATTATGTAATATAATATATTATCTAATGTAATAGATTATGTAATATAATAGTAGATGTAATATAATAGATGTAATATAATAGTTAATGTAATATAACAGTTGATTTAATATAATAGATGATGTAATAAAATAGATGATGTAATATAATAGATGATGTAATATAATATATGTAATATAATAGATGATGTAATATAATAGTTGATGTAATATAATATATGTAATATAATAGATGTAATATAATAGTTGATGTAATATAATAGATGATGTAATATAATAGATGATGTAATATAATAGTTGATGTAATATAATAGATGATGTAATATAATAGATGATGTAATATAATAGATGATGTAATATAATAGTTGATGTAATATAATAGATGATGTAATATAATATAATAGTTGATGTAATATAATAGATTATGTAATATAATAGTTGATGTAATATAGTAGATGATGTAATATAATAGTTGATGTAATATAGTAGATGATGTAATAAAATAGACGATGTAATATAATAGATGATGTAATATAATATATGTAATATAATAGATGATGTAATATAATAGTTGATGTAATATAATAGATGTAATATAATAGATGTAATATAATAGATGTAATATAATAGTTGATGTAATATAATAGATGATGTAATATAATAGTTGATGTAATATAATAGATGATGTAATATAATAGATGATGTAATGTAATAGATTATGTAATATAATAGTTGATGTAATATAATAGATGATGTAATATAATATAATAGTTGATGTAATATAATTGATGATGTAATATAATATAATAGTTGATGTAATATAATAGATTATGTAATATAATAGTTGATGTAATATAATAGATGATGTAATATAATAGTTGATGTAATATAGTAGATGATGTAATATAATAGATGATGTAATATAATAGATGATGTAATATAATAGTTGATGTAATATAATAGTTGATGTAATAGAATAGTTGATGTAATATAATAGTTGATGTAATATAATAGTTGATGTAATATAATAGTTAATGTAATATAATAGTTAAAGTAATATAATAGATGATGTAATATAATAGATGATGTAATATAATATATGTAATATAATAGTTGACGTAATATAATAGTTGATGTAATATAATAGTTGATGTAATATAATAGATGATGTAATATAATAGATGATGTAATATAATATATGATGTAATATAGTAGATGATGTAATATAACAGATGATGTAATATAATAGTTGATGTAATATAATAGTTGATGTAATATAACAGATGATGTAATATAATAGTTGATGTAATATAATAGTTGATGTAATATAGTAGATGATGTAATATAATAGTTGATGTAATTTAATAGATGATGTAATATAATAGATGATGTAATATAATAGATGATGTAATATAATAGATGTAATATAATAGATGATGTAATATAATAGTTGATGTAATATTATAGATGATGTAATATAATAGTTGATATGATGTAATATAATAGTTAATGTAATTTAATAGATTGTGTAATATAATAGTTGATGTAATATAACAGATGATGTAATATAATAGTTGATGTAACAGTAGTTGGAATCATTGCGTACCTTGGTGTAATATCCGGAGAAGACTTTGAGAGTGACGGGGGATATGAACTCTCTGATGAAGTGCAGCCACTCCTTATCGTAACCGATCTGCTTCATGTGGATGTCATCAGTCGGCACGGTCTCATAGCCGCCGGTGATCCGCTTGTCCTGATACGGAAGAGAGAAACCCAGGAAACAAGAGAACAAGTGACGGAATACATTAGCCAGAAAAACCTCGTCCTCCTCTCTTTCTGTGCTGTGTGATTCTACACCTGCATTGTTTGCTGTTTGGGGGGTTTTAGGCTGGGTTTCTGTGCCAGCACTTTGAGATATCAGCTGATGTAAGAAGGGCTATATAAATACATTTGATTTGATTTGATGGTGTGTGACTGCTGTCTCCAGGGTGACGGTTTGGGATGATGAGGGATGAGTGGTGCGTGGGGTTTAATAAACCGGTCTCTTTTAAGATGAATGACTTGACTCAGCAGAGACCAACCTGATGCCCCACAGCCTGAGAACGCCGGGATCTCAATGCTTAATAATGTTTGTGTTTTTTTTTGTGTTGTGTGCTGCGCGCTGTGTGTGAATACATCCACTACACTACTTTGATACGCACCAGTAGGGATTAAGAAGTGAGTGTAGGCTCATTATGTCTGAGATTATGGACTGGTTATCCTTTAACATTATGCTGTGTGTGACTGCTGTCTTTCCATCAGCCCTATGCAGTGGTGTAGTGGAGCCTGGAGAAGTGGAAGTATACTCTAATTTAGCAAAAAAGTTCCCAAACAGCCCGCCCAGCGAAGGAAACGCATTCTGTGTGAAAAATTCTGTTTTCCTATGTTTTTTTTAATGAGTTTTCCTATAGATGTTCCAGATTTCCACACTCAAAATCACACTATTTTTAATAGAAAAAACCCACAATTTGTTGATCTAAGTTCACAACAACGCTTAAACCACATCAATCTGATTGGGTGGGGCCTGTCAGGGCCTTGTTCCCCAGTGGGTGGGGCCTGTCAGGGCCTTGCTCCCCAGTGGGTGGGGCCTGTCAGGGCCTTGTTCCCCAGTGGGTGGGGCCTGTCAGGGCCTTGCTCCCCAGTGGGTGGGGCCTGTCAGGGCCTTGCTCCCCAGTGGGTGGGGCCTGTCAGGGCCTTGCTCCCCAGTGGGTGGGGCCTGTCAGGGCCTTGTTCCCCAGTGGGTGGGGCCTGTCAGGGCCTTGCTCCCCAGTGGGTGGGCCTGTCAGGGCCTGGCTCCCCAGTGGGTGGGGCCTGTCAGGGCCTGGCTCCCCAGTGGGTGGGGCCTGTCAGGTGGGCCTGGGTGGGCCTGTCTCCCCAGTGGGTGGGCCTGTCTCCCCAGTGGGTGGGCCTGTCTCCCCAGTGGGTGGGGCCTGTCAGGGCCTTGTTCCCCAGTGGGTGGGGCCTGTCAGGGCCTTGCTCCCCAGTGGGTGGGCCTGTCAGGGCCTGGCTCCCCAGTGGGTGGGGCCTGTCAGGGCCTTGTTCCCCAGTGGGTGGGGCCTGTCAGGGCCTTGCTCCCCAGTGGGTGGGGCCTGTCAGGGCCTGGCTCCCCAGTGGGTGGGGCCTGTCTCCCCAGTGGGTGGGCCTGTCTCCCCAGTGGGTGGGCCTGTCTCCCCAGTGGGTGGGGCCTGTCAGGGCCTTGTTCCCCAGTGGGTGGGCCTGTCTCCCCAGTGGGTGGGCCTGTCTCCCCAGTGGGTGGGCCTTGCTCCCCAGTGGGTGGGCCTGTCAGGGCCTTGCTCCCCAGTGGGTGGGGCCTGTCAGGGCCTTGTTCCCCAGTGGGTGGGCCTGTCTCCCCAGTGGGTGGGCCTGTCTCTCCAGTGGGTGGGCCTTGCTCTCCAGTGGGTGGGCCTGGCTCCCCAGTGGGTGGGCCTGGCTCCCCAGTGGGTGGGCCTGTCTCTCCAGTGGGTGGGGCCTGTCAGGGCCTGGCTCCCCAGTGGGTGGGGCTGTCAGGGCCTGGTTCCCCAGTGGGTGGGCCTGGCTCCCCAGTGGGTGGGGCCTGTCATGGCCTGGTTCCCCAGTGGGTGGGCCTGGCTCCCCAGTGGGTGGGGCCTGTCAGGGCCTGGCTCCCCAGTGGGTGGGGCCTGTCAGGGCCTGGTTCCCCAGTGGGTGGGCCTGTGTCCACCCAGACCCATCAATGTACAATCTACGCCCCTTGATGAAAACACCACACGATGACAATTGCGCATCACAAATAGCCTACTAACCAACACTTCGGATTAAACTTTTTACAATACCTGGTTTCCGTACCCGTGGTTGCCTTAGTTAGCATTTACTGGTAGATATCATACATTAACTGGTAGATATCATACATTAACTGGTAGATATCATACATTTACTGGTAGATATCATACATTTACATTTACATTTACATTTAAGTCATTTAGCAGACGCTCTTATCCAGAGCGACTTACAAATTGGTGCATTCACCTTATAATATCCAGTGGAACAACCACTTTACAATAGTGCATCTAAATCTTTTAAGGGGGGGTTAGAAGGATTACTTTATCCTATCCCAGGTATTCCTTAAAGAGGTGGGGTTTCAGGTGTCTCCGGAAGGTGGTGATTGACTCCGCTGTCCTGGCGTCGTGAGGGAGCTTGTTCCACCATTGGGGTGCCAGAGCAGCGAACAGTTTTGACTGGGCTGAGCGGGAACTGTGCTTCCTCAGAGGTAGGGAGGCGAGCAGGCCAGAGGTGGATGAACGCAGTGCCCTTGTTTGGGTGTAGGGCCTGATCAGAGCCTGAAGGTACGGAGGTGCCGTTCCCCTCACAGCTCCGTAGGCAAGCACCATGGTCTTGTAGCGGATGCGAGCTTCGACTGGAAGCCAGTGGAGAGAGCGGAGGAGCAGGGTGACGTGAGAGAACTTGGGAAGGTTGAACACCAGACGGGCTGCGGCGTTCTGGATGAGTTGTAGATATCTGGTAGATATCATACATTTACTGGTAGATATCATACATTAACTGGTAGATATCATACATTTACTGGTAGATATAAGTTGAAAGGTCTTTCTTACCCTACCGGCTACCGATGTCATTTATTCTGTGAGCTGCTCCATAACCTCTCTGGGCTAGGCGGGACGAATTCGTCCCACCTACGTAACAGCCACTTGAAGCCTGTGGCGCGATTTTCAAAACCTTAAAAATCCTATTACTTCAATTTCTCATACATATGACTATTTTACAGCTATTTAAAGACAAGACTCTCGTTAATCTAACCACACTGTCCGATTTCAAAAAGGCTTTACAACGAAAGCAAAACATTAGATTATGTCAGCAGAGTACCAAGCCAGAAATAATCAGACACCCATTTTTCAAGCCAGCATATAATGTCACCAAAACCCAGAAGACAGCTAAATGCAGCACTCACCTTTGATGATCTTCATCAGATGACAACCCTAGGACATTATGTTATACAATACATGCATGTTTTGTTCAATCAAGTTCATATTTATATCAAAAACCAGCTTTTTACATTAGCATGTGACGTTCAGAACTAGCATACCCCCGCAAACTTCCGGGGAATTCGCTAACATTTTACTAAATTACTCACGATAAACGTTCACAAAAAGCATAGCAATTATTTTAAGAATTATAGATACAGACCTCCTCTATGCACTCGATATGTCCGATTTTAAAATAGCTTTTTGGTGAAAGCACATTTTGCAATATTCTAAGTACATTGCCCAGGCATCACGGGCTAGCTATTTAGACACCCGGCAAGTTTAGCACTCACCATAATCATATTTACTATTATAAAAGTTTGATTACCTTTTGTTGTCTTCGTCAGAATGCACTCCCAGGACTTCTACTTCAATAACAAATGTTGGTTTGGTCCAAAATAATCCATCGTTATATCCGAATAGCGGCGTTTTGTTCGTGCGTTCCAGACACTATCCGAAATGGTAAAGAAGGGTCGTGCGCATGGCGCAATTCGTGACAAAAAAATTCTAAATATTCCATTACCGTACTTCGAAGCATGTCAACCACTGTTTAAAATCAATTTTTACGCCATTTTTCTCGTAGAAAAGCGATAATATTCCGACAGGGAATCTCCTTTTCGGCAAACAGAGGAAAAAATCACAAAGGCGGGGGCGGTCGGGTCACGCGCCTAAGCCCAGTGTCCCTTGATCGGCCACTTGAGAAAGGCGATAATGTGTTTCAGCCTGGGGCTGGGATGACGACATTCTGTTTTTTCCCGGGCTCTGAGCGCCTATGGACGACGTAGGAAGTGTCACGTTAGAGCAGAGATCCTTAGTAAAAGATAGAGATGGAAAAGAAGTTCAAGAAATGGTCAGACAGGCCACTTCCTGTAAAGGAATCTCTCAGGTTTTGACCTGCCATTTGAGTTCTGTTATACTCACAGACACCATTCAAACAGTTTTAGAAACTTTAGGGTGTTTTCTATCCATATGTAATAAGTATATGCATATTCTAGTTACTGGGTAGGAGTGGTAACCAGATTAAATCAGGTATGTTTTTTATCCAGCCGTGTCAATACTGCCCCCTAGCCCTAACAGGATAACAGAACCAGTTGAGACCTGCACACTCCTGCTGCCTACATTTTACATTTTAGTCATTTAGCAGACGCTCTTATCCAGAGCGACTTACAGTAGTGAATGCATACATTTCATTTCATGCTTTTTTTTTTTTTTTTGTACTGGCCCCCCGTGGGAATCGAACCCACAACCCTGGTGTTGCACACACCATGCTGGCGTTGCAAACACCATGCTCTACCAACTGAGCCACAGGGAAGACTAAAGAAGATAGTGTGTGTGTGCTGCGCAGCATTTCAATATATTTTGCGGTCTTTGTGCTACTTTGTGCTTGATTTCTCTATTGTACTACATGACTGATACATTGTATACCTCCACTACACTACTTTGATACGCACCAGTGATGTATAGGCAATGCCCACTGAAACTAAAGTGGGTATATACGGTTTATACCTGAGTATACCCTCCGCTACACCACTGGCCCTTCGTGTTTTACAAAAACAGGTGCTCTCTCCTACATGAGTGAGCTGGTATAACGGTTGCTGTCCTTTCAGAATCATTATCCTGTCATCACTGAAGGTCTATTGGTTCACCCACTGAAGATCTATTGGTTCACCCACTGAAGATCTATTGGTTCACCACTGAAGGTCTATAGGTTCACCTCTATTGGTTCACCACTGAAGGCCTATTGGTTCACCCACTGAAGGCCTATTGGTTCACCCACTGAAGGCCTATTGGTTCACCACTGAAGGCCTATTGGTTCACCACTGAAGGCCTATTGGTTCACCACTGAAGGCCTATTGGTTCACCCACTGAAGGCCTATTGGTTCATCACTGAAGGCCTATTGGTTCACCACTGAAGACCTATTGGTTCACCACTGAAGACCTATTGGTTCACCCACTGAAGGTCTATTGGTTCACCACTGAAGGCCTATTGGTTCACCACTGAAGGTCTATTGGTTCACCACTGAAGGCCTATTGGTTCACCCACTGAAGGCCTATTGGTTCACCCACTGAAGACCTATTGGTTCACCACTGAAGGCCTATTGGTTCACCCACTGAAGGCCTATTGGTTCACCACTGAAGGCCTATTGGTTCACCACTGAAGACCTATTGGTTCACCACTGAAGGCCTATTGGTTCACCCACTGAAGGCCTAGTGGTTCACCACTGAAGGCCTATTGGTTCACCACTGAAGGCCTATTGGTTCACCACTGAAGACCTATTGGTTCACCCACTGAAGGCCTATTGGTTCACCCACTGAAGGCCTATTGGTTCACCACTGAAGACCTATTGGTTCACCCACTGAAGTTCTATTGGTTCACCACTGAAGGCCTATTGGTTCACCACTGAAGGTCTATTGGTTCACCACTGAAGACCTATTGGTTCACCACTGAAGGCCTATTGGTTCACCACTGAAGGCCTATTGGTTCACCACTGAAGGTCTATAGGTTCTCCCACTGAAGGCCTATGGATTCACCACCACACAACTTTACAGTATGTACTATGTTATTAACAACTTTACAGAATGTACTATGTTATTAACAACTTTACAGTATGTACTATGTTATTAACAACTTTACAGTATGTACTATGTTATTAATTACTTTACAGTATGTACTATGTTATTAATTACTTTACAGTATGTACTATGTTATTAATAACTTTACAGAATGTACTATGTTATTAATAACTTTACAGAATGTACTATGTTATTAATAACTTTACAGTATGTACTATGTTATTAATAACTTTACAGTATGTACTATATTATTAACAACTTTACAGAATGTACTTTGTTATTAACAACTTTACAGTATGTACTATGTTATTAATAACTTTACAGTATGTACTATGTTATTAATAACTTTACAGAATGTACTACGTTATTAATAACTTTACAGTATGTACTATATTATGAACAACTTTACAGAATGTACTTTGTTATTAACAACTTTACAGTATGTACTATGTTATTAACAACTTTACAGTATGTACTATGTTATTAATAACTTTACAGTATGTACTATGTTATTAATAACTTTACAGAATGTACTATGTTATTAATAACTTTACAGTATGTACTATATTATGAACAACTTTACAGAATGTACTTTGTTATTAACAACTTTACAGTATGTACTATGTTATTAACAACTTTACAGTATGTACTATGTTATTAATAACTTTACAGTATGTACTATGTTATTAATAACTTTACAGAATGTACTATGTTATTAATAACTTTACAGTATGTACTATATTATTAACAACTTTACAGAATGTACTTTGTTATTAATAACTTTACAGTATGTACTACGTTATTAATAACTTTACAGTATGTACTATATTATGAACAACTTTACAGAATGTACTTTGTTATTAACAACTTTACAGTATGTACTATGTTATTAACAACTTTACAGTATGTACTATGTTATTAATAACTTTACAGTATGTACTATGTTATTAATAACTTTACAGAATGTACTATGTTATTAATAACTTTACAGTATGTACTATATTATGAACAACATTACAGAATGTACTTTGTTATTAACAACTTTACAATATGTACTATGTTATTAACAACTTTACAGTATGTACTATGTTATTAATAACTTTACAGTATGTACTATGTTATTAATAACTTTACAGAATGTACTATGTTATTAATAACTTTACAGTATGTACTATATTATTAACAACTTTACAGAATGTACTTTGTTATTAATAACTTTACAGTATGTACTATGTTATTAATTACTTTACAGTATGTACTATGTTATTAATTACTTTACAGAATGTACTATGTTTGACCTCTGACCTCGTGGCTGCCTCCAGACCAGGACCCGTAGTGTTCCATCTCCTCCACCAGCTCATCACAGGCCCGCTCCGTGAAGACCGGGAACCAGAACACATCTGGACACGGCTAGAGGAGACACACACAGACAGTTAGAACTAAAGAGGTTCAGCAGACACGGACAGATGAGACATTAGGAGACACAGAGAGATGAGACATTAGGAGACACAGAGAGATGAGACATCAGGAGACACAGACAGATGAGACATGAGGAGACACAGAGAGATGAGACATGAGGAGACACAGACAGATGAGACATCAGGAGACACAGACAGATGAGACATTAGGAGACACAGAGAGATGAGACATCAGGAGACACAGAGAGATGAGACATCAGGAGACACAGACAGATGAGACATCAGGAGACACAGACAGATGAGACATTAGGAGACACAGAGAGATGAGACATCAGGAGACACAGAGAGATGAGACATCAGGAGAAACAGACAGATGAGACATCAGGAGACACAGACAGATGAGACATCAGGAGACACAGAGAGATGAGACATTAGGAGACACAGAGAGATGAGACATTAGGAGACACAGAGAGATGAGACATTAGGAGACACAGAGAGATGAGACATCAGGAGACACAGACAGATGAGACATTAGGAGACACAGAGAGATGAGACATCAGGAGACACAGACAGATGAGACATCAGGAGACACAGAGAGATGAGACATCAGGAGACACAGACAGATGAGACATCAGGAGACACAGACAGATGAGACATCAGGAGACACAGACAGATGAGACATCAGGAGACACAGAGAGATGAGACATCAGGAGACACAGACAGATGAGACATCAGGAGACACAGACAGATGAGACATCAGGAGACACAGACAGATGAGACATTAGGAGAAACAGAGAGATGAGACATCAGGAGACACAGAGAGATGAGACATTAGGAGACACAGAGAGATGAGACATCAGGAGACACAGACAGATGATACATCAGGAGAAACAGAGAGATGAGACATCAGGAGACACAGACAGATGAGACATCAGGAGACACAGAGAGATGAGACATCAGGAGACACAGACAGATGAGACATTAGGAGACACAGACAGATGAGACATCAGGAGACACAGAGAGATGAGACATCAGGAGACACAGAGAGATGAGACATTAGGAGACACAGAGAGATGAGACATCAGTAGACACAGAGAGATGAGCTAGAGACATGTACTGAGTCCCTGAGGACCTCACTCTGAGATCCACGGCTAGAGACACGAGATCTGGGCTTTGACTTGGCCAATCCATAACCCTCCATTTCAATAGGACTGAGATCTGGGCTATAACTCAGCTCCTCTGTTGTAGCTTTGCTTGTGTGTTTTGGATAATTTGAGTCGCAATATGTAAACAAAAATTTAAAAGAGCGCTTTCCAAAGGGTGTACTTACTTTTTCACATGACTGTATCTCCGTAACCTAAGACATACGCACCTCTTCCAGGTAGTTCTCTGTGAAGATGCGTGTGTAGTTAGGGTGGATGTATTTCTCCTTCCAGTCCTGAGAGAGAGAGAGAGAGAGAGAGAGAGAGAGAGAGAGAGAGAGAGAGAGAGAGAGAGCGAGACAGAGAGACAGAGAGAGAGAGACAGAGAGAGAGAGACAGAGAGAGAGAGACAGAGACAGAGAGAGAGCGAGAGAGAGACAGAGAGAGAGACAGAGAGAGAGACAGAGAGAGAGAGAGATGGTTAGAATAGTGGTCCGTTAGTCTCTTAGGCTGTTCACTGACCTGCATACCTCACAGCTAATCCTCTGGCACCCTGCTCTCACCAGACACCCTCCTCTCACCAGACACTCCCAGACACCCTGCTCTCACCAGACACCCTGCTCTCACCAGACACTCCCAGACACCCTCCTCTCACCAGACACTCCCAGACACCCTGCTCTCACCAGACACCCTCCTCTCACCAGACACCCTGCTCTCACCAGACACCCTCCTCTCACCAGACACCCTGCTCTCACCAGACACCCTCCTCTGACCAGACACTCCCAGACACCCTGCTCTCACCAGACACCCTCCTCTCACCAGACACCCTCCTCTCACCAGACACTCCCAGACAATCTCCTCTCACCAGACACTCACAGACACCTTGCTCTCAACAGACACCCTGCTCTCACCAGACACCCTACTCTCACCAGACACTCCCAGACACCCTCCTCTCACCAGACACTCCCAGACACCCTGCTCTCACCAGACACCCTCCTCTCACCAGACACCCTCCTCTCACCAGACACTCCCAGACACCCTGCTCTCACCAGACACCCTGCTCTCACCAGACACCCTGCTCTCACCAGACACTTCCAGACACCCTCCTCTCACCAGACACTCCCAGACACTCTGCTCTCACCAGACACCCTCCTCTCACCAGACACCCTGCTCTCACCAGACACCCTCCTCTCACCAGACACCCTGCTCTCACCAGACACCCTCCTCTCACCAGACACCCCAGACACCCTGCTCTCACCAGACACCCTGCTCTCACCAGACACCCTCCTCTCACCAGACACTCCCAGACACCCTGCTCTCACCAGACACCCTCCTCTCACCAGACACTCCCAGACACCGTCCTCTCACCAGACACTCCCAGACACCCTCCTCTCACCAGACACTCCCAGACACCCTGCTCTCACCAGACACCCTCCTCTCACCAGACACCCTCCTCTCACCAGACACTCCCAGACACCCTCCTCTCACCAGACACTCCCAGACACCCTGCTCTCACCAGACACCCTCCTCTCACCAGACACTCCCAGACACCCTGCTCTCACCAGACACCCTCCTCTCACCAGACACTCCCAGACAATCTCCTCTCACCAGACACTCACAGACACCCTGCTCTCAACAGACACCCTGCTCTCACCAGACACCCTACTCTCACCAGACACTCCCAGACACCCTCCTCTCACCAGACACTCCCAGACACCCTGCTCTCACCAGACACCCTCCTCTCACCAGACACCCTGCTCTCACCAGACACCCTCCTCTCACCAGAAACCCTGCTCTCACCAGACACCCTCCTCTCACCAGACACCCCAGACACCCTGCTCTCACCAGACACCCTGCTCTCACCAGACACCCTCCTCTCACCAGACACTCCCAGACACCCTCCTCTCACCAGACACTCCCAGACACCCTGCTCTCACCAGACACCCTCCTCTCACCAGACACCCTCCTCTCACCAGACACTCCCAGACACCCTGCTCTCACCAGACACCCTCCTCTCACCAGACACCCTCCTCTCACCAGACACTCCCAGACACCCTGCTCTCACCAGACACCCTCCTCTCACCAGACACCATCCTCTCACCAGACACCCTGCTCTCACCAGACACCCTGCTCTCACCAGACACCCTCCTCTCACCAGACACCCTCCTCTCACCAGACACTCCCAGACACCCTCCTCTCACCAGACACTCCCAGACACCCTGCTCTCACCAGACACCCTCCTCTCACCAGACACTCCCAGACACCCTGCTCTCACCAGACACCCTCCTCTCACCAGACACTCCCAGACACCCTGCTCTCACCAGACACCCTCCTCTCACCAGACACCCTCCTCTCACCAGACACTCCCAGACACCCTGCTCTCACCAGACACCCTCCTCTCACCAGACACCCTCCTCTCACCAGACACTCCCAGACACCCTGCTCTCACCAGACACCCTCCTCTCACCAGACACCCTCCTCTCACCAGACACCCTGCTCTCACCAGACACCCTCCTCTCACCAGACACCCTCCTCTCACCAGACACTCCCAGACACCCTCCTCTCACCAGACACTCCCAGACACCCTGCTCTCACCAGACACCCTCCTCTCACCAGACACTCCCAGACACCCTGCTCTCACCAGACACCCTCCTCTCACCAGACACTCCCAGACACCCTCCTCTCACCAGACACTCCCAGACACCCTGCTCTCACCAGACACCCTGCTCTCACCAGACACCCTCCTCTCACCAGACACTCCCAGACACCGTCCTCTCACCAGACACTCCCAGACACCCTGCTCTCACCAGACACCCTCCTCTCACCAGACACTCCCAGACACCCTCCTCTCACCAGACACTCCCAGACACCCTGCTCTCACCAGACACCCTCCTCTCACCAGACACCCTCCTCTCACCAGACACTCCCAGACACCCTGCTCTCACCAGACACCCTCCTCTCACCAGACACCCTGCTCTCACCAGACACTCCCAGACACCCTGCTCTCACCAGACACCCTCCTCTCACCAGACACCCTCCTCTCACCAGACACCCTCCTCTCACCAGACACCCTCCTCTCACCAGACACTCCCAGACACCCTCCTCTCACCAGACACTCCCAGACACCCTGCTCTCACCAGACACCCTCCTCTCACCAGACACTCCCAGACACCCTGCTCTCACCAGACACCCTCCTCTCACCAGACACTCCCAGACACCCTCCTCTCACCAGACACTCCCAGACACCCTCCTCTCACCAGACACTCCCAGACACCCTGCTCTCACCAGACACCCTCCTCTCACCAGACACCCTCCTCTCACCAGACACTCCCAGACACCCTGCTCTCACCAGACACCCTCCTCTCACCAGACACCCTCCTCTCACCAGACACCCTGCTCTCACCAGACACTCCCAGACACCCTGCTCTCACCAGACTCTCCCAGACACCCTCCTCTCACCAGACACCCTCCTCTCACCAGACACCCTCCTCTCACCAGACACTCCCAGACACCTTCCTCTCATCAGACACTCCCAGACACCCTGCTCTCACCAGACACCCTCCTCTCACCAGACACTCCCAGACACCCTGCTCTCACCAGACACCCTCCTCTCACCAGACACTCCCAGACACCCTCCTCTCACCAGACACTCCCAGACACCCTCCTCTCACCAGACACTCCCAGACACCCTGCTCTCACCAGACACCCTCCTCTCACCAGACACCCTCCTCTCACCAGACACTCCCAGACACCCTGCTCTCACCAGACACCCTCGCTCTCACCAGACACCCTGCTCTCACCAGACACTCCCAGACACCCTGCTCTCACCAGACACCCTCCTCTCACCAGACACCCTCCTCTCACCAGACACCCTCCTCTCACCAGACACCCTCCTCTCACCAGACACTCCCAGACACCCTCCTCTCACCAGACACTCCCAGACACCCTGCTCTCACCAGACATCCTCCTCTCACCAGACACTCCCAGACACCCTGCTCTCACCAGACACCCTCCTCTCACCAGACACTCCCAGACACCCTCCTCTCACCAGACACTCCCAGACACCCTCCTCTCACCAGACACTCCCAGACACCCTGCTCTCACCAGACACCCTCCTCTCACCAGACACCCTCCTCTCACCAGACACTCCCAGACACCCTGCTCTCACCAGACACCCTCCTCTCACCAGACACCCTCCTCTCACCAGACACCCTGCTCTCACCAGACACTCCCAGACACCCTGCTCTCACCAGACTCTCCCAGACACCCTCCTCTCACCAGACACCCTCCTCTCACCAGACACCCTGCTCTCACCAGACACTCCCAGACAAAACCCAGAACTCTCAGTCAATAAATCACAGATCCTTTTCAGCTAAGCAGAGTTCACTTTATATTTACAGTACATCATATCTTTCATTACTAGAAATTAATTAGAGAAAGGGCAATCGCATCTCATGGTTGCCGTATCTTAAACATATATATATATATATACAAAACAAATAAAAGCAGGGAGGGAGGATATGAAAACTTACCACTGGATTCTCAAATATTTGCCAAAGATCACTGTTGTAATGAGATGTGTTAAAGTTAGCTGTGGAAATTAGCCTTCCAAACTCATGACGGTTTGTAATGTACATGAACATTCCCTGTAGTGGACAGAGAAAGTCAAATTAGCCTTCCAAACTCCAGACGGTTTGTAATGTACATTCCCTCTATTGGACAGAGTTTCATAAATAGATTACAGCTGTTTTCTAAACATACACAAGAATAGAGATGATACTGTAAATAGTACCCACACTATCTGAAATCCTGATTAAGTGTTTTTGGAAACCAAACAATGACAACCACATGTCAATAAATAATACTGGATTATTTATGGAGAGGTGTGGAAGGCGAGGAGTGAGGAGGTACATGTTAGAGGGAAGGAGGGGAGGGAGGGTGGGTGGGGTGAGGAGGGACATGGTAGGGGGAGGGAGAGAGGACAAGGATTGGGGAGGGAGGGAGGGAGGGAGGGAGGGAGGCAGGGAGGGAGGGAGGGAGGGAGGGAGGGAGGGAGGGAGGGAGGGAGGGAGGGAGGGAGGGAGGGGAAGGTTCAGGAGGGACATGGAGGGGGAGGGAGGGAGGGAGGGAGGGAGGGAGGGAGGGGAAGGTTCAGGAGGGACATGGAGGGGGAGGGAGGGAGGGAGGGAGGGAGGGAGGGAGGGAGGGAGGGAGGGAGGGAGGGAGGGAGGGAGGGAGGGGAAGGTTCAGGAGGGACATGGAGGGGGAGGGGGGACATGGAGGGGGAGGGGGGAGGGAGGGGAGGGTGGGACATGGTAGGGGGAAGGAGAGAGGACATGGATTGGGGAGGGAGGGAGGGAGGGCATGGAGGGGGAGGGGGGAGGGAGGGGAGGGTGGGACATGTTAGTGGGGAGGGAGAGAGGGGGAGGGGAGGGTGGGACATGGTAGTGGGGAGGGAGGGAGGGGGAGGGATGGGAAGGTTCACGAGGGACATGGAGGGGGAGGGGGGAGGGAGGGGAGGGTGGGACATGGTAGTGGGGAGGGAGAGAGGGGGAGGGGAGGGTGGGACATGGTAGTGGGGAGGGAGGGAGGGGGAGGGGGAGGGGACGGGAGGGTGGGAGGGTGGGAGGGTGGGAGGGAGGGAGGGAGGGAGGGAGGGAGGGAGGGAGGGAGGGAGGGAGGGAGGGAGGGAGGGAGGGAGGGAGGGGAGGGTGGGAGGGAGGGAGGGAGAGGGGAGGGGAGGGTGAGACATGGTAGGGGGAGGGAGGCAGGTGGCTGGACTTTCAGACTAGGCTTTCTGTCTTTCCCCCCCAGACAAATTACTACACAGCTGGGATGTTTGGGTTTTAGACCATCTGTTTTCTGTTTAATGCGAATTATGTCTCCAATTTTCAAATTATGATTTTAATGATGTAGTTTTTGGAGGGAGTGTGCCCTGCTGGGAGTAAAAAGGTATATCTGAGGTCTAATCAGCTAGCCTAGTCTGAGACGGTCAGAGCGTTGGGGAGAAAAGCTGCTGACATAGTTGTGGGGGTTAGTGGGCGAAGGGATTGGCTCGGTGGGGTATAAAACATCATCGCTGCAGGGAACTTGCAGGTGGCCATTACTATAGCTCTGTTACTGTAGCTCCGTTACTATAGCTCCGTTACTATAGCTCCTTTAATATTGATATGTTACTATAGCTCTGTTACTATAGCTCTGTTACTATAGCTCTGTTACTATAGCTCTGTTACTATAGCTCTGTTACTATAGCTCCGTTACTATAGCTCCGTTACTATAGCTCCTTTAATATTGATATGTTACTATAGCTCTGTTACTATAGCTCTGTTACTATAGCTCTGTTACTATAGCTCCATTACTATAGCTCCATTACTATAGCTCTGTTACTATAGCTCTGTTACTATAGCTCTGTTACTATAGCTCTGTTACTATAGCTCCGTTACTATAGCTCTGTTACTATAGCTCTGTTACTATAGCTCTGTTACTATAGCTCCGTTACTATAGCTCCGTTACTATAGCTCTGTTACTATAGCTCTGTTACTATAGCTCTGTTAAAATAGCTCTGTTACTATAGCTCCATTATAGCTCCGTTACTATAGCTCTGTTACTATAGCTCCGTTACTATAGCTCCGTTACTATAGCTCTGTTACTATAGCTCCGTTACTATAGCTCCGTTACTATAGCTCCATTATTATAGCTCCATTATTATAGCTCTGTTACTATAGCTCTGTTACTATAGCTCTGTTACTGTAGCTCTGTTACTATAGCTACATTACTATAGCTACATTACTATAGGTCTGTTACTATAGCTACGTTACTATAGCTCTGTTACTATAGCTCTGTTACTATAGCTACATTACTATAGCTCTGTTACTATAGCTACATTACTATAGCTCTGTTACTATAGCTTCGTTACTATAGCTCTGTTACTATAGCTCCATTACTATAGCTCCGTTACTATAGCTCCATTATAGCTCCGTTACTATAGCTCTGTTACTATAGCTTCATTACTATAGCTCTGTTAATATAGCTCTGTTACTATAGCTCTGTTACTATAGCTCTGTTACTTTAGCTCTGTTACTATAGCTACATTACTATAGCTCTGTTACTATAGCTCTGTTACTATAGCTCTGTTACTATAGCTCTGTTACTATAGCTCTGTTACTATAGCTCCTTTACTATAGCTCCGTTACTATAGCTCTGTTACTATAGCTCTGTTACTATAGCTCTGTTACTAGAGCTCCATTATAGCTCCGTTACTATAGCTCCATTATAGCTCCGTTACTATAGCTCCTTTACTATAGCTCCGTTACTATAGCTCTGTTACTATAGCTCCGTTATAGCTCTGTTACTATTGCTCTGTTACTATAGCTCCGTTACTATAGCTCTGTTACTATAGCTCTGTTACTATAGCTCTGTTACTATAGCTCCGTTACTGTAGCTCCGTTACTGTAACTCTGTTACTATAGCTCTGTTACTATAGCTCTGTTACTATAGCTCCGTTATAGCTCTGTTACTATAGCTCTGTTACTATAGCTCTGTTACTATAGCTCCGTTACTATAGCTCCGTTACTATAGCTCTGTTACTATAGCTCTGTTACTATAGCTCTGTTACTATAGCTCCGTTATAGCTCTGTTACTATAGCTCTGTTACTATAGCTCCGTTACTATAGCTCCATTATAGCTCCGTTACTATAGCTCCATTATAAGCTCCGTTACTATAGCTCTGTTACTATAGCTCTGTTACTATAGCTCTGTTACTATAGCTCCATTACTATAGCTCCATTACTATAGCTCCGTTACTATAGCTCCGTTACTATAGCTCCATTATAGCTCCGTTACTATAGCTCTGTTACTATAGCTCTGTTACTATAGCTCTGTTACTATAGCTCAATTACTATAGCTCCGTTACTATAGCTCCGTTACTATAGCTCCGTTACTATAGCTCCATTATAGCTCCGTTACTATAGCTCCATTATAGCTCCGTTACTATAGCTCTGTTACTATAGCTCTGTTACTATAGCTCCGTTACTATAGCTCTGTTACTATAGCTCCGTTATAGCTCTGTTACTATAGCTCCGTTACTATAGCTCCGTTACTATAGCTCCGTTACTATAGCTCCTTTACTATAGCTCCGTTACTATAGCTCTGTTACTATAGCTCCGTTATAGCTCTGTTACTATAGCTCTGTTACTATAGCTCCGTTACTATAGCTCTGTTACTATAGCTCTGTTACTATAGCTCCATTACTATAGCTCCGTTACTATAGCTCCATTATAGCTCCGTTACTATAGCTCTGTTATTATAGCTCTGTTACTATAGCTCCGTTACTATAGCTCTGTTACTATAGCTCCGTTATAGCTCTGTTACTATAGCTCCGTTACTATAGCTCTGTTACTGTTGCTCCGTTACTATAGCTCTGTTACTATAGCTCTGTTACTGTTGCTCCGTTACTATAGCTCCGTTACTATAGCTCTGTTACTATAGCTCTGTTACTATAGCTCTGTTACTGTAGCTCTGTTACTATAGCTCTGTTACTATAGCTCTGTTACTATAGCTCTGTTACTGTTGCTCCGTTACTATAGCTCCATTACTATAGCTCTGTTACTATAGCTCTGTTACTATAGCTCTGTTACAATAGCTCTGTTACTATAGCTCTGTTACTATAGCTCCGTTATAGCTCTGTTACTATAGCTCCGTTACTATAGCTCTGTTACTATAGCTCTGTTACTGTTGCTCCGTTACTATAGCTCTGTTACTATAGCTCTGTTACTATAGCTCTGTTACTATAGCTCTGTTACTATAGCTCCGTTATAGCTCTGTTACTATAGCTCCGTTACTATAGCTCTGTTACTATAGCTCTGTTACTATAGCTCCGTTATAGCTCTGTTACTATAGCTCCGTTATAGCTCTGTTACTATAGCTCTGTTACTGTTGCTCCGTTACTATAGCTCTGTTACTATAGCTCTGTTACTATAGCTCTGTTACTATAGCTCTGTTACTATAGCTCCGTTATAGCTCTGTTACTATAGCTCCATTACTATAGCTCTGTTACTGTAGCTCCGTTACTATAGCTCCGTTACTATAGCTCCGTTACTATAGCTCTGTTACTATAGCTCCGTTATAGCTCTGTTACTATAGCTCTGTTACTATAGCTCCGTTACTATAGCTCTGTTACTCTTGCTCTGTTACTATAGCTCTGTTACTATAGCTCTGTTACTATAGCTCCGTTACTATAGCTCCGTTACTATAGCTCTGTTACTATAGCTCCGTTACTATAGCTCCGTTACTATAGCTCTGTTACTATAGCTCCTTTATTATAGCTCCGTTACTATAGCTCTGTTACTATAGCTCCGTTACTATAGCTCCGTTACTATAGCTCTGTTACAATAGCTCTGTTACTATAGCTCCGTTACTATAGCTCTGTTACTATAGCTCTGTTACTATAGCTCTGTTACTATAGCTCTGTTAGTATAGCTCTGTTACTATAGCTCTGTTACTATAGCTCCATTATAGCTCCGTTACTATAGCTCCATTATAGCTCCGTTACTATAGCTCTGTTACTATAGCTACGTTACTATGGCTATCACGGACGGATCCGATCGTTATTCCTCCTTCTAAATACTCCTTGTGGCACTGAAGGGACTGCACCACCAAAGCTTTTTAATGGATTGACGATAAAAGACACGATCAAAAACAGGTGCTTCCTGTGTATCTAACCTCAGTCATGACAGATAGGTCAACATCGATTTCCAAAGGCTTAAACCTGAGAGATTAGACAGCTTTATCTCTCTTGGTTTGGCACAGCTCCTCTAAGAGGCCTCGGCTGACATCCTGAAAGACGTCTATAGAGACGATTCGATGTTTTCATGTTCATGTGATCATTTATCACAGGAACAGCTCTATAAAGGTTTGATCTGGTAATGCTCTGACGGGAAAAACATGTTCATAAGAGTTCAGGTACTGATTCCTCCATTTCATAGGGTGGTTGATATAAAAAATAAATAAATACCAAAATGGTTTCCTACCAGTGTTGGACATTGTAAACCTACATGGTAAACCTGCATTGTAAACCTGCATTGTAAACCTGCATTGTAAACCCATTGGAAATTGATATTGACACCAAATAGAATAATGAAAGCAGTTAAAAACCTTTGGAACTCTGAGCATATGGAACGTTTCCGGGTTTGGGGAGTCTTTTTCTCTGTGATTGGTCTAAAACGAAGGAAAATCACCATGTAAATGTTGTAATGGTACGTTTTGTCAGAGAGAGAGAGAGAGCTTGATAGATAGATAGATAGGCAGGTAAGACGTAACATACAGGAGGAGGAGGCATGGGAAGGAGATGAGCCTGCTGCATTGCATGAGGGAAGACCAAGATTCCCTCTGAAGCTGATGTTTTGGTAGTTATTATCTTAATAGGTGTTGCATGCTGGGACAGAGTGAAGTGATGGTAGTACGAGCTCCATGGTAGTACGAGTTAGCATGGGGTGACTAGTGACGGGATGCCATAAAGCTCAGCTGGACAGACAGACTAGATAGACTAGTTCAAAGTCTACAAGGACAAGGGAAGTAAAAAAAAAACACACAAGGTTTGGAAGCCAGCCAGATATTCCCATTGTTTGGACATGGTCACATGACACAGACGAGCAGAAGATGAGGAGGAGGAGGATGAGGAGGAGAAGGAGGAGGAAAGGAGGTGTAAAATGATGGGACCAGTGGAGCGGAGAGCCCTGCACGCACCAAAGATGCTGGAGATCATGCCTTAAGGACAGACAGACAACACATGGAGACAGACTGGGTACAGGATACCACAGCAGACGGTCACCTAACATAAACTAAAAAATAACATCAACTAAAATATACAGGACATTGGTTGATATAAGATAAACGTAACCTAACAAAACTTAACCTAAAACAAACTAACATAACCTGACATAACATCACCTAACATGAAGTAACATAACATGACCTAACATAACCTAATATAACATAAACTAACATAACCTAACATGAAGTAACATAACCTAATATAACATAACCATATCATAACCTAACATAACCTAACATAAACTAACATAAACTCTCATTCACTAACATAAACTAACATAACCTGACATAACATCACCATATCATAACCTAACATAACCATATCATAACCTAACATAACCTAACATAACCTAACATAAACTCTCATTCACTAACATAAACTAACATAACCTAACATAAACTAACATAACCTAATATAACATAACCATATCATAACCTAACATAACCTAACATAAACTAACATAAACTCTCATTCACTAACATAAACTAACATAACCTAATATAACATAACCATATCATAACCTAACTTAACCTAACTTAACCTAACATAAACTCTCATTCACTAACATAAACTAACATAACCTAATATAACATAACCATATCATAACCTAACATAACCTAACATAAACTCTCATTCACTAACATAAACTAACATAACCTAACATAAACTAACTTAACCTAACATAAACTCTCATTCACTAACATCACCTAACATGAAGTAACATAACATGACCTAACATAACATAACCTAATATAACATAACCTAACATAACATAACATAAACTCTCATTCACTAACATCACCTAACATGAAGTAACATAACATGACCTAACATAACATAACCTAATATAACATAACCTAACATAACCTAACATAAACTCTCATTCACTATCATAACCTAACATAACCTAACATAACATAAATTAACATAATCTAACATAACCTAACATAACCTAACATAAACTAACAAACTAACAAACTAACATAACCTAACATAACCTAACATAAACTAACAAACTAACATAACCTAACATAACCTAACATAAACTAACAAACTAACATAACCTAACATAACCTAACATAAACTCTCATTCACTAACATAACCTAACATAAACTAACATAACCTAACATAACCTAACCTAACATAAACTCTCATTCACTAACATAACCTAACATAAACTAACATAACCTAAAATAACCTAACATAACCTAACATAAACTCTCATTCACTAACATAACCTAACATAAACTAACATAACCTAACATAACCTAACATAAACTAACATAAACTCTCATTCACTAACATAACCTAACATAACCTAACATAACATAACATAACATAACCTAACCTAACATAAACTCTCATTCACTAACATAACCTAACATAACCTAACATAACGTCAAATAACCTAACATAAACTCTCATTCACTAACATAACATAACATTCACTAACATAACCTAACATAACCTAATATAACATAACCATATCATATCATAACCTAACATAACCTAACCTAACATAACCTAACATAACCTTACATAACCTAACATAACATAACATAACATAATCTAACATAACATAACGTAACTTAACATAACATAACCTAACATAACATAACCTAACATAACATAACCTAACATAACCTAACATAATGTAACCTAACATAACATAACCTAACATAACATAACCTAACATAACATAACATAACCTAACATAATGTAACCTAACATAACATAACATAACATAACATAACATAACATAACCTAACATAACATAACCTAACATAACATAACATAACATAACCTAACATAACATAACCTAACATAATGTAACATAACATAAGCTAACATAACCTAACATAACCTACCCTGAACTAAAGTTGCTGATCGTGGACTTCAGGAAACAGCAGAGGGAGCACCCTCCCCATCCACATCGACGGGACAGTAGTGGAGAAGGTGGAACGTTTTAAGTTCCTCGGTGTACACATCACTGACAAACTGAATTGGTCCACCCACACAGACAGTGTGGTGAAGAGGGTACAAACAGTGCCTGTATGTCCTGTATAATCGATTGTCTATCAACCAGATGTCCTGTATAATCGATTGTCTATCAACCAGATGTCCTGTATAATCGATTGTCTATCAACCAGATTTCCTGTACACTCTCATATTCTAAACAGAGTATTATTTGTCAATTCAGAAAGCTGCTAACTAGATCATCAGAGTGGTTTTACCAGTTCTCTAGCGTGTCTGCACAGAGCCATGTCAGGATCCAGTTTCTCCAAAACAAAATGGTTCCTCTCCTTCAGCTGGTTTCTCAGGACCTCTCCCTTTATCAAGTATATATGAGCCATGTAGGGAATGTTCCATACGCCCCTGAGAAAGGAGTGAGAGACCATTTGCACATTGTTACAACATTGCCAATAATATAATATAACATTTGAAATGTCTATATTATTTTACAACTTTTGTGAGTGTAATGTTTACTGTTCATTTTTTTATTGTTTATTTCCCTTTTGTTTCTTGTCTATTTCACTTGCTTTGGCAATGTAAACATGTTTCCCATGCCAAAAAGCCTTTTGAATTGAATTGAGAGAGAGAGAGATATGGATTGAGAAAGATATATATAGAGAGAGAGACCAGAGAGAAAGAGAGAGCAGAGATAGGAAGAGCAAAAGATAGAGAGAGAGAGGGTTTAGTTTTAGTGCTGACAATAATTCATATTAATGAGCTGCAATACATATTTTTCATTATATTCAACATGTCATGATCTGGAATATGATCACTCTCCTGGTTTAAGAAGTGATCACTCTCCTGGTTACAAAGAGCGGTCTGGAATATAATCACTCTCCTGGTTACGAAGAGAGGTCTGGAATATAATCCCTCTCCTGGTTACGAAGAGAGGTCTGGAATATAATCACTCTCCTGGTTACAAGAGTGGTCTGGAATATGATCACTCTCCTGGTTACGAAGAGAGGTCTGGAATATAATCACTCTCCTGGTTACGAAGAGAGGTCTGGAATATGATCGCTCTCCTGGTTACGAAGAGAGGTCTGGAATATGATCACTCTCCTGGTTACGAAGAGAGGTCTGGAATATAATCCCTCTCCTGGTTACGAAGAGAGGTCTGGAATATGATCGCTCTCCTGGTTACGAAGAGCGGTCTGGAATATGATCACTCTCCTGGTTACGAAGAGAGGTCTGGAATATGATCACTCTCCTGATTTAGGAAGAGAAGTGTCACGTCCTGACCAGTAAAGAGGTTATTTGTTATTGTAGTTTGGTCAGGACGTGGCAGGGGGTGTTTGTTTAATGTGTTTCGGGGTTTATTGGGTATGTTCTATGTTAGTATATTTCTATGTTCTTTCTAGGTCTTCTATTTCTATGTGTAGTTTATTGGGTTGACCTTGAATTGGAGGCAGCTGTTCCTCGTTGCCTCTAATTGAAGGTCCTATTTAATAGGGATGTTTTTTTCCATGGGGTTTGTGGGTAGTTGTTCCGTGTGTAGCTGTGTGCCTTTCAGGACTGTTTCTCATCGTTGTTTTTGTTTAAGTATTTATTTTGGTTTTCTTCTCAATAAATAAGAAGATGAGCAAACACATTCCCGCTGCGCCTTGGTCCCATCTTTACGACGTGACAAAAAGTCTGGAATATGATCACTTTCCTGGTTTAGGAAGAGCGGTCTGGAATATGATCACTCTCCTGGTTAGGAAGAGCGGTCTGGAATATAATCACTCTCCTGGTTTAGGAAGTGATCACTCTCCTGGTTTAGGAAGAGAAGTCTGGAATAGGATCACCAGGAAGAGAGGTCTGGGTTAGGAAGACGGTGGTCTGGGTTAGGAAGACGGAGGTCTGGGTTAGGAAGACGGAGGTCTGGGTTAGGAGGACGGAGGTCTGGGTTAGGAAGACGGAGGTCTGGTTTAGGAAGACGGAGGTCTGGGTTAGGAGGACGGAGGTCTGGGTTAGGAGGACGGAGGTCTGGGTTAGGAGGACGGAGGTCTGGGTTAGGAGGACGGAGGTCTGGTTTAGGAAGACGGAGGTCTGGTTTAGGAGGACGGAGGTCTGGGTTAGGAAGACGGAGGTCTGGGTTAGGAAGACGGAGGTCTGGTTTAGGAAGACGGAGGTCTGGGTTAGGAAGACGGAGGTCTAGGTTAGGAGGACGGAGGTCTGGTTTAGGAGGACGGAGGTCTAGGTTAGGAAGACGGAGGTCTGGTTTAGGAAGACGGAGGTCTGGGTTAGGAAGACGGAGGTCTGGGTTAGGAAGACGGAGGTCTGGGTTAGGAAGACGGAGGTCTAGGTTAGGAAGACGGAGGTCTAGGTTAGGAGGACGGAGGTCTGGTTTAGGAGGACGGAGGTCTGGGTTAGGAAGACGGAGGTCTGGGTTAGGAAGACAGAGGTCTGGGTTAGGAAGACAGAGGTCTTCCTAAATCAGATCCTTTACGGTTTATTTTACACACAACCATTCACTCACATAATCCATACACCTCAACCTAGTACACCATCTAGTAAACCAACTAGTAACCCATAAACCCTGGCCCTGACAACCTAGTAAACTAACGAGTAACCCATAAACCCTGGCCCTGACAACCTAGTACACCATCTAGTACACTAACTAATAACCCATAACCCCTGGCCCTGACAACCTAGTAAACTAACGAGTAACCCATAAACCCTGGCCCTGACAACCTAGTACACCATCTAGTACACTAACTAATAACCCATAACCCCTGGCCCTGACAACCTAGTAAACTAACGAGTAACCCATAAACCCTGGCCCTGACAACCTAGTACACCATCTAGTACACTAACTAATAACCCATAAACCCTGGCCCTGACAACCTAGTAAACTAACGAGTAACCCATAAACCCTGGCCCTGACAACCTAGTACACCATCTAGTACACTAACTAATAACCCATAAACCCTGGCCCTGACAACCTAGTAAACTAACGAGTAACCCATAAACCCAGGCTCTGACAACCTAGTAAACTAACGAGTAACCCATAAACCCACGCTCTGACAACCTAGTAAACTAACGAGTAACCCATAAACCCTGGCCATGACAACCTAGTAAACTATCTAGGAGCTTTCACGGTTTAAAGGCATAATTTTGTGGCACTGCAGCTTCCATGAAACAGATCAGTGAGTGAGTAATACTCCTAAATTTACAAATCACCCAGAATGTTTATATATACAGGAGTGATGGTTTATAAGAAGAACCCAACCCCATTGGTTGAGGACAGGAGACTTACACACGCTTGCTCTGCACAATGTCGATGTAGTCTTCAGAACGGGCATAGTAACCATCCAGACTCAACGCTCCCCAGAAGTTGGACCACAGCTTGCCATGACGAGTGACAAGGGGACCAATTATTTTCCTGCAGAAAAGAGAGAAGAAGAAAGATAGAGAGACTGTCATTATCATTCAGTAAAAATAATTTGTGCAGAGTAGAAACAGGGAAGAGACTCAGGGGTATGCTAATTTGATATAGAGGAGACATAACCCACTCTATTAAATTATTCAAAACAGGAACATTTTACATTTGGCTAGAAATTGATAAGGAAATTATAACAGAGAAAAATGGCCTCACGTGTGCTACCTAGAGTATATCCCACCAATAGAATCCACATACTTTAACGAAGACAGCTTCTCCATCCTAGAGAGGGAGATCAATTATTTCAAGGCTCAGGGACATGCACTAGTCTGTAGCGACCTAAATGCAAGAACTGGACAAGAACCTGACACTCTCAGCACACAGGGGGACAAACACTTACCTGGAGGTAACAGTATTCCCTCCAAAATATGCTCCCCTAAACACAACTATGACAAACCTACCAACAAAAATGGGTTACAACTCCTGCAGCTCTGTTGCACGCTGGGTCTGTACATAGTCAATGGTAGGCTTCGAGGGGACTAATTTGGTAGGAACACTTATAGCTCATCCCTTGCCGGTAGTAATTTAGATTATTTTATCACTGACCTCAACCCAGAGTCTCTCAGAGCGTTCACAGTCAGCCCACTAACACCCCTATCAGATCACAGCAGAATCACACTCTACTTGAACAGAGCAATACTCAATCATGAGGCATCAAAGCCAAAGGATCTGAATAATATTAAGAAATGCTATAGATGGAAGGAATGTAGTGTGGACACCTACAAAAAAAAAAAAATTAGGTAACAAGAAATTCAATCCCTTTTAGACAACTTCCTGGACAAAACATTGGACTGTAATTGTTTAACTAGGTAAGTCAGTTCAGAAGAAATTCTTATTTTCAATGACAGTCTAGGAACAGTGGGTTAACTGCCTTTTTCAGAACAACAGATTATTACCTTGTCAGCTTGGGGATTTGATCTTGCAACCTTTCAGTTACAAGTCAAACACTCTAACCACTAGGCTACCTGCCGCCCCACCTTCACCTTTACACCTTCACTGTAATAGTGAAGGTGTAAACTTGGCAGTATAAAGCCTAAGACTATATTTGACTTTTCAGCTTCCCTATCAAATCTAAAAATTGCAAACAGACAACCTAAGAAAATTAACAACAATGACAAATGATTTGAAGAAGAATGCAAAAACCTACACTACAGAAAAAGAAGGAACAGCACGTCAAAAATCAGCTCAATCTAATTGAAGAATCCATAGAATCTAACCACTTCTGGGAAAAGTGGTAACCACTAAACAAACAACAACACGAAGAGTTATCTATCCAAAACGAATATCTATGGGTAAAACACTTCTCCAAACAGCAAAAACATAAACAGTATCTCACAAAAGTGAGTACACCCCTCACATTTTTGTAAATATTTGAGTATATCTTTTCATGTGACAACACTGAAGAAATGACACTTTGCTACAATGTAAAGTAGTGAGTGTACAGTTTGTTTAACAGTGTAAATTTGCTGTCCCCTCAAAATAACACAACACACAGCCATTAATGTCTAAACCGCTGGCAACAAAAGTGAGTACTGTACAGTAATGAATGAACTACAAGACAAAATAAAAACCCTCCAACCCAAAAAGGCTGTGGTGTTGATGGTATCCTACATGAAATAACAAAAATATACAGACCACAAATTCAAATTGGCTATACTTAAACATCATCCTCAGCTCTGGCATCTTCCCCAATATTTGAAACCAAGGACTGACAACCTCAATCCACAGAAGTGGAGACACATTTGACCCCAATAACTACCGTGGGATATGCGTCAACAGCAACCTTGGGAAAATACTCTGCATTATAATTAACTGCAGACTTCTACATTTCCTCAGTGCAAACAATGTACTGAGCAAATGTCAATTTTTTTGGGACCAAATTACCGTACGACAGACCACGTATTCACCTTGCACACCCTAATTGACAAACAAATAAAAACAAAACACCTCAAAACACCTCGAATTGGACGAGGAGTTCTTCTTCAATGAGTCGGACATGACTCAGACTACTGCAGACGCCCGGCCAGGACCCGATCGCCGTGATTTGCTGGAGAAGGAAACTGAGATTTCAAGGCAAAAAAATGAGGGTGCCTTGCTAGGATCAGATAACAAGTGGCTAATCTGCCCTTGCCTTCCATCCTGCTAGCTAACGTTCAATCGCTGTAAAATAAATGGGACGAACTGAAAGCAGGTATATCCTACCAACGGAACATTATGAAATGTAATATCTTATGTTTCACCGAGTCATGGCTGAACGACGACATTAAGAACATACAGCTGGCGGGTTATACAGGATTGTATATATCGATATATATAGATATCGGCAAGACAGAACAGCAAGACACGGGATGGGGGCCTATGTATTTATGTAAACAACAGCTGGTGCAAGATATCTAAGGAAGTCTCAAGGTTTTGCTCGCCTCATGATAAGCACTATCTACCAAGAGAGTTTTCATCTGTATTTTTTTGTATCTGTCTACATAAAACCGCATTAAATGAGCTCTATTCCACCATAAGCAAACAGGAAAACGCTCATCCAGAGGCAGCACTCCTAGTGGCTGGTGACTTTAATGCAGGGAATCTTAAATCAGTTCTACTGATTTTCTATCAGCACGTTAAATGTGCAACCAGAGGGAAAAAGTTTTTCGGACTACCTTTATGCCACACACAGAGAGACACGTACAAAGTTCTCCCTCGCCCTCCATTTCGAAAATCTGACCATAACTCTACCCTCCTGATTCCTGCGAAATTAAAGCAGGAAGCACCCGTGACTCGGCCAATAAAAAAGTGGTCAGATGAAGCAGATGCTAAACTACAGGACTGTTTTGCTATCACAGACTGGAATATGTTCCGAGGATTCTTCCGATTGCATTGAGGAGTACACCACATCAGCCACTGGCTTTATCAATAAGTGCATCGAGGACGTCGTCCCCACAGTGATCGTATGTACATACCCCAACCAGAAGCCATGGATTACAGGCAACATTCGCTCTGAGCTAAAGGGTAGAGCTGCTGCTTTCAAGGTGCGGGACTCAAATCCGGAAGCTTATAAGAAATCCCGCTATGCCCTCCGACGAACCATCAAACAGGTAAAGCGTGAATACAGGACTAAGATCGAATCGTACTACACCGACTCCGACGCTCGTCGGATGTGACAGGGCTTGCAAACTATTACAGACTACAAAGGGAAACCCAACCGAGAGCTGCCCAGTGACACGAGCCTACCAGACAAGCTAAATAACTTCTATGCTCGCTTCGAGGCAAATAACACTGAAACATGATTGAGTGTATCAGCTGTTTCGGATGACTGTGTGATCACATTCTCCGCAGCTGATGTGAGTAAGAGCTTTAAACAGGTCAACATTCACAAGGCCGCAGGGCCAGATGGATTACCAGGACGTGTACTCCGAGCATGCACTGACCAAATGGCAATTGTCGTCACTGATATTTTCAACCTCTCCCTGTCTGAGTCTGTAATATCAACATGTTTCAAGCAGACCACCATAGTCCCTATGCCCAAGAATACTAAGGTAACCTGCCTAAATGACTACTGACCTGTAGCACTCACGTCTGTAGACATGAAATGCTTTGAAAGGCTAGTCAAATAAACACGATTATCCCAGAAACCCTAGGCCCACTCCAATTTCCATACCACACTAAGAGATCCACAGATGATGCAATCTCTATTACACTCTACACTGCCCTTTCCCAACTCGACAAAATGAACACCTATGTGAGAATTCTATTCATTGACTACAGCTCAGCATTCAACACCATAGTGCCCTCAAATCTCATCACCCAGCTAAGGAACCTGGGACTAAACACCCCCCCTCTGCAACTGGATGCTAGACTTCATGACAGGCCACGACAGGCCACCCCAGGTGGTAAGCGTAGGTAACAACACATCCGCCATGCTGATCCTCAACACAGGGTCCCTCAGGGGTATATGCTTAGTCCCCTCCTGTACTCCATCCTGTTCACTCATGACTGCACGGCCAGGCACAACTCCAACACCATCATTAAGTTTGCCTGATCACCAACAACGATGAGACAGCCTATAGGGAGGAGGTCAGAGACTTGACCCTGTGGTGCAAGGACAACAACCTCTCCCTCAACATGATCAAGACTAAGGAGATTATTGTGGACTACAGGAAAAGGAGGACCGAGCACGCCCCCATTCTCATCAACAGGGCTATAGTGGAGCAGGTTGAGAGCTTCAAGTTCCTTGGTGTCCACATCACCAACAAACTAACATGGTCCAAGCACACCAAGACAGTCGTAAAGCAGGCATGACAAAACCTATTCCACTTAAAAATTGTCGAAGACTGCAGCCACCGTAGTCGTAGACCGTTCTCTCTGCTACCGCATGGCAAGCGGTACCGGAGCGCCAAGTCTAGGTCCAAGATGCTACTAAACAGTTTCTACCCCCAAGCCATACGACTCATAAACAGCGAATCAAATTGCCACCCAGACTATTTGCACCCCCGTCTTTTAGTCACTTTAGTAACCCTGCATGTACATAATTACCTCAATTACCTCGAAACCGGTACCTCCGCACATTGACACTTTGACTCGGTACCAGTACGACCTGTATATATCCCCGCTATTGTTATTTACTGCTCTTTAATTATTTGTTTTTCTTATCTCGTACATTTTTTTTGGGGGGGGGGGGGTTCTTAAAACTGCATTGTTGGTTAAGGGCTTGTAGGTAAGTATTTCACTGTAAGGTATTACACCTGTTGTATTCGGCGCATGTGACAAATA
The DNA here is from genome assembly GCF_965601325.2 of Salmo salar. Taxonomy (NCBI): domain Eukaryota; kingdom Metazoa; phylum Chordata; class Actinopteri; order Salmoniformes; family Salmonidae; genus Salmo; species Salmo salar. Next base: position 41,104,033 of record NC_138319.1, read on the forward strand.
CATTTGATTTGATTTGATTTGAATGGCAAAGTCTTCTTATGCTTTGTTAAACTTCAAAAAAGCTTTTGTCTCAATTTGGCTTGAGGGTCTGCTATACAAATTGATGGAAAGCGGTGTCGGGGGAAAAAACATACAACATTACACAAATAACAAGTCTAAAATTGACAAAAATCACACAGATTTCTTTCCACTGGGCTGTGGGGTAAGACAGGGATGCAGCTTAAGCCCACCTTCTTCAACATATATATCAACGAATTGACGAGGGCACTAGAACAGTCTGCAGCACCCGGCCTCACCCTACTAGAATCTGAAGTCAAATGTCTCCTGTTTGCTGATGATCTGGTGCTTCTGTCACTAACCAAGGAGGGCCTACAGCAGCACCTGGATCTTCTGCACAGATTCTGACAGACCTGGGCCCTGACAGTAAATCTCAGTAAGACAAAAATAATGGTATCCCAAAAAAGGTTCAGTTGCAAGGACCACAAGTACAAATTCCATCTAGACACCATTGACATAGAGCACACAAAAAACAATATATACCTCGGCCTAAACACCAGCACCACAGGTTCCACAAAAGCCACAAATTGGTGCATTCACCTTATGATATCCAGTGGAACAACCACTTTACAATAGTACATCTATATATTTTTTGGGGGGTGGGGGGGTTAGAAGGATTACTTTATCCTATCCCAGGTATTCCTTAAAGAGGTGGGGTTTCAGGTGTCTCCGGAAGGTGGTGATTGACTCCGCTGTCCTGGCGTCGTGAGGGAGCTTGTTCCACCATTGGGGTGCCAGAGCAGCGAACAGTTTTGACGGGGCTGAGCGGGAACTGTGCTTCTGCAGAGGTAGGGAGGCGAGCAGGCCAGAGGTGGATGAACGCAGTGCCCTTCTTTGGGTGTAGGGACTGATCAAAGCTGTGAATGATCTGAGAGACAAGGCAAGAAGGGCCTACTATGCCATCAAAAGGAACATCAAATTCGACATACGAATTAGGATCTGGCTAGAAATACTTGAATCAGTTATAGAACCAATTTCCCTTTATGGTTGTGAGGTCTGGGGTCCGTTCACCAAGCAAGGATTCACAAAATGGGACAAACACCAATTTCAGACTCTACATGCAGAACTCTGCAAAAACAACCTCCGTGTACAATGTAAAACAACAAATAATGCATGCAGAGCAGAATTAGGCCGATACCCACTAATTATTAAAATCCAGAAAAGAGCCGTTAAATTCTACAAACACCTAAAAGGAAGCGATTCCCAAACCTTTAATAACAAAGCCATCACCTACAGAGAAATGAACCTGGAGAAGAGCTCCCTAAGCAAGCTGGTCCTCGTTACAACACGGTATATAGACATAATATGACATTTCAATTTTGTTTATCCATTTCACTTGATTTGGCAATGTAAACATGTTTCCCATGCCAATAAAGCTCTTGACTTGAACTGAGAGCGAGCGAGTGAGACAGAGAGAGATAAAGAGAGAGAGACACAGAGAGAGAGAGAGAGAGAGAGACACAGAGAGAGAGAGAGAGAGAGAGAGAGAGAGAGAGAGAGAGAGAGAGAGAGACAGAGAGAGAGAGAGAGACAGAGAGAGAGAGACAGAGAGAGAGAGAGACAGAGAGAGAGAGAGACAGAGAGAGAGAGAGACAGAGAGAGAGAGAGACAGAGAGACAGAGAGAGACAGAGAGAGACAGAGAGAGAGAGATAGAGAGAGATAGAGAGAGACAGAAAGACAGAGAGAGAGAGACAGAGAGACAGAGAGAGACAGAGAGAGACAGAGAGAGACAGAGAGAGAGAGACAGCGAGAGAGAGAGAGAGAGAGAGACAGCGAGAGAGAGAGAGAGAGAGCGAGAGAGAGAGCGAGAGAGAGAGAGAGAGAGAGACAGAGACAGAGAGAGACAGAGAGAGAGAGAGAGAGACACAGAGAGACAGAGAGAGAGACAGAGAGAGAGAGACAGAGAGAGACAGAGAGACACAGAGAGTAATTCTGTCAAACAGGATATAACTAGGTGTCATCTTCCAGACAGTCAGCCACCAGATATACTGGGTGTCTTAGTGGTGTAACAAACATCCTGCATCTCAGAACTCAAACACCAACCCCCAAAGTGGCCCGGGAGGACTGCTACCAAGTGGGTAAAACTAGAGCAGAACCTCACCGGGTCATATTACAGTAAACCCAGACATAATACTATTCCGAATTCACACAGGCATTCTCCTGGCCAGCTACTAAACGGTGGTAGGAGACACAAGGTCTCTCGGCGTGAGTTTACGTTTAAATGTGCGTGAGACACAGGACCCACATCCCTCGCTGTTGGAGCTCAAACACTATATTTCTAAAGCCACGAAAATCACGAAGAACGGAGCTATCGTGATTCCCGAGGGGAAAAAACAACTTATATAGGATACATTACCATAAATTACAGCGTACATCTGCAATATGGACGCAATGTAGGAAATGGGATGGACAACAAGGAAATTCTGAATGTCCAGGATTGTAGACAGATTGGAGAGTTCCCATGGCCTCTTTAAATAACCCAGAGAGGCTTTCTCTTCAGGCCTCCAGGGTTGAGTCTTAAATAGCACCCTATTCCCTATGTCGTGCCCTACATTTTGACCAGGACCTATAGAGCTATAGGGAATAGAGGTGCAATTTGGGACTAAAAACCAGGGCTCCACTCTGTCACAGGTCTGCCACCACCACAAAGACATCTGGTTTAAAGAGACAATGCTTGGAAAATCCAGAGGAGGGAAAATATATACAAAACAGACAGACTGTATAAAACAGACAGACTGTATGAAACAGACAGACTGTATAAAACAGCAGTAATATAACCTTCAGCAATAATATAACCTTCAGCAGTAATATAACCTTCAGCAGTAATATAACCTTCAGCAGTAATATAACATTCAACAGTCTGCAGCAGTAATATATCCTTCAGCAGTAATATAACCTTCAGCAGTCTTCAGCAGTAATATAACCTTCAGCAGTCTGCAGCAGTAATATAACCTTCAGCAGTAATATAACCTTCAGCAGTAATATAACCTGCAGCAGTAATATAACCTTCAGCAGTAATATAACATTCAGCAGACTGGCCTGATTAACCCTTAACCCTAATTTGAGACAGTTACACCATACCATACCTATTCTGCTCGATGAGGATTTTCAGGGTCTGTCTGTTGGTGAGCATCACGTCCGTATCCATACTGAGGTAAAAGTCACAGCCCGGGTCCTTACGACACAGCCCCCTGGTTTAAAGAAATGGAGAAAACAAAACATCCCATCAATCATTACTGATCAATTCAACTGACAACATGATGATAGCCTGATGCACCACCAAGCACATACTTTGACATAAATCGTAATTTGCAAGATAGCGATTATTAGATCCTAAGTAAACACTACTCTCTGCTAATTCTATACTGCAGAGAGTTAGTTCTCAACGAGCTTGTTAGTTAGTTAGTTATCTATGAGCCTGTTAGTTAGTTAGTTCTCAATGAGCCTGTTAGTTAGTTAGTTCTCAACGAGCCTGTTAGTTAGTTAGTTCTCAACGAGCCTGTTAGTTAGTTAGTTCTCAACGAGCCTGTTAGTTAGTTAGTTCACTTTGAGCCTGTTAGTTAGTTAGTTCACTATGAGCCTGTTAGTTAGTTAGTTCTCTATGAGCCTGTTAGTTAGTTAGTTCACTATGAGCCTGTTAGTTAGTTAGTTCTCAACGAGCCTGTTAGTTAGTTATTTCTCTATGAGCCTGTTAGTTAGTTAGTTCTCTATGAGCCTGTTAGTTAGTTCTCTATGAGCCTGTTAGTTAGTTCTCAACGAGCCTGTTAGTTAGTTAGTTCTCTATGAGCCTGTTAGTTAGTTAGTTCTCAACGAGCCTGTTAGTTAGTTAGTTCACTATGAGCCTGTTAGTTAGTTAGTTCACTATGAGCCTGTTAGTTAGTTAGTTCATCTATGAGCCTGTTAGTTAGTTAGTTCACTATGAGCCTGTTAGTTAGTTAGTTCCTATGAGCCTGTTAGTTAGTTAGTTCACTATGAGCCTGTTAGTTAGTTAGTTCTCTATGAGCCTGTTAGTTAGTTAGTTCTCTATGAGCCTGTTAGTTAGTTAGTTCACTATGAGCCTGTTAGTTAGTTAGTTAGTTCTCTATGAGCCTGTTAGTTAGTTAGTTCACTATGAGCCTGTTAGTTAGTTAGTTCTCTATGAGCCTGTTAGTTAGTTAGTTCTCTATGAGCCTGTTAGTTAGTTAGTTCACTATGAGCCTGTTAGTTAGTTAGTTCTCTATGAGCCTGTTAGTTAGTTAGTTCTCTATGAGCCTGTTAGTTAGTTAGTTCACTATGAGCCTGTTAGTTAGTTAGTTCTCTATGAGCCTGTTAGTTAGTAAGTTAGTTCACTATGAGCCTGTTAGTTAGTTAGTTCACTATGAGCCTGTTAGTTAGTTAGTTCTCTATGAGCCTGTTAGTTAGTTCTCTATGAGCCTGTTAGTTAGTTAGTTCACTATGAGCCTGTTAGTTAGTTAGTTCACTATGAGTCTGTTAGTTAGTTAGTTCACTATGAGCCTGTTAGTTAGTTCTCTATGAGCCTGTTAGTTAGTTAGTTCACTATGAGCCTGTTAGTTAGTTAGTTCTCTATGAGCCTGTTAGTTAGTTAGTTCTCTATGAGCCTGTTAGTTAGTTAGTTCTCTATGAGCCTGTTAGTTAGTTAGTTCACTATGAGCCTGTTAGTTAGTTAGTTCTCTATGAGCCTGTTAGTTAGTTAGTTCACTATGAGCCTGTTAGTTGGTTAGTTCTCAATGAGCCTGTTAGTTAGTTAGTTCTCTATGAGCCTGTTAGTTAGTTAGTTCTCTATGAGCCTGTTAGTTAGTTCACTATGAGCCTGTTAGTTAGTTAGTTCTCTATGAGCCTGTTAGTTAGTTAGTTCTCTATGAGCCGTGTTAGTTAGTTCTCTATGAGCCTGTTAGTTAGTCAGTAGTTCTCTATGAGCCGGTGTTAGTTAGCCTTGAGCCGTTAGTTAGTTCACTATGAGCCTGTTAGCTTAGTTAGTTCACTATGAGCCTGTTAGTTAGTTAGTCCTTGGCCGGGAGCCTATGAGCCGTGTTAGTTAGTTAGCCTTGGCCGGGGTCTCCATGAGCCTGTTAGTTAGTTCTCTATGAGCCTGTTAGTTAGTTAGTTCACTATGAGCCTGGTAGTTAGTTAGTTCACTATGAGCCTGGTAGTTAGTTAGTTCACTATGAGCCTGTTAGTTAGTTAGTTAGTTCACTATGAGCCTGTTAGTTAGTTAGTTCACTATGAGCCTGTTAGTTAGTTAGTTCACTATGAGCCTATTAGTTAGTTAGTTAGTTAGTTCTCTATGAGCCTGTTAGTTAGTTAGTTCACTATGAGCCTGTTAGTTAGTTAGTTCTCTATGAGCCTGTTAGTTAGTTAGTTCTCTATGAGCCTGTTAGTTAGTTAGTTCACTATGAGCCTGTTAGTTAGTTAGTTAGTTCACTATGAGCCTGTTAGTTAGTTAGTTCTCTATGAGCCTGTTAGTTAGTTAGTTCACTATGAGCCTGTTAGTTAGTTAGTTCACTATGAGCCTGTTAGTTAGTTAGTTCTCTATGAGCCTGTTAGTTAGTTCTCTATGAGCCTGTTAGTTAGTTAGTTCACTATGAGCCTGTTAGTTAGTTAGTTCACTATGAGCCTGTTAGTTAGTTCTCTATGAGCCTGTTAGTTAGTTAGTTCACTATGAGCCTGTTAGTTATTTCTCTATGAGCCTGTTAGTTAGTTAGTTCTCTATGAACCTGTTAGTTAGTTAGTTCTCTATGAGCCTGTTAGTTAGTTAGTTAGTTCACTATGAGCCTGTAAGTTCTCTATGAGTCTGTTAGTTAGTTAGTTCACTATGAGCCTGTTAGTTAGTTAGGTAGTTCACTATGAGCCTGTTAGTTAGTTAGTTCTCTATGAGCCTGTTAGTTAGTTAGTTCACTATGAGCCTGTTATAAGTTAGTTCTCTATGAGCCTGTTAGTTAGTTAGTTCTCTATGAGCCTGTTAGTTAGTTAGTTCACTATGAGCCTGTTAGTTAGTTCTCTATGAGTCTGTGAGTTAGTTAGTTCACTATGAGCCTGTTAGTTAGTTCTCTATGAGCCTGTTAGTTAGTTAGTTCACTATGAGCCTGTTACTTAGTTCACTATGAGCCTGTTAGTTAGTTAGTTCTCTATGAGCCTGTTAGTTAGTTAGTTCACTATGAGCCTGTTAGTTAGTTAGTTCACTATGAGCCTGTTAGTTAGTTAGTTCTCTATGAGCCTGTTAGTTAGTTCTCTATGAGCCTGTTAGTTAGTTAGTTCACTATGAGCCTGTTAGTTAGTTAGTTCACTATGAGCCTGTTAGTTAGTTCTCTATGAGCCTGTTAGTTAGTTCTCAACGAGCCTGTTAGTTAGTTCTCAACGAGCCTGTTAGTTAGTTAGTTCACTATGAGCCTGTTAGTTAGTTAGTTCTCTATGAGCCTGTTAGTTAGTTAGTTAGTTCTCTATGAGCCTGTTAGTTAGTTAGTTAGTTAGTTCTCTATGAGCCTGTTAGTTAGTTAGTTCTCTATGAGCCTGTTAGTTAGTTAGTTAGTTCTCTATGAGCCTGTTAGTTAGTTCACTATGAGCCTGTTAGTTAGTTAGTTCTCTATGAGCCTGTTTGTTAGTTAGTTCTCTATGAGCCTGTTAGTTAGTTAGTTAGTTCTCTATGAGCCTGTTAGTTAGTTAGTTCTCTATGAGCCTGTTAGTTAGTTCACTATGAGCCTGTTAGTTAGTTAGTTAGTTCACTATGAGCCTGTTAGTTAGTTAGTTCTCTATGAGCCTGTTAGTTAGTTAGTTCACTATGAGTCTGTTAGTTAGTTCACTATGAGCCTGTTAGTTAGTTAGTTCACTATGAGCCTGTTAGTTAGTTCTCTATGATCCTGTTAGTTAGTTAGTTCTCTATGAGTCTGTTAGTTAGTTAGTTCTCTATGAGCCTGTTAGTTAGTTAGTTCACTATGAGCCTGTTAGTTAGTTCTCTATGAGCCTGTTAGTTAGTTAGTTCACTATGAGCCTGTTAGTTAGTTCACTATGAGCCTGTTAGTTAGTTAGTTCTCTATGAGCCTGTTAGTTAGTTCTCTATGAGCCTGTTAGTTAGTTAGTTCACTATGAGCCTGTTAGTTAGTTAGTTCACTATGAGCCTGTTAGTTAGTTCTCTATGAGCCTGTTAGTTAGTTAGTTCACTATAAGCCTGTTAGTTATTTCACTATGAGCCTGTTAGTTAGTTAGTTCTCTATGAACCTGTTAGTTAGTTAGTTCTCTATGAGCCTGTTAGTTAGTTAGTTAGTTCACTATGAGCCTGTAAGTTCTCTATGAGTCTGTTAGTTAGTTAGTTCACTATGAGCCTGTTAGTTAGTTAGGTAGTTCACTATGAGCCTGTTAGTTAGTTAGTTCTCTATGAGCCTGTTAGTTAGTTAGTTCACTATGAGCCTGTTATAAGTTAGTTCTCTATGAGCCTGTTAGTTAGTTAGTTCTCTATGAGCCTGTTAGTTAGTTAGTTCACTATGAGCCTGTTAGTTAGTTCTCTATGAGTCTGTGAGTTAGTTAGTTCACTATGAGCCTGTTAGTTAGTTCTCTATGAGCCTGTTAGTTAGTTAGTTCACTATGAGCCTGTTACTTAGTTCACTATGAGCCTGTTAGTTAGTTAGTTCACTATGAGCCTGTTAGTTAGTTAGTTCACTATGAGCCTGTTAGTTAGTTAGTTCTCTATGAGCCTGTTAGTTAGTTCTCTATGAGCCTGTTAGTTAGTTAGTTCACTATGAGCCTGTTAGTTAGTTAGTTCACTATGAGCCTGTTAGTTAGTTCTCTATGAGCCTGTTAGTTAGTTCTCAACGAGCCTGTTAGTTAGTTCTCAACGAGCCTGTTAGTTAGTTAGTTCACTATGAGCCTGTTAGTTAGTTAGTTCTCTATGAGCCTGTTAGTTAGTTAGTTAGTTCTCTATGAGCCTGTTAGTTAGTTAGTTCTCTATGAGCCTGTTAGTTAGTTAGTTAGTTCTCTATGAGCCTGTTAGTTAGTTCACTATGAGCCTGTTAGTTAGTTAGTTCTCTATGAGCCTGTTTGTTAGTTAGTTCTCTATGAGCCTGTTAGTTAGTTAGTTAGTTCTCTATGAGCCTGTTAGTTAGTTAGTTCTCTATGAGCCTGTTAGTTAGTTCACTATGAGCCTGTTAGTTAGTTAGTTCACTATGAGCCTGTTAGTTAGTTAGTTCTCTATGAGCCTGTTAGTTAGTTAGTTCACTATGAGTCTGTTAGTTAGTTCACTATGAGCCTGTTAGTTAGTTAGTTCACTATGAGCCTGTTAGTTAGTTCTCTATGATCCTGTTAGTTAGTTAGTTCTCTATGAGTCTGTTAGTTAGTTAGTTCTCTATGAGCCTGTTAGTTAGTTAGTTCTCTATGAGCCTGTTAGTTAGTTAGTTAGTTCTCTATGTGCCTGTTAGTTAGTTCACTATGAGCCTGTTAGTTAGTTAGTTCTCTATGAGCCTGTTTGTTAGTTAGTTCTCTATGAGCCTGTTAGTTAGTCAGTTAGTTCTCTATGAGCCTGTTAGTTAGTTAGTTCTCTATGAGCCTGTTAGTTAGTTCACTATGAGCCTGTTAGTTAGTTAGTTAGTTCACTATGAGCCTGTTAGTTAGTTAGTTCTCTATGAGCCTGTTAGTTAGTTAGTTCACTATGAGTCTGTTAGTTAGTTCACTATGAGCCTGTTAGTTAGTTAGTTCACTATGAGCCTGTTAGTTAGTTCTCTATGAGCGTGTTAGTTAGTTAGTTCTCTATGAGTCTGTTAGTTAGTTAGTTCTCTATGAGCCTGTTAGTTAGTTAGTTCTCTATGAGCCTGTTAGTTAGTTCTCTATGAGCCTGTTAGTTAGTTAGTTCACTATGAGCCTGTTAGTTAGTTAGTTCACTATGAGCCTGTTAGTTAGTTAGTTCACTATGAGCCTGTTAGTTAGTTAGTTCACTATGAGCCTGTTAGTTAGTTAGTTCTCTATGAGCCTGTTAGTTAGTTAGTTCTCTATGAGCCTGTTAGTTAGTTAGTTCTCTATGAGCCTGTTAGTTAGTTCACTATGAGCCTGTTAGTTAGTTAGTTCTCTATGAGCCTGTTTGTTAGTTAGTTCTCTATGAGCCTGTTAGTTAGTTAGTTAGTTCTCTATGAGCCTGTTAGTTAGTTAGTTCTCTATGAGCCTGTTAGTTAGTTCACTATGAGCCTGTTAGTTAGTTAGTTAGTTCACTATGAGCCTGTTAGTTAGTTAGTTCTCTATGAGCCTGTTAGTTAGTTAGTTCACTATGAGTCTGTTAGTTAGTTCACTATGAGCCTGTTAGTTAGTTAGTTCACTATGAGCCTGTTAGTTACTTAGTTAGTTCACTATGAGCCTGTTAGTTAGTTAGTTCTCTATGAGCCTGTTAGTTAGTTAGTTCTCTATGAGCCTGTTAGTTAGTTAGTTAGTTCTCTATTAAGCCTGTTAGTTAGTTAGTTCTCTATGAGCCTGTTAGTTAGTTAGTTCACTATGAGCCTGTTAGTTAGTTAGTTAGTTCACTATGAGCCTGTTAGTTAGTTAGTTCTCCATGAGCCTGTTAGTTAGTTCTCTATGAGCCTGTTAGTTAGTTAGTTCACTATGAGCCTGGTAGTTAGTTAGTTCACTATGAGCCTGGTAGTTAGTTAGTTCACTATGAGCCTGTTAGTTAGTTAGTTCACTATGAGCCTGTTAGTTAGTTAGTTCACTATGAGCCTGTTAGTTAGTTAGTTCACTATGAGCCTATTAGTTAGTTAGTTAGTTAGTTCTCTATGAGCCTGTTAGTTAGTTAGTTCACTATGAGCCTGTTAGTTAGTTAGTTCTCTATGAGCCTGTTAGTTAGTTAGTTCTCTATGAGCCTGTTAGTTAGTTAGTTCACTATGAGCCTGTTAGTTAGTTAGTTAGTTCACTATGAGCCTGTTAGTTAGTTAGTTCTCTATGAGCCTGTTAGTTAGTTAGTTCACTATGAGCCTGTTAGTTAGTTAGTTCACTATGAGCCTGTTAGTTAGTTAGTTCTCTATGAGCCTGTTAGTTAGTTCTCTATGAGCCTGTTAGTTAGTTAGTTCACTATGAGCCTGTTAGTTAGTTAGTTCACTATGAGCCTGTTAGTTAGTTCTCTATGAGCCTGTTAGTTAGTTAGTTCACTATGAGCCTGTTAGTTATTTCTCTATGAGCCTGTTAGTTAGTTAGTTAGTTCTCTATGAACCTGTTAGTTAGTTAGTTCTCTATGAGCCTGTTAGTTAGTTAGTTAGTTCACTATGAGCCTGTAAGTTCTCTATGAGTCTGTTAGTTAGTTAGTTCACTATGAGCCTGTTAGTTAGTTAGGTAGTTCACTATGAGCCTGTTAGTTAGTTAGTTCTCTATGAGCCTGTTAGTTAGTTAGTTCACTATGAGCCTGTTATAAGTTAGTTCTCTATGAGCCTGTTAGTTAGTTAGTTCTCTATGAGCCTGTTAGTTAGTTAGTTCACTATGAGCCTGTTAGTTAGTTCTCTATGAGTCTGTGAGTTAGTTAGTTCACTATGAGCCTGTTAGTTAGTTCTCTATGAGCCTGTTAGTTAGTTAGTTCACTATGAGCCTGTTACTTAGTTCACTATGAGCCTGTTAGTTAGTTAGTTCTCTATGAGCCTGTTAGTTAGTTATTTCTCTATGAGCCTGTTAGTTAGTTAGTTAGTTAGTTCTCTATGAGCCTGTTAGTTAGTTAGTTCACTATGAGCCTGTTAGTTAGTTCTCTATGAGCCTGTTAGTTAGTTAGTTCTCAATGAGCCTGTTAGTTAGTTAGTTCTCTATGAGCCTGTTAGTTAGTTAGTTCACTATGAGCCTGTTAGTTAGTTAGTTCTCAATGAGCCTGTTAGTTAGTAAGTTCTCTATGAGCCTGTTAGTTAGTTAGTTCTCTATGAGCCTGTTAGTTAGTTAGTTCACTATGAGCCTGTTAGTTAGTTAGTTCTCTATGAGCCTGTTAGTTAGTTAGTTCTCTATGAGCCTGTTAGTTAGTTAGTTAGTTCTCTATGAGCCTGTTAGTTAGTTCTCTATGAGCCTGTTAGTTAGTTAGTTCTCTATGAGCCTGTTAGTTAGTTAGTTCACTATGAGCCTGTTAGTTAGTTAGTTCACTATGAGCCTGTTAGTTAGTTAGTTCACTATGAGCCTGTTAGTTAGTTCACTATGAGCCTGTTAGTTAGTTAGTTCTCTATGAGCCTGTTAGTTAGTTCTCTATGAGCCTGTTAGTTAGTTAGTTCACTATGAGCCTGTTAGTTGGTTAGTTCTCTATGAGCCTGTTAGTTAGTTAGTTCACTATGGGCCTGTTAGTTAGTTAGTTCACTATGAGCCTGTTAGTTAGTTAGTTAGTTAGTTCTCTATGAGCCTGTTAGTTAGTTAGTTCTCTATGAGCCTGTTTGTTAGTTAGTTCTCTATGAGCCTGTTAGTTAGTTAGTTCTCTATGAGCCTGTTAGTTAGTTCACTATGAGCCTGTTAGTTAGTTAGTTCTCTATGAGCCTGTTAGTTAGTTAGTTCTCTATGAGCCTGTTAGTTAGTTAGTTAGTTCTCTATGAGCCTGTTAGTTAGTTAGTTCTCTATGAGCCTGTTAGTTAGTTAGTTAGTTCACTATGAGCCTGTTAGTTAGTTAGTTCACTATGAGCCTGTTAGTTAGTTCACTATGAGCCTGTTAGTTAGTTAGTTCTCTATGAGCCTGTTAGTTAGTTCTCTATGAGCCTGTTAGTTAGTTAGTTCTCTATGAGCCTGTTAGTTAGTTAGTTCTCTATGAGCCTGTTAGTTAGTTAGTTCTCTATGAGACTGTTAGTTAGTTAGTTCACTATGAGCCTGTTAGTTAGTTAGTTCTCTATGAGCCTGTTAGTTAGTTCACTATGAGCGTGTTATTTAGTTAGTTCACTATGAGCCTGTTACTTAGTTAGTTCACTATGAGCCTGTTAGTTAGTTAGTTCACTATGAGCCTGTTAGTTAGTTCACTATGAGCCTGTTAGTTAGTTAGTTCTCTATGAGCCTGTTAGTTAGTTAGTTCTCTATGAGCCTGTTAGTTAGTTAGTTCACTATGAGCCTGTTAGTTAGTTAGTTCTCTATGAGGCTGTTAGTTAGTTAGTTCACTATGAGCCTGTTAGTTAGTTAGTTCTCTAAGAGCCTGTTAGTTAGTTAGTTCACTATGAGCATGTTAGTTAGTTAGTTCTCTATGAACCTTTAGTTAGTTAGTTCTCTATGAGCCTGTTAGTTAGTTCTCAACGAGCCTGTTAGTTAGTTCTCAACGAGCCTGTTAGTTAGTTCTCTATGAGCCTGTTAGTTAGTTAGTTAGTTCTCTATGAGCCTGTTAGTTAGTTAGTTCTCTATGAGCCTGTTAGTTAGTTCACTATGAGCCTGTTAGTTAGTTAGTTCACTATGAGCCTGTTAGTTAGTTCTCTATGAGCCTGTTAGTTAGTTAGTTCTCTATGTGCCTGTTAGTTAGTTAGTTCTCTATGAGCCTGTTAGTTAGTTAGTTCTCTATGAGCCTGTTAGTTAGTTCTCTATGAGCCTGTTAGTTAGTTAGTTCACTATGAGCCTGTTAGTTAGTTAGTTCACTATGAGCCTGTTAGTTAGTTAGTTCACTATGAGCCTGTTAGTTAGTTCTCTATGAGCCTGTTAGTTAGTTAGTTCTCTATGAGCCTGTTAGTTAGTTAGTTCTCTATGAGCCTGTTAGTTAGTTCACTATGAGCCTGTTAGTTAGTTAGTTCTCTATGAGCCTGTTAGTTAGTTAGTTCTCTATGAGCCTGTTAGTTAGTTAGTTAGTTCTCTAGGAGCCTGTTAGTTAGTTAGTTCTCTATGAGCCTGTTAGTTAGTTAGTTCACTATGAGCCTGTTAGTTAGTTAGTTAGTTAGTTAGTTAGTTCACTATGAGCCTGTTAGTTAGTTAGTTCTCTATGAGCCTGTTAGTTACTTAGTTCACTATGAGTCTGTTAGTTAGTTCACTATGAGCATGTTAGTTAGTTACTTCACTATGAGCCTGTTAGTTAGTTCTCTATGAGCCTGTTAGTTAGTTAGTTCTCTATGAGCCTGTTAGTTAGTTAGTTCTCTATGAGCCTGTTAGTTAGTTCACTATGAGCCTGTTAGTTCGTTAGTTCACTATGAGCCTGTTAGTTAGTTAGTTCTCTATGAGCCTGTTAGTTAGTTCTCTATGAGCCTGTTAGTTAGTTAGTTCTCTATGAGCCTGTTAGTTAGTTAGTTCACTATGAGCTTGTTAGTTAGTTAGTTCTCTATGAGCCTGTTAGTTAGTTAGTTCACTATGAGCCTGTTAGTTAGTTAGTTCTCTATGAGCCTGTTAGTTAGTTAGTTCACTATGAGCCTGTTAGTTAGTTATTTCTCTATGAGCCTGTTAGTTAGTTATCTATGCGCCTGTTAGTTAGTTAGTTCACTATGAGCCTGTTAGTTAGTTAGTTCACTATGAGCCTGTTAGTTAGTTCTCTATGAGCCTGTTAGTTAGTTAGTTCTCTATGAGCCTGTTAGTTAGTTAGTTAGTTAGTTAGTTAGTTAGTTAGTTAGTTAGTTAGTTAGTTAGTTCTCTATGTGCCTGTTAGTTAGTTAGTTCTCTATGAGCCAGTTAGTTAGTTAGTTAGTTAGTTAGTTAGTTAGTTAGTTAGTTAGTTAGTTAGTTAGTTAGTTAGTTAGTTAGTTAGTTAGTTAGTTAGTTAGTTAGTTAGTTAGTTCTCTATGAGCCTGTTAGTTAGTTAGTTCACTATGAGCCTGTTAGTTAGTTCTCTGAGCCCGTTAAAGTATGCTGTAATGGAGGATTATGTATTGATCTGAAGATTACAGAACGGTAATAACCCTTAAGCCCAGTTCACATCTAACAGACGAGACGAGACAGTTTTATAACAAATGCTGCTAGCTCAGTGAGCAGGCTAGACAGGACAAACAGGTCTGGGACCAGGCTAGCTCAGTGAGCATGAGGCCTATAGCATGTTGGCATGGCAATATGACAACAGACTATATTACTCAACACAGAATGCTCAGGATACGGGATAGAGGATAGATGGATAGGGGATAGATGGATAGGGGATTTGGGGATAGGGGGATAGATGGATAGGGGGATAGGGGATAGATGGATAGGGTGATAGGGGATAGATGGATAGTGGGATAGGGGATAGATGGATAGGGGATAGATGGATAGGGGGATAGGGTGATAGGGGATAGATGGATAGGGGGATAGGGTGATAGGAGATAGGGTGATAGGGGATAGGGGGATAGGGGATAGGGTGATAGGGGATAGGGGATAGGGTGATAGGGGATAGGGGATAGGGTGATAGGGGATAGATGGATAGGGGGATAGGGGATAGATGGATAGGGGATAGATGGATAGGGGGATAGGGTGATAGGGGATAGGGTGATAGGGGATAGGGGATAGATGGATAGGGGATAGGGTGATAGGGTGATAGGGGATAGGGGATAGATGGATAGGGTGATAGGGTGATAGGGGATAGGGTGATAGGGGATAGGGGATAGATGGATAGGGGGATAGGGGATAGATGGATAGGGGGATAGGGGGATAGGGGGATAGGGGATAGATGGATAGGGGATAGGGTGATAGGGGATAGATGGATAGGGGATAGGGTGATAGGGGATAGGGTGATAGGGGATAGGGGGATAGGGTGATAGGGGATAGGGTGATAGGGGATAGGGTGATAGGGGGATAGGGGATAGATGGATAGGGGATAGGGTGATAGGGGATAGGGTGATAGGGGATAGGGTGATAGGGGATAGGGTGATAGGGGGATAGGGTGATAGGAGATAGGGGGATAGGGGATAGATGGATGGAGGATAGGGGTTAGATGGATAGGGGATAGATGGATAGGGGATAGATGGATAGGGGATAGATGGATAGGGGATAGATGGATAGGGGGATAGGGTGATAGGGGATAGGGTGATAGGGGATAGGGTGATAGGGGATAGGGGGATAGGGTGATAGGGGATAGGGTGATAGGGGATAGGGAGATAGAGGGATAGGGGGATAGGGGATAGGGTGATAGATGGATAGGGGATAGGGTGATAGGGTGATAGGGGATAGGGTGATAGGGGATAGGGGGATAGATGGATAGGGGATAGATGGATAGGGGATAGGTGGATAGATGGATAGATGGATAGGGGGATAGGGGGATAGGGGATAGATGGATAGGGGGATAGATGGATAGGGGATAGATGGATAGGGGGATAGGGGATAGATGGATAGGGGATAGATGGATAGAGGGATAGATGGATAGGGGGATAGGGGGATAGGGGATAGATGGATAGGGGGATAGATGGATAGGGGATAGATGGATAGATGGATAGGGGGATAGGGGGATAGGGGATAGATGGATAGGGGGATAGGTGTGATAGGGGATAGATGGATAGGGGGATAGGGGATAGATGGATAGGGGGATAGATGGATAGGGGGATAGGGGATAGATGGATAGGGGATAGGGGTGATAGGGGATAGGGGTATAGTGGATAGGGGATAGGGGATAGTTGGATAGGGGATAGATGGATAGGGGATAGATGGATAGGGGGATATGGGTGATAGTGGATAGGGGGATAGATGGATAGGGGGATAGATGGATAGGGGGATAGGGTGATAGGGGATAGGGGTATAGGGGTGATAGGGGATAGGGGTATAGTGGATAGGGGATAGGGGATAGATGGATAGGGGGATAGATGGATAGGGGGATATGGGTGATAGTGGATAGGGGGATAGATGGATAGGGGTGATAGTCTCTGCTGCGAAAGTGTTATCCCGTGCTCCTGATATTGACCCTGGCTACTGTAAATACCAGTCATGGCTCTGCATGGTTCTGCGTAGCCTAGAGAAGACATGTGGGAACATTCACACACTGTTCTCTGATGACACAAGTCTCTGAAGTTCTGGCTTCAGATGAGATGAGGTGTAGGTCTATCTCTTTATTTAAACAGGGAGTCACATTGAGATTAAAATCTATTTTACAATAGAGCCCTGTACACATTACAATAAAAACAGAATATTAAAACAACATACACGTGTATAAAACAATAAAATTCAGCACAATAAAAAATAAATAATAAAAACATATTTAATTAAAATCAATCACATTCAACTACGTAGAGGTCCTCAATCAATAGTGTAAACTTCCTGAGTGACATCAGCACATCTGGCTGGCACGAAGCGCCAGGCTCCCCAGCATTGGGCACTCCTGCCACCATCATTATGCACACGCATCAGCGATTATTGGACTCACCTGGACTCAATCACCTCTGTCATTACCTTCCCTTTATATGTCTGGTTCCCCCGCTCTGTTCCCTGCTTTAGCATTGATTGTCCTATGTCCTTGTTTACCCGTGTGCCGACGCTGTGCCAGTCTTGTTACCTGTTTGTTCCTGATTAAATGTTGACTCCCCGTACCTGCTTCTCATCTCTGGCGTCGGTCCTTACACTAACTGCAGTGAACTTTGCAGATTGTTCCACAAATTTGGGGCATAAAAACAAAACAGATTGGAGTGATCTCTAGTGTTACCCATTCCTGTGAACGGGTTTGGTAATTTATGATTTATTTATGATAATTTATGAGGTTACATACAGAGGGAGTTTCTGTCAGGTTGCTAAGCAAATAAATCAAAGAGAATTCAGCTCTCTTCTTACAGACAGAGAGGTCCATCCCACATTTTTATACAGACTACAATGATGAGTCCTAAAATTGTCCCCTGTGATAAAAACGTATTGCTCAGTGGTAGACGGCGTCCAGGTTGTGACCGCGTGCATGTAAACAATATCACAAAAAAAATCCAATACAGGGAGAAGCGTTGTTTGAACAATCTTTCTCCTATTTTTAATACTAAGATTTATTTTGATATAAAAAAAAAAAACAAGCTTGGATCTTAGCTTCTTTTTTAGCATCAGAAAGACTTTCTTCCCATTGGATACAAACTGGTTGAATCCATTTTGTTTGGATACAAACTGGTTGAATCCATTTTGTTTCAACGTAATTTGTCAATTTATTGTGACGTGGAAAATGTTTTGGATTAAAAACGTTTTTTTTTTAAAAACGAATCAAAGTAAACTGTTGTTTTTTTTTTTTTTAGGGTTCAAAAATTTCAATCACAGGATTATGTTCTCATTGTAACCCATTTTCAACATAGACAAACCTTGTTATGAAATATGTTGAATTTGTACCTTTGAAACAACGTTAGATCTTCAACCTTATACCCACTATCAGAAAAAACAAACAATAGGCTGGCCAGCACCTCTAAAGCTACCCATTCATGGTGTTAACCAAGCCCTACCTAGCTATGATATTTATCAAGGACTACTACCAATGTCCTATCTCTCAATAACTAAATAGATTCACAGTTGCTGTCAAAGTCATTCCAAAGGGAAGGTTTAACAGAGCTTAGGACAATACTTTATAAGTCATATATGTGCTGTATTTCTTTTTCTCCGGGCCCCCGAATGGCACAGCGGTCTAAGTCACTGCATCTCAGTGCTAGAGGCGTCACTACAGACCTTGGTTCAATTCCAGTCTGTATCACAACTGGCCGTGATTGGGAGTCCCATAGGGTGGGGGTGTGTGTGTGTGTGTGTGTGTGTGTGTGTGTGTGAGACAAGCTTACATTACTGCTTACCATGAAAGGCTCCAGAGCAATTAGCCTTAAGTCAAAGTAAATATTCAACTCAAGAAGCTCAGATGTTGAGTTGGAAACGGAAGATCAGTCACTCTGATGTTGAAATATGTAGGTGCTCGTATTTAGACACCGTTTCCAACTCAACATCACAGTGACTGAGCTTCCGTTTCCAACTCAACATCAGAGTGACTGAGCTTCCGTTTCCAACTCAACATCAGAGTGACTGAGCTTCCGTTTCCAACTCAACATCAGAGTGACTGAGCTTCCGTTTCCAACTCAACATCAGAGTGACTGAGCTTCCGTTTCCAACTCAACATCCGAGTGACTGAGCTTCAGTTTCCAACTCAATATCAGAGTGACTGAGCTTCCGTTTCCAACTCAACATCCGAGTAACTGAGCTTCAGTTTCCAACTCAATATCAGAGTGACTGAGCTTCCGTTTCCAACTCAACATCAGAGTGACTGAGCTTACGTTTCCAACTCAATATCAGAGTGACTGAGCTTCCGTTTCCAACTCAATATCAGAGTGACTGAGCTTCCGTTTCCAACTCAATATCAGAGTGACTGAGCTTCCGTTTCCAACTCAATATCAGAGTGACTGAGCTTCAGTTTCCAACTCAATATCAGAGTGACTGAGCTTCCGTTTCCAACTCAACATCAGAGTGACTGATCTTCTTGATTTGAATATTTACTTTGACTTAAGGCTAATTGCTCTGGAGCCTTTCATGGTACGCGATAATGTAAGCTTGTTATTCACACACACACAGGTCTGGTAGCGTACTGTACGTACATGCCCATGTTTCTGGCCTCTCCTTGGCTCAAGTTCTCCTCCGGACCCACAACCTTGAAGCTGTTAAACACATCTTTACTCTCCTCCCAAAACCTCTGGATGTCTCTCTCATGGTAAACCTCCTGAAGACAGAGAGAGAGGGAGAGAGAAGGTGAGAGAGGGTGAGAGAGAAAGAGAGAGAGACCTTTTGTGAGTGTAATGTTTAGTGTTAATTTTTATTGTTTCTTTTACTTCTGTTTATTATCTACTTGACTCGCTTTGGCAATGTTAACATATGTTTCCCATGCCAATAAAGCCGTTCATTTGAGTAAAAAAATAAATGAATTGAGAGGGAGAGAGAGAGAGAGAGAGAGAGAGAGAGAGAGAGAGAGAGAGAGAGAGAGAGAGAGAAACATAGTTATTACTAATATTATATTTAAAGACAGCTGAGAGAGAGGAGAGTACATGGTTGATGAATTAGGTGCTGTGTCTTGGATGCCATAATTGAGTCTATCCAGAGCCAAGGTCCAGCTGCAGTTACTCACGTTGTTATGAACGAAGATGTTGAGTTTATCTTTGGGGTAGTCGAGGGTCACAAGTCTCTGGAAGAATTCAGAGAGGAAAGGAGTGGGCTGTTCGATAAACACTCCAACCATCACAGTGGGATACTCCTGTTTAAAAAAATAAATAAAATACATACTTTTTATTAAACAAAACTTAACGACACGTTGCAGTTACGGAAAGATGTTTTCAATAACTCGTACCTTTGGGGCCATACCTGAAAACATTAGTTTAAGTTCAAGGTTAAGTTTAAGCATCAGCCAATTAAAATCATTGATATAGTGTAGTGTGTGTCACGTCCTGACCAGTAAAAGGGGTTATTTGTTATTGTAGTTTGGTCAGGACGTGGCAGGGGGTGTTTGTTTTATGTGTTTCGGGGGTTTTTTGGTTTATGTTCTATGTTAGTATATTTTTATGTTTGTTCTAGGTTGTCTATTTCTATGTTGAAGTTTCTTGGGTTGACCTTCAATTGGAGGCAGCTGTACCTCGTTGCCTCTAATTGAAGGTCCTATTTAGTAGGGGTGTTTTTTTCCTTGTGTTTTGTGTATGTTGCACCTGACGGGACTGTTTACGGTCGTTTTGTTGTTTTGTTGATTTTGAGTTAATAAAGTGAATAAGAGCACGTCACACGCCGCGTCTTGGTCCCCATTAGATGACCCACGTTACAACGTGAGAGAACGCTACATTGTAGCTGGTCCCATCTGATAACCTGGTACCTGTTAGCCCTATGCTAACCTCATCAGGTGGTAGTGATTACTTCCTGTAACAAATTCCTCATTAGCCTATCAAAGATCTTAAAACTTTTTCTCCACAAACTAATGGCATTTCTTAAAATAAGTCAACTCAGCCACCAGAGGAATTTAACATGTAAACCTTGAATTTGGAGGTTGACCTATTTTAAGAAATGCCTATTTTAAGAAAAAGTTTAAGATCTTTGATAGGCTAATGAGGAATTTGTTACAGGAAATTGTCACTGCGGCCTGGTGAGGATATCATTGGACTAACATTTTCAATTAGCTCATGCTTAAACTTAACCCTTGCTCCCGAGTGGCGGCGCAAGGGTCAAAGGCACTGCAACGCTGTGCTAAAGGCGTCACTACAGATCCTGGTTTGATTCCAGGCTGTATCACAACCATTTGTGATTAGGAGTCCCACAGGGTTTGGTCGGGGTAGGCCGTCATTGTAAATAAGAATTTGTCCTTAATAACTAACTCGGCTTAGTTAAATAAAGGTTAAATAAAAACATATTGGCTAGTATGACCTCACGACATCTTACATTAAGAACTAACGTCTCGCCAACACTTTACCTCATCGCTCATGAACAGAAAACAAAATGCATTGTTAAAAGTGAACACCTGCCACAAACCGTAAACAACAACACAACGGCAACAAAGAGTGCAGATCCAAACAGCCCAGTATGTCTGGACAAAATCAGAGTCATGAAGAGAAAGTAGACAGAGGAGAGAGTTCTTTCCCATGACTCTCTCTCTCTGAGCCTGCAGCTCAAAACAGCTCTACAGGGCTAGCCTTGCCTTTCTCCTCTTGACCATGTTAAAGACCAGGCCTTTAAAGACCGGCCTGGGATGAAAAGGGACCCGGTTGAAACCATCTAATTTGTGAGTTCCGCCACGGCTCAGAGTTCCAGAACTTCCAAGCATGGAAGGGTCACCCAGGGATCAAGCCAGTGGTCCCTTAAATTGTTACCGGCAAAGAGGACGGAAAGAAAAACAATGAGAGAGAGAGAGAGAGAGCGAGAGAGCGAGAGAGAGAGAGAGAGAGAGAGAGAGAGAGAGAGAGAGAGAGAGAGAGAGAGAGAGAGGATGCTGCAGAATCTCAGAGTAGTTGACAGGACCTCTGCCTACAGAGACAGCCTTCCAACATTAGCAGGTCAGTGGCAACAACGTGTCTGTGTGCTGGTAGGACCTAGACCCTCTCCCAAAATCACAGTGTACATAGCAAGAGGACCGGCAATGACCCAGGCTGACCGTATCCTTTAAACATGCAAGACATACTCTCTCTTTTCTCTCTCTCTCTCTCTCTCTCTCCCTCACACCTTTTCCTCACAAACAGGCAGGGCACAGCAGGCCCAGTGTTCCTGAACCACCCCGCTCTGTTGGAAGTTGAACTCTTGGATGCATTTACCCCACAGTCCAGAACTTCCTCCAGCCAGACTAGTATAGTCCTGTAAGTCTGAATTCCCTCCACTCAGACTAATATAGTCCTGTAAGTCTGAATTCCCTTCACTCAGACTAATATAGTCCTGTAAGTCTGAATTCCCTCCACCCAGACTAATATAGTCCAGTAAGTCCGAATTCCCTCCACCCAGACTAATATAGTCCTGTAAGTCTGAACTTCCTCCACCCAGACTAATATAGTCCAGTAAGTCTGAATTCCCTCCACCCAGACGAATATAGTCCTGTAAATCTGAACTTCCTCCACTCAGACTAATATAGTCCAGTAAGTCTGAATTCCCTCCACCCAGACTAATATAGTCCAGTAAGTCTTTTTCTGAATAACAAAGCAGTGAGAAATGTCTGTGACTCTCATCTCACCCTCAGCCTCCAATAAATACCCTGCCCAGATGAGAGACTTGTCCGTTCCTTGTATTTAGTGGTAGTCTGGTAGAAGAGGGTTCATTGAGGACATCTTCTAGACATTCTCACAAAGATGTCTTTTATACAGCGTGGTTGGCTTGTATTGAGTTAGCTCCAGATACAGTTAAATATAGTGAATCCATCCCATTCATATACCTCACAGTGAAGTCTCTGCATGGGAAAAGAGACTCTCTGAAGACATCTGAATTCAGTATACAGTAACGGTCAAAAGTTTTCGAACACCTACTCATTCAAGGGTTTTTCTTTAATTTTACTATTTTCTACATACATGAAGACATCAAAACTATGAAATAACACATATGGAATCATGTAGTAACCAAAAAAAGTGTTGTTCAAATAGCCACACTTTGCCTTGATGACACCTTTGCACACTCTTGGCATTCTCTCAACCAGCTCCACCTGGAATGATTTTCCAAAAGTATTGAAAGAGTTCCCACATATGCTGAGCACTTGTTGGCTGCTTATCCTTCACTCTGCGGTCCGATTCATCCCAAACCATCTCAATTTGGTTGAGGTCGGGGGATTGTGGAGGCCAGGTCATCTGATGCAGCACTCCATCATTTTGCTTATTGGTCAAATAGCCCTTACACAGCCTGGAGATGTGTTGGGTCATTGTCCTGTTGAAAAACAAATTATTGTCCCACTAAGCCCAAACCAGATGGGATGGCATATCGCTGCAGAATGCTGTTGTAGCCATGCTGGTTAACTGTGCCGTGAATTCTAAATAAATCACAGTCAGTCTCACCAGCAAAGCACCCCCACACCATCATACCTCCTCCATGCTTCACGGTGGGAACCACACATGCGGAGATCATCCAATTTGGACTCTAGACCAAAGGACACATTTCCACCAGTCTAATGTTCATTGCTCGTGTTTCTTGGCCCAAGCAAGTCTCTTCTTCTTATTGGTGTCCTTTAGTAGTAGTTTCTTTGCAGCAATTCAACCATGAAGGCCTGATTCACACAGTTTCTACAATGTGATACAGTGAATTATAAGTGGAATAATCTGTCTGTAAACAATTGTTGGAAAAATGACTTCTGTCATGCACAAAGTAGATGTCCTAACCACCTTCCCAAAACTATAGTTTGTTAACAAGAAATTTGTGGAGTGGTTGAAAAACAAGTTTTAATGACTCCAACCTAAGTGCATTTAAACTGTATGTCTATAGAGACAGTTACTCCTGTCAGTGATATGTCTGTTCAGACATTGCCTGCCTTGGCTGAACTTTGTGAGAGAAAGAAATTCTGCTGACCGCAGTAATTTACCCCGGGTGGATACAAGCCTTACTGAACAAGCCACTAAAAAGATGGCTGGTTGACAGTGACACCCCTTTAAGTGAAGCTCAATGAAAACCCAAAAGCCATTTCCTCTACCACAGCAGTTCTCTGCTTCCTCTACCTAGAGTGCTCTTTTAGTAAGGGTCTGCAGGGACACAGGGCACACGGCCTGGTATTATTGGACTGGGAGGGTCACATGCAGCGTAGACCGGGCAAACGCATGTTGATATTTTGTACATCCACACCAGACGCGATCCAGATACGATCCAGATGTGATCCAGATACGATCCAGATACGATCCAGATACGATCCAGACACGATCCAGATACGATCCAGACGCGATCCAGACGCGATCCAGACGCGATCCAGACGCGATCCAGACACGATCCAGACACGATCCAGACACGATCCAGACATGCAGGTTGAAATAGCAAAACCAACTCTGAACCAACTATATTACATTTGAGGACAGGTCGAAACAAATGAAACATTCATGGACATTTAGCTAGCTAGCTTGCTTGTTGCTAGCTAATTTGTCCTGGGATATGAACATTGGGTTGTTTTTTTTTTTTTTATTATTTACCTGAAATGCACAAGGTCCTTTTTCTGGATCTTTGTAGAATTTTGACCCATTTTGAGTCACACAAAATAGTGTGTCCTCGACTACGTTATTTAATCCACAGATAAAAGGGGAAACTATTAGTTTCTAGTAATTTCTTCAGTAGTAGGAGGAGGGGGAGTTGGAGGAAGAGAGAGAGGAGGAGAGAGGAGGAGGAGGAGGAGGAAGAGGAGGAGGAGGAGGAGGAGAGAGGAGGATATTTTATTTTGATTTCTTTTAGTCCTCATTTGGACTAATCTTCCAAGAGTCCTTAAACAGTAAAATACAATTTATAATACGATCACATTTTCACATATAACACAGTGTTACAAACAGACATAATACACTGACATATTGACCAGATAAATACTCTAACAGTCTATAAAGATAGATTGATTCTTCATCTACCATTGTCCTGCACAACTTTCCTATGTATTATATTTAAATGGTTTTAAAGTATTGTTTGAATTTATATATTGAAAAGTTTCTGGTTTGCTCAGATAAATTATTCCAAATCTTCATTGCTCTAAATAGAAATGTTATTTTGACTATTTCTCATTTCTGTCTGGATAACCCATACAGTTGAAGTCAGAAGTTTACATCCACTTAGGTTGGAGTCATTAAAACTTGTATTTCAACCACTCCACAAATTTCTTATTAACAAACTAGTTTTGGCAAGTCGGTTAGGACATCTACTTTGTGCATGACACAAGTCATTTTTCCAACAATTGTTTAGAGACAGATTATTTCACTTATAATTCACTGTATCACAATTCCAGTGGGTCAGAAGTTTACATACACTAAGTTGACTGTGCCTTTAAACATCATGGACAATTCCAGAAAATGATGTCATGGCTTTAGAAGCTTCTGATAGGCTAATTGACATCATTTGAGTTAATTGGAGGTGTACCTGTGGATATATTTCAAGGCCTACCTTCAATCTCAGTGCCTCTTTGCTTGACATCATGGGAAAATCTAAACTTCTGACCCACTGGGAATGTGATGAAAAAAATTAAAGCTGAAATAAATCATTCTCTCTACTATTATTCTGACATTTCACATTCTTAAAATAAAGTGGGGATCCTAACTGACCTAAAACGGAATTTTTACTAGGATTAAATGTCAGGATTGGTGAAAAACTAAGTTTAAATGTATTTGGCTAAGGGGTACAACTGTAGATGGTGGACAATCTAACTGACTGAATGTCTGTCTCTTACCAACTGAATACTGTTGTGAATAAAGTTTGGCCGTTTTAAATGGTGTTTATTATGAAATAAAAGAAGCAGTTTTTTTTCAATTATCTTATTGATCGATGACCAACCAAGAGCATTGAGCATGACTACAACAGTAGAACCATATCTCCACCTTAAAACAATCCTTGCTGCTTTGTTCTGTGCAATCTACAGCCTCCTAATGTCACATGCTGAGGCATTTCCCCCCAGACCACAGGACAGTAGTTCATCAGACTTGTTTGCTTAAGAATCTTTCCTGGTAAATATTTAGCTATCCTTCTGATCATGCATGCAGTTTTTTACATAGATGATTTATTTGAGACGACCATGATAAGCATTTGTCTAGCTGCACTCCTAGTAGTTTGGTTTTTGCCACTTCCTCAATTTGTACTCCCCCCACACTTAATTGTAGAGGAGGAGAGAGGAGTTGGAGAAGGAGTGAGGAGGAGGAGAGGAGAGATGATGAGGAGGAGGAGGAGAGGAGAAGGGGGAGGAGAGTGGAGAAAAGAGGAGGAGAGAGGAGGAGGAGGAGGAGTTGGAGAAGGAGAGAGGAGGAGGAGAGAGGAGGTAGAGGAGAGAGGAAAAGGAGGAGCAGAGGAGGAGAAGAGAGAAGAGAAGGAGGAGGGGGAGGAGAGGGGGAGGAGGAGAGAGGAGGAGGAGAGAGGAGAGAGGAGGAGGGGGAGGGGGGAGGAGAGAGGACGATGGGGAGGAGGAGGGAGAGGAGAGAGGGGAAGGAGGAGAGAGGACAGGGGAGGAGGAGAGAAGAGGAGGAGGAGGAGGAGGAGGAGGAGGAGGAGGAGGAGGAGGAGGAGAGAGGAGGAGGAGGAGGGGAAGGAGGAGAGAGGAGGAGGGGGAGGAGGAGAGTGTAGGGGAAGGAGGAGAGGAGAGGAGAGGAGAGGAGAGGAGAGGAGAGGAGAGGAGAGGAGAGGAGAGGAGAGGAGAGGAGAGGAGAGGAGAGGAGAGGAGAGGAGAGGAGAGGAGAGGAGAGGAGAGGAGACGAGGAAATCTCAGGTTCTCAGGATTCACTCACTTTGAGCTGAGACAAATCCACCATGTTGTGGTCACAGACGCCACAGCCTCTCTCATAGTTCCAGGCATTGGGGATGTAGTTTCCTAGATAGTTCAAATACATCTGGAAGAAGAAAATAAAAAAGTAAATCATCACATGAATGAACAAAGAAACTTCATCTTTATTTTAAAGTTTAATTATCCTTTACAAAAACATTCTATAATTGGAAATAGAAGATGATTTAATCCCATGAGAAGTATATTCCGTGCTGGCGTTTGGTCCATGTGGTGATTCAGAGCAGGTCAGTAGGCCTGCGTTCCAAATGGCATCCTATCCTCTAGATAGTGCACTACTCTTCACCATAGCCCTGTGTGGGGGGGTAATGTAGGACTCACACTAGTGAGATGGTCCGTCTGGACTGAGAGGTCACTGACAGTTCAGAGCAGACGATTAAAGGCCAGAGCACCATAAACATTTCCTCTGTCAAATCTACACTGACTAAATGGACTGTAATTGTCCCAGTCTGAAGTCGCTTCCCAGAATTTAGCTGCAACAAGTCATTCTAGTTTAATTCACTCATCCTTCAGAGAAGTGTGTTCCCCTACTTACTAGTGTCAATGTGACCTGAGACAGAAATGAACAGCAGTTTGGACAAATAGCAATTTATCCAGAACAAAAATATATGTGATCCAGCCAATGATATCCCCATAGCACACACACACACACACTTACGCACACGCGCACACACACACACACACACACACACACACACACACACACACGCACGCACACACACACACACCACACACACACACACACACACACACACACACACACACACACACACACACACACACACACACACACACACACGCTGGAAGCACACACACACACACACTTACGCACACGCACACACACACACACTTATGCACGCACGCACACACACACACACACACACACTTACGCACACACACACTTACGCACATGCAAACGCGCACACACACACACACACACACACACACACACGCTGGAAGCATTTTAACAACAGTAGTGTTTGGATTCTTGTCTTGGCTAAACAACAACTGATTCTCTGGCAACTAATCCATGACAGAGCTGTTGGAGGTTAACTCTGTGGACGTTGTGTGTGTTTGTGGTTGTGATTACTGGAAGCTAGGGATCATCCACTTCATCTCGTCTGACGACAACAACCACACTACAGATGTCTTCTAGATGCAACTAACCCAGACTTTATTCAAAGGTAGTCCAGTTAAATTGTTGTGGTAATCCCAGATTAAGAGATGTAATCCCAGATGGAGAGATGTAATCCCATAATAAGAGATGTAATCCCAGATTGAGAGATGTAATCCCAGATTAAGAGATGTAATCCCAGATTAAGAGATGTAATCCCAGATTAAGAGATGTAATCCCAGGTTAAGAGATGTAATCCTGCTGTATACCTGACAGGCGGTTACAGATGAAAACTCTCTCTCCTCCGCAAAAAAGAAAGTGAAATCCCTCTCTCTCCCCCATCTCTCCATCTTCCTCCCCATCTCTCCATCTTCCTCCCCATCTCTCCATCTGCCTCCCCATCTCTCCATCTTCCTCCCCATCTCTCCATCTTCCTCCCCACCTCTCCATCTTCCTCCCCACCTCTCCATCTTCCTCCCCATCTCTCCATCTTCCTCCCCATCTCTCCATCTTCCTCCCCACCTCTCCATCTTCCTCCCCATCTCTCCATCTTCCTCCCCACCTCTCCATCTTCCTCCCATAAAAGAGATAGGCCTCCAGCCAGCCCACTGTCTTCACTCTAATAACTCACTGACACTTCTCCACAGCTGCTGGTACGGGTTTACAGGCTGATTAATGAAACAACAGTCCCTGGGGGCTCCAGGCAAGGCCAAAGGGTCTGGAGGCATAACCAGGTTGGGCTGCACATCCTTGGGCCTTAGCGAGCCCCAACTCCAGCCTGGTTAGAGACCGTTGAGGCTAGCTGGACTGACTAGGGTCCTGGACCATGGTTGCTTCCCAAATGGCACCCTATTCCCTATATAGTGCACTACTTTAAACCAGGTCCATATGGCACCCTATTCCCTATATAGTGCACTACTTTGACCAGGGCCATATGGAACCCTATTCCCTATATAGTGCCTATTCCCTATATAGTGCACTATTTTAGACCAGAGCCCTATGACACCCTATTCCCTATATAGTGCATTACTTTGACCAGGGCCCTATGGAACCCTATTCCCTATATAGTGCACTACTTTAGACCAGGGCCCTATGTCACCCTATTCCCTATATAGTGCACTACTTTGACCAGGGCCCTATGGAACCCTATTCCCTATATAGTGCACTACTTTAGACCAGGGCCCTATGTCACCCTATTCCCTATATAGTGCACTACTTTGACCAGGGCCCTATGTCACCCTATTCCCTATATAGTACACTACTTTGACCAGGGCCCTTTGGGAATAGAAGCCATTTGGGAAACACTTTAGGAATGAATGCAGCAGATGGTAGAGGGCTGTTGTTGAGGAGAATGACTCAACATTGTGGTGGGTGAGTTTGATGACGTGTGGTGGACACCAGAGAAGAGTGATGGGGCAGAGAGAGATGGAAAGCTGTGAAAAAAGGCCAGAGGGATAGAAAAGCCTCCCAAGAGAATGTATCTACCAGAAATCTCACCAGAACTCACTGACCTCAGAACTATGGAACTGCTACGGGGGGGGGGGGGAGGGCAGGAGAGAGAAGTTTAGGGGCTGGGAGAGGGAGGGGTTAGTAGGGATCGAGGGAGGGGTTAGTAGGGATCGAGGGAGGGGTTAGTAGGGATTGAGGGAGGGGTTAGTAGGGATCGATGAAGGGGGGAGGTATAGTGATATAGTGAGAGAGGGAAGTATGGAGGAGGGAGTGAGAGGGAAAGGCCGTCAGGGAGTAAGGAGGAGGGAGTGTTACCAAATGTTGGCCGGATTTTACTCCTCCACATAATGACCAGCTGGATTCCAGAGAAGTTCCCTCCACCCAGATTCTGAAGAACCCCATAACTCCCCCCCTCAAATACTTTTAGTATGGTGTTTACTCTATACAAGAGCAATGTAATGTTGACCGGAATGTCTTTACTTCAGCATCACTCTGTAGCATGCACTCCATTCAGTGCATACATAGTAAGTAATGCCTAACTTGGCTCACTAGTACTATATATGTAGTATCACACACAGGCTGATTGACACGTTAACAGCAGCACCATCTATTGGCTTGGCGACATCTCGTAACACCTTCCTTTACCCAACAAATTAAGATAACTCCTCCTCGACTCATAAACAGGAGAACTGGGGTTAAACCCTTGCCAGTGAAAACATTACACTAGTAATAAAAACATATAACTGTGTTCTTATTCAAGTATCTTAAATAAGCATCAACTTTAAAGTCAATACGCAGACTACCCTCATTCCCTCTTACAAAAAAAATACAAAACACAAAAAATATATAATCTTTTAGAGTATCTCACAGGCACTGCGATATTTGCCCTGGTTCTGGTGTGTGTCACGTCCTGACCATAGAAAGCTGTTATTTTCTATTGTAGAGTAGGTCAGGGCGTGACAGGGTTTTTTTCTAGTTTCGTTTTTCTACGTTGTTATGTTCTAGTTGTTGTATTTCTATGTTGGGTTTTGTTTGGGATGATATCCAATTAGAGGCAGCTGGTCCTCGTTGTCTCTAATTGGAGATCATACTTAAGTAGGTGTTTTTCCCCACCTGGGTTTGTGGGAGATTGTTTTTGAGTAAGTGTATGTTTCTACTCTGCGTCACGGTTTGCTGTTTTTTTTTTTTAGTTCTTTAGTTTATTGTGTATGTATCGCATAGTTTCACAGTGAAAATAAAATGTGGAACGACACACACACTGCACTTTGGTCCGAATGTCTTTTCTGTTTCTGCTGTATTTTTTATTTTTTTTTACCGTTCACTAGTACTTCATACGACCGGTCACTGAGTTGATCAGTGAATATGTCCAGAGTCCAATTGCTGGCTGAGTTGTTGTGGTTGAAAAGAACCCTTACTGCTTGTCCTTGGACGATGTTGGGCATGTGTGTCATAGTGGTGTTTAGCTGTCAATTACATTTAGCTGTCAATTACATTTTGTACCATTTGGGGTGTGAGCAGTTTTTTTCATGGTGGGTAGGATCGTGTGTGTGTGTGTGTGTGTGTGTGTGTGTGTGTGTGTGTGTGTGTGTGTGTGTGTGTGTGTGTGTGTGTGTGTGTGTGTGTGTGTGTGTGTGTGTCTGGACACCTAGAAAACTGTTAAATCCCTCTGTTGGATTATTCCTCCATTCCAACCCTGCTTTCCATGGGTCTTCACCATCCATCGCAGGCCTTTTTTAGGAGCTTTTTGGCATTACTTTGGCTTTGATACGGCGATGCCTTCACATGTTTAAAGTCCAACTCATCAGCACATTTTTATAAAGTCCATTCCGGAGAAAGGGTGGTCATTACTAGAAACAACAGTGTGGACAACGCCATGTCTGCTGAACTGCTTTGTGCAACATTCAATGATGGCGTCTGATGTGGTGTCAGTCAGCTTGTCGAACTCCTAGTAGTCCGAGTAATAATCGACCATTGAGGTAGTTGACTGTGAATAAGTCCATTCTGATCTTGGACCATGGGAGGGGATGGATTTGGTGGGGGGATGAGTGTCTCCTCTGGATGGATTTGGTGGGGGGACGAGTGTCTCCTCTGGATGGATTTGGTGGGGGGACGAGTGTCTCCTCTGGATGGATTTGGTGGGGGGACGAGTGTCTCTTCTGGATGGATTTGGTGGGGGGACGAGTGTCTCCTCTGGATGGATTTGGTGGGGGGACGAGTGTCTCCTCTGGATGGATTTGGTGGGGGGACGAGTGTCTCCTCTGGATGGATTTGGTGGGGGACGAGTGTCTCCTCTGGATGGATTTGGTGGGGGGATGAGTGTCTCCTCTGGATGGATTTGGTGGGGGGACGAGTGTCTCTTCTGGATGGATTTGGTGGGGGGATGAGTGTCTCCTCTGGATGGATTTGGTGGGGGGACGAGTGTCTCTTCTGGATGGATTTGGTGGGGGGATGAGTGTCTCCTCTGGATGGATTTGGTGGGGGGACGAGTGTCTCCTCTGGATGGATTTGGTGGGGGGACGAGTGTCTCCTCTGGATGGATTTGGTGGGGGGATGAGTGTCTCCTCTGGATGGATTTGGTGGGGGGATGAGTGTCTCTTCTGGATGGATTTGGTGGGGGGACGAGTGTCTCCTCTGGATGGATTTGGTGGGGGGACGAGTGTCTCCTCTGGATGGATTTGGTGGGGGGACGAGTGTCTCCTCTGGATGGATTTGGTGGGGGGATGAGTGTCTCCTCTGGATGGATTTGGTGGGGGACGAGTGTCTCTTCTGGATGGATTTGGTGGGGGGACGAGTGTCTCCTCTGGATGGATTTGGTGGGGGGACGAGTGTCTCCTCTGGATGGATTTGGTGGGGGACGAGTGTCTCCTCTGGATGGATTTGGTGGGGGGATGAGTGTCTCCTCTGGATGGATTTGGTGGGGGGATGAGTGTCTCCTCTGGATGGATTTGGTGGGGGACGAGTGTCTCCTCTGGATGGATTTGGTGGGGGGACGAGTGTCTCCTCTGGATGGATTTGGTGGGGGGACGAGTGTCTCCTCTGGATGGATTTGGTGGGGGGACGAGTGTCTCCTCTGGATGGATTTGGTGGGGGGACGAGTGTCTCCTCTGGATGGATTTGGTGGGGGGACGAGTGTCTCCTCTGGATGGATTTGGTGGGGGGACGAGTGTCTCCTCTGGATGGATTTGGTGGGGGGACGAGTGTCTCTTCTGGATGGATTTGGTGGGGGGACGAGTGTCTCCTCTGGATGGATTTGGTGGGGGGACGAGTGTCTCCTCTGGATGGATTTGGTGGGGGGACGAGTGTCTCCTCTGGATGGATTTGGTGGGGGGACGAGTGTCTCCTCTGGATGGATTTGGTGGGGGGACGAGTGTCTCCTCTGGATGGATTTGGTGGGGGGACGAGTGTCTCCTCTGGATGGATTTGGTGGGGGGACGAGTGTCTCCTCTGGATGGATTTGGTGGGGGATGAGTGTCTCCTCTGGATGGATTTGGTGTTTGATGAGTGTCTCCTTGTGTTGTCTCCTCTGGATGGAGTTACAGGTGGCACATTTGCTGATAAAGATCTTTACGTCCTCCATAATCTTTGGCCAGAAAACAACATCAACGTGCCTTTCTGAGACTGGCCTCTATGCCTGGTTGGCCAGAGTGTATTTTGTGTAGAAAGTCAGAGTGTAACATGTCAGGGATATAGACCCTGTTTCCTTTAAATATCAGTCCATTTTTCTGTGGTGAGCTACTCTTTGTACGTCCAGAAATCTTTCAGTGTGTGACTCACAGCCGGTTTGGTTCCAGGCCAGCCGTGGTTGATTTGTGCGTACAGAGCCTCAAAACAGTGGGTCCTGGCAACAGTGTGCTTTGATTGACTCCATTGTCTTAGTTGAGATGTTGACATCACTGGTGTGATCCACCTGTTCCAGGTCAGTTGTGACTAGACCCATAGCGTTGACCGTGGCTGGTGTTTGCATTTGTCTGTGCTCTGTTGTTGATTGAGCTGTTCTGGACAGGAAGTCAGCTACAGTTGAAGATGGAAGTTTACATACACTTAGGTTGGAGTCATTAAAACTCGTTTTTCAACCACTCCACAAATATCTTGTTAACAAACTATAGTTTTGGCAAGTTAGTGAGGACATCTACTTTCTGACACAAGTAATTTTTCCAAAAATTGTTTACAGACAGATTATTTCAATTATAATTCACGGTTTCACAATTCCAGTGGGTCAGAAGTTTACATACACTAAGTTGACTGTGCCAGAAAGTT
The DNA here is from genome assembly GCF_965601325.2 of Salmo salar. Classification (NCBI taxonomy): domain Eukaryota; kingdom Metazoa; phylum Chordata; class Actinopteri; order Salmoniformes; family Salmonidae; genus Salmo; species Salmo salar. The sequence continues at coordinate 41,136,619 of NC_138319.1, forward strand.
ATGTCATGGCTTAAGAAGATTCTGATAGGCTAATTGACATAATTTGAGTCAATTGGAGCTGTGCCTGTGGATGTATTTCAAGGCCTCCCTTCAAACTTAGTGCCTCTTTGTTTGACATCATTGTTAAATAAAAAGAAATCAGCCAAGACCTCAGAGAATAAATTGTGGACCTCCACAAGTCTGGAAATTGCTCCCAAGGATGAACCAAATGCCTGAAGGTACCATGTTCATCTGTACAAACAATAGTACGCAAGTATAAACACCATGGGACATGCAGCCGTCATACTGCTCAGAAAGGAGACGCGTTCTGTCTCCTAGAGATGAACGTACTTTGATGCGAAAAGTGAAAATCAATTCCAGAACAACAGCAAAGGACCTTGTGAAGATTCTGGAGGAAACGGGTACAAAAGTATTTATATCCACAATAAAACGAGTCCTATATCGACATAACCTGAAAGGCCGCTCAGCAAGGAAGAAGCCACTGCTCCAAAACCGCCATAAAAAAGTCAGACTACGGTTTGCAACTGCACATGGGGACAAAGATCGTACTGTTTGGAGAAATATCCTCTGGTCTGATGAAACAAAAATAGAACTGTTTGGCCATAATGACCATCATTATCTTTGGAGGAAAAAGGGGGAGGCTTGCAAGCCGAAGAACACCATCCCAACCGTGAAGCATGGGGGTGGCAGCATCATGTTGTGGGGGTGCTTTGCTGCAGGAGGGACTGGTGCACTTCACAAAATATATGTTGATATATTGAAGCAACCTTAAGACATCAGTCAGGAAGTTAAAGCTTGGTCGCAAATGGGTCTTCCAAATGGACATTGACCCCAAACATACTTCCAAAGTTGTGGCAAAATGGCTTAATGTCAACAAAGTCAAGGTACTGGAGTGGCCATCACAAAGCCCTGACCTCAATCCTATAGAAAATGTGTGGGCAGAACTGAAAAAATGTGTGCGAGCAAGGAGACCTACAAACCTGACTCCGTTACACCAGCTTTGTCAGGAGGAATGGGCCAAAATTCACCCAACTTATTGTGGGAAGCATGTGGAAGGCTACCCGAAACGTTTGACTCAAGTTAAACAATTTAAAGGCAATGCTACCAAATATTAATTGAGTGTATGTAAACTTCTGACCCACTGGGAATGTGATGAAAGAAATAAAAGCTGAAATAAATCATTCTCTCTACTATTATTCTAACATTTCACATTCTTAAAACAAAGTGTTGATCCTAACTGACCTAAGACAGGGAATTTTTACTAGGATTAAATGTCAGGAATTATGAGAAACTGAGTTTAAATGTATTTGTATGTAAACTTCCCACTACAACTGTAGATGTAGTTCTTTGCCTTGTTTGTATTGCACGTGGAGTTGGTATCTTTATAGCCTTTTCAACATTCTCTGCAGTCATTTGAGTGCTGTGAGTAGGGATTTCATAAAAAGAATCTCAAATTTGTTGTGGCTGTGTATTGTAATAAACTCTCTGCCATACAGATACTGGTCAAACTTGTCACATGCAAAAACAACGGAGAGATATTCAATCTGTGCATCTCTTTGTTCTGGCTGAGTCAATGTTCTGGAGGCAAAAAGCAACAGGTTGTCCTTTCTGTAGAAGGGCTGCACCCAAACCTGCCTCACTGGCATCACACTGGCGTGTGAGTTCATCATTCAGGTCGTAGTATTTGAGCACTAGGTGTTGTGACTGTTTGATAGTCTCAACTGCTGCGTCATGCTGTGGTAGCCGTGTTTAGTTAATGTCCCTGTTTTTTATTTATTTTACCTTTATTTAACTTGGCAAGTCGGTTAACAACAAATTCTTATTTTCAATGACGGCCTAGGAACAGTGGGTTAACTGCCTTGTTCAGGGGCAGAACAACAGATTTGTACCTTGTCAGCTCGGGGATTCGATCTTGCAACCTTTCGGGGTACTAGTCCAACGCTCTGACCGCTAGGCTACCTGTCGCCCCAGGTAGTCAGTGTTCTGAGCGGCTCACACACATCAGATAGGCGGGGGGCATGAATGTTGCAAGATAGTTCACAAACCTCAACTTGAAGTCGGTCGGTGTTAACCCATGTTCTGAACGGCTGTTATTTTCTCTGGGTCAAGGCGAAGGCCCTCCGTGTTGAGAAGATGACCCATGTATATCACACAAGGTAGCTTTAACATGAGTTTCTATTGGTTCAGCTTCAGGTTGACATTATCTTGCTCCGTGCAGGAGATCTGTAAGGTTTCTGTCATGATCTGACATCGCCTCGTCCTGTGTGTCACCACATCCAGAGATCACACTCATTCTTTTTAGTCCCTGTAGTCCTTCACCGCTGGTAATCTTCAGCTGCTGGCTTGATTCCAAAATGGCATTCTCAGCCATCTATAACTGCATACTACTTCCTGTCCTGGAAGTTGTTGGATAGCTGCTCACTTCATCAAGTTTGACTTGCTAATATCCCATCTTTGTCATTGAGTACTGAGAATACATTTGCGTTGGATATTTCGTGTTGAACCTTTGAATTAAAATCTTAGAATCATCTGGAAGTGTGATCTCAGTAAGGCTTTGTTGAGTGTATATTGAGTGCTGCATGTATATTCATATTTAATCCTGTTTTTCCAATGATAAACCATTTTGCTGATCCATGGTGTTGGCTCTGATGACTTTCATGATAATGTCTACATTGTCCATTGAATGTATGGCCTTTGTGATCTTTTCCTTCAGTGGAATAGGCATTCAGTCTTGGTAGCTGCTACACAGGTCTCGAGGGCTGCACTGTCTGCTTCTAGGTGTAGCTCTCCAGGAAGGCATCCAAGCCCATCCAACACGTCCTTGTACTTGGAGATAATGTCCTCAGTTGTCATGATGACCTCAGTGGATGTGGTGCTTGCGGACGTGATGTAAAACATACCTGTGGTTCACATGTAGTAGACTGTATCACTAAACAGAATTTTGCGGAATCCCTGCTTCTAGAGCTCTGTTAGTACACAGCTCGTTTCATTGGAAGACCTTTGCAATTTCAGGGAGATTTACACCGTTTTAAACTATGACATTTGTTTTTATAAATGTGTAGCCTATTTGGAAAGGAAGCTCAGAAAGTCAACCAGAAAGCAAGCCTTCCAAGCATATCTAGAGGAATACCTCTGTTATCATTCTAACTACAATGAAGAAATGTGAAACACTGACATGATTCAGCAAAGCTGGTTTTTGTTTTCTCCAGAAACAGAGATGGTAACTGGTTCTGAACTGCGGCCATGGATCTGTACCCAGACACCTGGAAAGTGGTTATTATCGTGGATGATTCCGGGCATGTTGGAAATGTAAATATTGTCTTACTCACTTTGGTGTTTGCGTTGCCATGGATGATCACTGGCAGGGTGTCGTACACAGTGTTTCTCACACGGGCACTCTTCGTTCCAAACTTCAAGAGAACCTCGTCTGGAGTGAGAGAGAGGAGAACAGAAGAACGACAGGGGTTCAACATGCTGGCTACTGTAGGGAGAGAGAAGAACAGGGTTCAACATGCTGGCTACTGTAAGGAGAGAGAAGAACAGGGTTCAACATGCTGGCTACTGTAAGGAGAGAGAAGAACAGGGTTCAACATGCTGGCTACTGTAAGGAGAGAGAAGAACAGGGTTCAACATGCTGGCTACTGTAAGGAGAGAGAAGAACAGGGTTCAACATGCTGGCTACTGTAAGGAGAGAGAAGAACAGGGTTCAACATGCTGGCTACTGTAGGGAGAGAGAAGAACAGGGTTCAACATGCTGGCTACTGTAAGGAGAGAGAAGAACAGGGTTCAACATGCTGGCTACTGTAAGGAGAGAGAAGAACAGGGTTCAACATGCTGGCTACTGTAAGGAGAGAGAAGAACAGGGTTCAACATGCTGGCTACTGTAAGGAGAGAGAAGAACAGGGTTCAACATGCTGGCTACTGTAGGGTGAGAGAAGAACAACAGGGTTCAACATGCTGGCTACTGTAAGGAGAGAGAAGAACAGGGTTCAACATGCTGGCTACTGTAAGGTGAGAGAAGAACAACAGGGTTCAACATGCTGGCTACTGTAAGGAGGGAGAAGAAAAACTGGGTTCAACATGCTGGCTACTGTAGGGAGAGAGAAGAACAACAGTGTTCAACATGCTGGCTACTGTAGGGTGAGAGAAGAACAACAGTGTTCAACATGCTGGCTACTGTAAGGAGGGAAAAGAACAACAGGGTTCAACATGCTGGCTACTGTAAGGAGGGAAAAGAACAACAGGGTTCAACATGCTGGATACTGTAAGGAGAGAGAAGAACAACTGGGTACAGAACAGTCCTGGGCGAGAGCCTCTCTTATCTAAACCCAACAAGGGTACCAAAATGACGGTAACTTTCCCAAAACTCCCAGGTTCCTGGTTGGAAGACTTGATTTCCTGCGTATTCCCTTCTGATTACGGGAATCTTCCAACCAGGATTTCTGGAAAATCTGGACATTTTTGAAAAGTTAGCAGAATTTTGCAACCCTTGCCCTCTCTTATCTGACTGTCACAAGGCTCTGTCTGGGCTCTGCCTGGGCTCTGCCTGGGCTCTGTCTGGGCTCTGCCTGGGCTCTGTCTGGGCTCTGTCTGGGCTCTGTCTGGGCTCTGTCTGGGCTCTGTCTGGGCTCTGTCTGGGCTCTGTCCGCTCTTTGGCAAAATACACAGGCTGATACAGAACTCAGTAGCGTAAATTAAATCCCTCTGTGAAGAAGGTTGTGAAAATGCTAAAGTTGCTATTCAGAGATTAGTATGATTCCAAGAGCTATGAACACTTCCCAATAGTTTTAATTTTAAATCAGTCAGTGTGGAATATAAGAAAATAACAGTTTGAGATTAGTTTTAAAACCCATTAGAGTCTAAGCCCTGTCTACTAAGCTCTATGGAGTTTTTAAGAAGGTCAAGGATCATTTAGCTGGTTGATTTAGAATTTTAAGACCCCTTGAAGTATAAAAAAGTTCTTGCCGTAATATGGACTTGGTCTTTTACCAGATAGGGCTGTATATCACCTCTACCTTGTCACAACACAAATGATTGGTTCAAACTCATTAAGAAGGAAAGACATTCCACAAATTACCTTTTAACGAGGCACGCCTGTTAATTAAAATGCATTCCAGACGACTACATCATTAAGCTGGCTGAGAGAATACCAAGAGTGTGCAAAGCTGTCATCAAGGCAAAGGGTGGCTACGTTGAATAATCTGGCTATGATTTGGAAAGGCACACACCTGTCTATATAAGATCCCACTGTTGACAGGAGGTGGTGTGGGGGTGCTTTGCTGGTGACTCTTGTCAGTGATTTATTTAGAATTCAAGCCACACTTAACCAGCATGGCTACCACAGCATTATGCAGCGATACGCCATCTCATCTGGTTTGCACATAGTGGGACTATCATTTGTTATTCAATAGGACAATGACCCAGCACACCTCCAGGCTGTGTAAGCTTTATTTGACCAAGGAGAGTGATGGAGTGCTGCATCAGATGACCTAGCCTCCACAATCACCCGACCTCAACCCAAATGAGATGTTTTGGATGAGTTGGAACGCAGAGTGAGGGAAAAGCAGCCAACAAGTTCTCAGCATATTTGGGAACTTCTTCAAGACTGTTAGAAAAGCATTCCAGGTGAAGCTGATTGAGAGAATGCCAAGAATGCGCAAAGCTGTTATCAAGGCAAAGTGGGGCTACTTCGCAATTCAACGGCTCAGACACGAGAGGTATGTGGCAGGATCTACAGTCAATCACGGACTACAAAAGAAAAACCAGCCCCGTCACGGACCATGATGCCTTGCTCCCAGACAGACGAAACAACTGCTTTGCTCGCTTTGAGGACAATACAGTGCCACTGACACGGCCCGCTACCAAAACCTGCGGGCTCTCCTTCACTGCAGCCAAAGTGTCATCAAGTTTGCAGATGACACTACAGTGGTAGTTTTGATTACCAACAACGACGAGACGGCCTACAGGGAGGAGGTGAGGGCCCTCGGAGTGTGGTGTCAGGAAAATGACCTCACACTCAACGTCAACAAAACAAAGGAGATGATCGTGGACTTCAGGAAACAGCAGAGGGAGCAGCCCCCTATCCACATCGACGGGACAGTAGTGGAGAAGGTGGAAAGTTTTAAGTTCCTCGGTGTACACATCATGGACAAACTGAAATGGTCCACCCACACAGACAGCGTGGTGAAGAAGGCGCAACAGCGCCTCTTCAACCTCAGGAGGCTGAAGAAATGTGGTTTGTCACCAAAAACACTCACAAACCTTTACAGATGCATAATCGAGAGCATCCTGTCGGGCTGTATCACCGCCTGGTACGGCAACTACACCGCTCACAACCGCAGGGCTCTCCAGAGGGTGGTGAGGTCTGCAAACTACCTGCCCTCCAGGACACCTACACCACCCGATGTCACAGGATGGTCAAAAAGATCATCAAGGACAGCAACCACCCGAGCCACTGCCTGTTCACCCCGCTATCATCCAGAAGGCGAGGTCAGTACAGGTGCATCAAAGCTGGAACCGAGAGACTGAAAAAACAGCTTCTATCTCAAGGCCATCAGACTGTTAAACAGCCATCACTAACATAGAGTGGCTGCTGCCAACATACTGACTCATCTCTAGCCACTTTAATAATGGGAAAATTGATGTAATCACTAGCCACTTTATATTATTTATATTATATAATGTTTACATACCCTACATTACTCATCTCATATGTATATACTGTACGTTATACCATCTACTGCATCTTGCCATCTTGATGTAATTAGATGTATCACTAGCCACCTTAAACAATGCCACTTTATATAATGTTTTCATACCCTACAATACTCATCTCATATGTGTATATTGTACTCCATACCATCTACTGCATCTTGCCTATGCCGTTCGGCCATCACTCATTTATATATTTTTATGTACATATTTGTATTCATTCCGTTACACTTGTGTGTACAAGGTAGTTGTTGTGAAATTGTTAGGTTAGATTACTTGTTAGATATTACTGCATGGTCTGAACTAGAAACACAAGCATTTCGCTACACTCGCATTAACATCTGCTAACCATGTGAATGTGACAATACATTTGATTTGAAGAATCTAAAATCTAAAATGTATTTTTTATTTTATTTTTGGGCTTACTACATGATTCCATATGTGTTATTTCATAGTTGTGATGTCTTCACTATTATTCTACAATGTAGAAAACAGTAAAAATAAAGAAAAATCCTGAATGAGTAGATGTGTCCAAACTCTTGACTGGTACTGTGTGTGTATATATATATATATATATATATATATATATGTGTATGTATGTATGTATGTATGTATGTATGTATGTATGTATGTATGTATGTATGTATGTATGTATGTATGTATGTATGTATGATATATATATATATATATATATATATATATATATATATATATATATATATATATAAACTATATGAGGGATTAGAAATGCCGCAGACAATTACAGTGATGGAAACTACTATCTATCTTCAATATAGTAGCTGATCTACCCACTAAAAATAAAAATAAAATGTTAAAACAGTTTCCATACACAGGACATTCAGAAAGTACTCAGACCCCTTCCATTTCCCCACATATTGTTACGTTACAGCCTTATTCTGTAATTTATTAAATTACATGTTTTCCTCATCAATCTACACACAATACCCCATAATGACAAAGCGAAAAGTATTTTTTCTTCATTTTTGCTAATATTTATTTTGCTATTAGACTCGTTTCCATTAATCCTGTTTCCATTAATCATAATTTAAATGTTTCTACAATTTGATTGGAGTCCACCTGTGGTAAATTAAATTGATTGGACATGATTTGGAAAGGCACACTCCTGTCTATATAAGATCCCACAGTTGACAATGCATGTCAGAGCAAAAACCAAGCCATGAGGTTGGAGGAATTGTCCGTAGCGTTCTGAGACGGGATTGTGTCGAGGCACAGATCTGGGGAAGGGTACCAAAACATTTATGCTGCATTGAAGGTCCCCGCAGTTACCTCCATCATTCTTAAATGGAAGAAGTTTGGTACCACCAAGACTCTTCCTAGAGCTGGCCGCCTGGCCAAACTGAGCAATCGGGGGAGAAGGGCCTTGGTCAAGAACCCGATGGTCACTCTGACAGAGCTACAGAGTACCTCTGTGGAGATGGGAGAACCTTCCAGAAGGACAACCATCTCTGCAGCACTCCACCAATCAGGCCTTTATGGTAGAGTGGCCAGGCGGAAGTCACTGTTTGAAAGTTTGTAGGCAAAACCGTTTCCGATGCGAAAGACGATTTTGTAAGAAGACCGATGTTCGGGAAGTCTGACAAACACCGCTTTAGCTCTGTCACCTTTCACCTTTCACCACAGGAAGTGCGACAGGCGGATGCGGTGGATATCTCTAGCTTAAACTGACAGATTTTAACGGGGATGTTTTTATTATGCTAAATTGGATTTCCGGTTGGTCTTGGACATCAATCAACTTAATTATATGTTTTCTTTACTTAACAGATTACTGAAACTCCTGATGACATTGACCTTAGTGGGTTATTAAAAGACAAATAGAGACTTCAGAAATGTTAACCAATAATAAGGGCTTCTTCTGTGAAATGGAAACCTGCGAGATCACAGTGATAAGGACTTCTTCTGTGGAGTGGAAACCTGAGCGTTTACAGTAATAAGGCCTTCTTCTGTGGAGTGGAAACCGTATAGTTTACAGTAATAAGGCATTCCTCTGTGGTAACTCACCAATTGCTCCATTTAAATTCTGGAAAATATGAGACTTGTGGTCCAAACCAATGTTCAAAGTCTCCTGAAAACACAGAGAAAACAGAACAGACAAATGACAAGAGTACCTTATATAACCTACCCTCTGTAAAGGGTCCAGGTATATAACTGTAAAGGGTTAAGGTATATAACCTACCCTCTGTAAAGGGTCCAGGTATATAACTGTAAAGGGTTAAGGTATATAACCTACACTCTGTAAAGGGTCCAGGTATATAACTGTAAAGGGTTAAGGTATATAACCTACCCTCTGTAAAGTGTCCAGGTATATAACTGTAAAGGGTCCAGGTATATAACTGTAAAGGGTCCAGGTATATAACTGTAAAGGGTCCAGGTATATAACTGTAAAGGGTCCAGGTATATAACTGTAAAGGGTCCAGGTATATAACTGTAAAGGGTCCAGGTATATAACTGTAAAGGGTCCAGGGATATAACTGTAAAGGGTCCAGGTATATAACTGTAAAGGGTCCAGGTATATAACTGTAAAGGGTATGGGTATATAACCTACCCTCTGTAAAGGGTCCAGGTATATAACTGTAAATGGTCCAGGTATATAACTGTAAAGGGTCCAGGTATATAACTGTAAAGGGTCCAGGTATATAACTGTAAAGGGTCCAGGTATATAACATACCCTCTGTAAAGGGTCCAAGTATATAACTGTAAAGGGTCCATGTATATAACTGTAAAGGGTCCATGTATATAACTGTAAAGCGTACAGGTGTATAGCAGTAAAGGGTCCAGGTATATAACTGTAAAGGGTCCAGGTAAATAACTGAAAAGGGTACGGGCATATAACTGTAAAGGGTCCAGGAATACAACCTACCCTCTGTAAAGTGTCCAGGTATATAACTGTAAAGAGTACGGGTATATAAATGTAAAGGGTCCAGGGATATAACTGTAAAGGGTCCAGGTATATAACAGTAAAGGGTTCGGGTATTTAACAGTAAAGGGTCCAGGTATATATCTGTAAAGGGTCCAGGTATATAACTGTAAAGGGTACGGGTATATAACAGTAAAGTGTCCAGGTATATAACTGTAAAGGGTCCAGGGATATAACTGTAAAGGGTCCAGGTATATAACAGTAAAGGGTCCAGGGATATAACTGTAAAGGGTCCAGGTATATAACTGTAAAGGGTCCGGGTATATAACTGTAAAGGGTACGGGTATATAACAGTAAAGTGTCCAGGTATATAACAGTAAAGGGTCCAGGGATATAACTGTAAAGGGTCCAGGTATATAACTGTAAAGGGTACAGGTATATAACTTTAAAGGGTCTGGGTATATAACTGTAAAGGGTCCGGGTATATAATTGTAAAGGGTACGGGTATATAACAGTTAAGGGTCCCGGTATATAACTGTAAAGGGGCCAGGGATACAACTGTAAAGGGTACGGGTATATAACTGTAAAGGGTCCAGGTATATAACTGTAAAGGGTCCAGGCATATAACTGTAAAGGGTCCAGGCATATAACTGTAAATGGTACGGGTATATAACAGTAAAGGGTCCAGGTATACAACTGTAAAGGATACGGGTATATAACTGTAAAGGGTCCAGGCATATAACTGTAAAGGGTCCAGGTATATAACTGTAAAGGGTCCAGGGATATAACTGTAAAGGGTCCAGGTATATAACTGTAAAGGGTCCAGGCATATAACTGTAAAGGGTCCAGGCATATAACTGTAAAGGGTCCAGGGATATAACTGTAAAGGGTCCAGGTATATAACTGTAAAGGGTCCAGGGATATAACTGTAAAGGGTCCAGGTATATAACTGTAAAGGGTCCAGGTATATAACTGTAAAGGGTACGAGTATATAATTGTAAAGGGCAGGTTTTATTTAGCAGATGATGTACAGTACCATGAGTGCTTACATTAGCACCACACTCTAACCAACTAAGCCACACAGGACCTATACTTACCCTCTGAAAAGAGTCCAGGTATATTTTGGTGTAGAATAGTTGATCGTCATCATTCTCGTGAAGGTTCCACTGCTCGACAATCTTGTTCACATACGGGGCGTAACCGATGATGCCTAGGGGTTAAAACCAGATGGGGTTAAAACCAGATGGGGTTAAAACCACATTGAGTTCAAACCAGATTGAGTTAACACATTGGGTCCTATAAAACTAAATATAGGGTGGTGATTGTGTAGTATAGGGTGTAGTATAGGGTGTAGTGTAGGGTGTAGTATAGGGTGTAGTGTAGGGTGTAGTATAGGGTGTAGTGTAGTGTAGGGTGTAGTGTAGGGTGTAGTGTAGGGTGTAGTATAGGGTGTAGTGTAGGGTGTAGTATAGGGTGTAGTGTAGGGTGTAGTATAGGGTGTAGTATAGGTGTAGTATAGGGTGTAGTATAGGTGTAGTATAGCGTGTAGTATAGGGTGTAGTATAGGTGTAGTATAGCGTGTAGTATAGCGTGTAGTGTAGGGTGTAGTATTTGGTGTAGTATAGCGTGTAGTATAGGGTGCAGTGCAGGGTGTAGTATAGGATGTAGTATAGGGTGTAGTATAGGGTGTAGTATATGGTGTAGTATAGGGTGTAGTATAGGGTGTAGTATAGGGTGTAGTATAGGCTGTAGTATAGGGTGTAGTACAGGGTGTAGTATAGGGTGTAGTGTAGGGTGTAGTATAGGATGTAGTATAGGGTGTAGTGTAGGGTGTAGTATATGGTGTAGTGTAGGGTGTAGTGTAGGGTGTAGTGTAGGGTGTGTATAGGGTGTGGTATAGGTGTAGTGTAGGGTGTAGTGTAGGGTGTAGTATAGGGTGTAGTGTAGGGTGTAGTATAGGGTGTAGTGTAGGGTGTAGTGTAGGGTGTGTATAGGGTGTAGTATAGGTGTAGTGTAGGGTGTAGTGTAGGATGTAGTATAGGGTGTAGTATAGGGTGTAGTATATGGTGTAGTATAGGGTGTAGTATAGGGTGTGGTATAGTGTGTAGTATAGGCTGTAGTATAGGGTGTAGTACAGGGTGTAGTATAGGGTGTAGTGTAGGGTGTAGTATAGGATGTAGTATAGGGTGTAGTGTAGGGTGTAGTATATGGTGTAGTATATGGTGTAGTATAGGTGTAGTGTAGGGTGTAGTGTAGGGTGTAGTATAGGGTGTAGTGTAGGGTGTTTTATAGTGTGTAGTGTAGGGTGTGTATAGGGTGTAGTATAGGTGTAGTGTAGGGTGTAGTGTAGGGTGTAGTATAGGGTGTAGTGTAGGGTGTTTTATAGTGTGTATTGTAAAAGTGACCGCAAATGTGATTATGCCTGTAAATGCTTTTATTATAAAGGTGCATTTTTATGATGACAATGCTTCTTCCCCAAAACTTGAACCTCCCTCTCTGCTAATGTATATGCCAGTTAGGCTCTACACCCCTTGTAAAGAGGATTAATGTGCTTAATTTTAAGAAGTTATTTGTCAAATTTAGCTGTGATACAAAGTTTGATACATATAGGCCTAGGTTACGTGATGTGTGTGACTATGATTTGAAAAAGTTGTAAAAAAAAAAAAGGCATTAGGCATTGTTTCTTGCCTTACTCTCAACATCTTTCACAAGTGATGATATATAATTCACAAGCTAATATTGTCACCCATCACACTATTCTTGATTTAATCTTGTCTTTACATATACTAAATAATATATGTGTGAAATTTGTTTTAATTTAGAATGGGCCATTTTCAATGCAGGGGAAAAAATACATGTCATCTATACACTTCAAAAGCGAATCGAGGACACTTTTCCTATGGTTCATTATCATGCCAGCCAGGTAGGCTATACTGCTGTTGTAAAGATAAGCAATGTGCTTAATATTAGGAAAGTTGAGAAAGAGGTATAGTCGGCCTAGCCTATAGAAAGCTGATGGGATCCTCCTCTTTTTAATAGAGGCCATCACTCTTGTTTTCTCACGCAATTGCATAGCCTATAGAAATGTTGCACAACATGAGCTCATGGGCTCTCGTGAAATGTTTGATTAGATTTTCTATTTTATTTGCATTGATGTCAGAGAGATTAGAGGGACAATAGAGTGCTGAGTACCAGGCAGTTAGCAAGTTTGGTAGGATACTAATGACCATCAGCAGCATCAGAGCTTGGAGAAGACTAATTACAGTGACTAAACGGTCACGTGGAATTTGACTGCCTTCCTGACTCGTGACCGCCAGTGTGGCGGTAACACGGTCACCGCAACAGCCCTACTCAGGTGATTATAAGGTACAAGACATCTAAAACAACTTGTATTTTTACCTTTATTTAACTAGGCAAGTCAGTTAAGAACAAATTCTTATTTTCAATGACGGCCTATGAACAGTGGGTTAACTGCCTTGTTCAGGGGCAGAAAGACAGATTTCGTACCTTGTCAGCTCAGGGATTTGAACTTGCAACCTTTGGGATACTAGTCCAACGCTCTAACCACTAGGCTCCAAACGGCTTACTCATTTACCTAGCTCTTAGCAATAGTTTTTTTTGTATTAAGTTGTAAATGACAATGCATTGAGAATGGTGTTACTCCTATCAGGGAAAATAAAAAGTAGGGGACGATCCACTTGGAACCGACATGCTGCTCGACTTTATCGTTTCGTCGCTCGTAAAGATGGTGGAATTACGAGGGAATTAAGTCAATGTCGAAATATACGTCACGCTGTATATGTAGACACACCTCCACCTGTCGCGAACGTTGTTGCAATGATCGGACCAAGGTGCAGCGCGGAATGGTTTCATCTATATTCGAGTGAAACGCACAGAAAACAATAAAGAGCAACAACAACAACAACATAAAACGAGCCATGATGCCAAATGTAGTGCTCGCAGGCAACTATACCTAGACAAGATCCCACAACAAACAGGTGGGAAAAGCCTGCCTAAATATGATCCCCAATCAGAGACAACGATAGACAGCTGTCTCTGATTGGGAACCATACCAGGCCAACGTAGAAATACAAAAACTAGAGTACCCACCGTAGTCACACCCTGACCTAACCAAAATAGAGAATAAAAAGGCTCTCTAAGGTCAGGGCGTGACACCACCACAACTTCACCTCTGTTATCTCCACCCCAAATGAATAGAGGGTAAATAGCATGATATTGTTATGCTTAAATTCAAGGTCAGAATATGCATTGAGAGAAAAGTGCATCAAAAAGGGAATTACGCTCCATTTATGCAAACTTAACTCGGGTTGGAATTTCCCCCCAATAGTGAATGTGGTTTATAGACATCGACCTCATACGGTGATCAACTTGTTCTGTAAGTGGAGTACACTGCACTGCTACTGTACGAACAGGCCTTGAGCTATACAGCATAAAATAGCTGTTAAAATAATCATGACCAGGGATGGGAAGTAAGGGATTACATTTAGAGAGGAATCTACACAACCCTGGTCATGATGACCTCTGGTCCTTAGCTCTCATCCTCTAGTGTATTTACCACAGCTGTAAAGTAACCAACCCAACCCTGGTCATGATGACCTCTGGTCCTTAGCTCTCATCCTCTAGTGTATTTACCACAGCTGTAAAGTAACCAACCTGGTCATGATGACCTCTGGTCCTTAGCTCTCTTCCTCTAGTGTATTTACCACAGCTGTAAAGTAACCAACCTGGTCATGATGACCTCTGGTCCTTAGCTCTCATCCTCTAGTGTATTTACCACAGCTGTAAAGTAACCAACCTGGTCATGATGACCTCTGGTCCTTTTCTCTCATCCTCTAGTGTATTTACCGCAGCTGTAAAGTAACCTACCTGGTCATGATGACCTCTGGTCCTTAGCTCTCATCCTCTAGTGTATTTACCACAGCTGTAAAGTAACCTACCTGGTCATGATGACCTCTGGTCCTTTTCTCTCATCCTCTAGTGTATTTACCGCAGCTGTAAAGTAACCTACCTGGTCATGATGACCTCTGGTCCTTAGCTCTCATCCTCTAGTGTATTTACCACAGCTGTAAAGTAACCAACCTGGTCATGATGACCTCTGGTCCTTAGCTCTCATCCTCTAGTGTATTTACCACAGCTGTAAAGTAACCAACCCAACCCTGGTCATGATGACCTCTGGTCCTTAGCTCTCTTCCTCTAGTGTATTTACCACAGCTGTAAAGTAACCAACCCAACCCTGGTCATGATGACCTCTGGTCCTTAGCTCTCATCCTCTAGTGTATTTACCACAGCTGTAAAGTAACCAACCCAACCCTGGTCATGATGACCTCTGGTCCTTAGCTCTCTTCCTCTAGTGTATTTACCACAGCTGTAAAGTAACCAACCCAACCCTGGTCATGATGACCTCTGGTCCTTAGCTCTCATCCTCTAGTGTATTTACCACAGCTGTAAAGTAACCTACCTGGTCATGATGACCTCTGGTCCTTAGCTCTCTTCCTCTAGTGTATTTACCACAGCTGTAAAGTAACCTACCTGGTCATGATGACCTCTGGTCCTTTTCTCTCATCCTCTAGTGTATTTACCACAGCTGTAAAGTAACCTACCTGGTCATGATGACCTCTGGTCCTTAGCTCTCATCCTCTAGTGTATTTACCACAGCTGTAAAGTAACCAACCCAACCCTGGTCATGATGACCTCTGGTCCTTAGCTCTCATCCTCTAGTGTATTTACCACAGCTGTAAAGTAACCTACCTGGTCATGATGACCTCTGGTCCTTAGCTCTCTTCCTCTAGTGTATTTACCACAGCTGTAAAGTAACCTACCTGGTCATGATGACCTCTGGTCCTTTTCTCTCATCCTCTAGTGTATTTACCACAGCTGTAAAGTAACCTACCTGGTCATGATGACCTCTGGTCCTTAGCTCTCATCCTCTAGTGTATTTACCACAGCTGTAAAGTAACCTACCTGGTCATGATGACCTCTGGTCCTTAGCTCTCTTCCTCTAGTGTATTTACCACAGCTGTAAAGTAACCAACCTGGTCATGATGACCTCTGGTCCTTAGCTCTCATCCTCTAGTGTATTTACCACAGCTGTAAAGTAACCAACCTGGTCATGATGACCTCTGGTCCTTAGCTCTCTTCCTCTAGTGTATTTACCACAGCTGTAAAGTAACCAACCCAACCCTGGTCATGATGACCTCTGGTCCTTAGCTCTCTTCCTCTGGTGTATTTACCACAGCTGTAAAGTAACCTACCTGGTCATGATGACCTCTGGTCCTTAGCTCTCATCCTCTAGTGTATTTACCACAGCTGTAAAGTAACCTACCTGGTCATGATGACCTCTGGTCCTTAGCTCTCATCCTCTAGTGTATTTACCACAGCTGTAAAGTAACCAACCTGGTCATGATGACCTCTGGTCCTTTTCTCTCATCCTCTAGTGTATTTACCACAGCTGTAAAGTAACCTACCTGGTCATGATGACCTCTGGTCCTTAGCTCTCTTCCTCTAGTGTATTTACCACAGCTGTAAAGTAACCAACCCAACCCTGGTCATGATGACCTCTGGTCCTTAGCTCTCTTCCTCTGGTGTATTTACCACAGCTGTAAAGTAACCTACCTGGTCATGATGACCTCTGGTCCTTAGCTCTCATCCTCTAGTGTATTTACCACAGCTGTAAAGTAACCTACCTGGTCATGATGACCTCTGGTCCTTAGCTCTCTTCCTCTGGTGTATTTACCACAGCTGTAAATTGCAGGGTTGGGTATGTCCTTTGTCAGTCATTTTTTTTTTTTTTTGGGGGGGGGGGTTTCCGTCACACACTGGAGAACAACTATTACACACCCAGAATGGAATGACATGCAGAGGAAACGCTGCTCGGAGACAGAGGGGAAAAATTACTTCCAGTAAAAGTCACTAAATATAGAGACGTAGACTGATGATGTCATACAGAAGGTAGTTCAATGGGGAAAGCATGAATGTCATATAAAAGAGTGGTGAAAGCGTGATTGGTGAGAGCTTTGTATACTTCAAATTCTACCTTGGAACCTTGTGTTTTTTTATAGGGTTCGATCCAGCCCCGACATAATATTTACAGAAATTACCATCCCTAGCAGACTGTGTGCGGGCCTTGGGCATATGGGCCTGGGCTTTGGGCATATGGGCCTATGCCTTGGGAATATGGGCCTGGGCCTTGGGCATATGGGCCTGGGCATATGGGCCTGGGCATATGGGCCTGGGCATATGGGCCTGGGACTTGGGAATATGGGCCTGGGCCTTGGGCAAATGGGCCTGGGCCTTGGGCATATGGGCCTGGGCATATGGGCCTGGGACTTGGGCATATGGGCCTGGGCCTTGGACATATGGGCCTGGGCCTTGGGCATATGGGCCTGGGCCTTGGGCATATGGGCCTGGGACTTGGGCATATGGGCCTTGGGCATATGGGCCTGGGCCTTGGGCATATGGGCCTGGGCCTTGGGCATATGGGCCTTGGGCATATGGGCCTGGGCCTTGGGCATATGGGCCTGGGCCTTGGGCAAATGGGCCTGGGCCTTGGGCATATGGGCCTGGGCATATGGGCCTGGGACTTGGTCATATGGGCCTGGGCCTTGGGCATATGGGCCTGGGCCTTGGGCATATGGTCCTGGGACTTGGGCATATGGGCCTGGGCCTTGGGCATATGGGCCTGGGCATATGGGCCTGGGACTTGGGCATATGGGCCTGGGCCTTGGGCATATGGGCCTGGGCCTTGGGCATATGGGCCTGGGACTTGGGCATATGGTCCTGGGACTTGGGCATATGGGCCTGGGCCTTGGGCATATGGGCCTGGGCATATGGGCCTGGGCATATGGGCCTGGGCATATGGGCCTGGGACTTGGGAATATGGGCCTGGGCCTTGGGCAAATGGGCCTGGGCCTTGGGAATATGGGCCTGGGCATATGGGCCTGGGAATTGGGAATATGGGCCTGGGCCTTGGGCAAATGGGCCTGGGCCTTGGGCATATGGGCCTGGGCTTTGGGCATATGGGCCTATGCCTTGGGAATATGGGCCTGGGCCTTGGGCATATGGGCCTGGGCATATGGGCCTGGGCATATGGGCCTGGGCATATGGGCCTGGGCATATGGGCCTGGGACTTGGGAATATGGGCCTGGGCCTTGGGCAAATGGGCCTTGGGCATATGGGCCTTGGGCATATGGGCCTTGGGCATATGGGCCTTGGGCATATGAGCCTGGGCCTTGGGCATATGGGCCTGGGGAATATGGGCCTGGGGCATATGGGCCTGGGACTTGGGCATATGGGCCTTTGGCATATGGGCCTTGGGCCTTGGGCATATGGGCCTTGTCTGGCTCTGGAAGTTAACCTACTGTCAATGTGGTGTCTCATCCATGAATCAAATGAGATCTGGCCTGTTCAAGGTTGTATAGCCAACAAAAAGAGGATACATCAAAAATATAATGAATTAATTTAACTTTTGCAGAATCTGCATTTTATCTAATCATTAGTGATGAGGGGGAAAAAAATGATAAAATTACATATCGGGGTATTATTTTTGATGTTATATGGCAATATTATTTATGACAATATCGCCCCAAAAGTCCAGTATTTTTCCTTCATAGCTTGTTCTCCATCTTATTTAGGGGCCCTGCTGGGTTTCTACCAAACTAACAAATGGAATTGTTTTAAGAAGGTCATACCAAGGATCCTTTAGCTAGTTGATCTTAGGTCCTATAGTGCCTTCGTAAAATATTCAGACCGTTTTACTTTTTCCACATATTGTTACGTCACAGCTTTTTTTTCGGAAATTGATTAAATAAATAGAAAATTCCTCAGCAATCTACACACATTAGCCCATAACAAACCGAAAACTGTTTTTTTTTAAAAATAATTTAGCAAATGTATAAAAAACCTCAACAGAAATAAATGATTTACATAAGTATTCAGACCCTTTGCTATGAGACTCGAAATTGAGCTCAGATGAATCCTGTTTCCATTAATCATCCTTGAGATGTTTCTACAACTTGATTGGAGTCCACCTGTGGTAAATTCAATTGATTAGAAATGATTTGGAAAGACACACACCTGTCTATATAAGATCCCACTGTTGACAGGAGGTGGTGTGGGGGTGTTTGCTGGTGACTCTGTCGGTGATTTATTTAGAATTCAAGACACACTTAACCAGCATGGCTACCACAGCATTATGCAGCGATACGCCATCTCATCTGGTTTGCACTTAGTGGGACTATCATTTGTTATTCAATAGGACAATGACCCAGCACACCTCCAGGCTGTGTAAGGGCTATTTGACCAAGAAGGAGAGTGATGGAGTGCTGCATCAGATTACCTGGCCTCCACAATCACCCGACCTCAACCCAATTGAGATGTTTTGGATGAGTTGGAACGCAGAGTGAAGGAAAAACATCCAACAAGATCTCAGCATATTTGGGAACTCCTTCAAAACTGTTAGAAAAGCATTCCAGGTGAAGCTGGTTGAGAGAATGCCAAGAGTGTACAACGCTGTTATCAAGGCAAAGGGTGGCTACTTTGAAGAATCTAAAATCTAAAATATATTTTGATTTGTTTAACACTTTTTTGGTTACTACATGATTCCATATGTGTTATTTCATAGTGTTGATGCCTTCACCATTATTCTACAATGTAGAAAATAGTAATATAAAGAAAAACCCTGGAATGAGTAGGTGTGTCCAAAGTTTTGACTGGAAATGTATATAAAATATAAAATAAAATACAAAATCTGGGTTCCTCTAAACTCTGGGGTGTAAAGGAATGTTCTCTGCTGTAAAGGAATGTTCTCTGGTGTAAAGGAATGTTCTCTGCTGTAAAGGAATGTTCTCTGGTGTAAAGGAATGTTCTCCGGTGTAAAGGAATGTTCTCCAGTGTAAAGGAATATTCTCTGGTGTAAAGGAATGTTCTCTGATGTAAAGGAATGTTCTCTGATGTAGACAAATGGTCTCTGATGTAGACGAATGTTCTCTGATGATGTAAAGGAATGTTCTCTGGTGTAAAGGAATGTTCTCTGATGTAGAGCAATGTTCTCTGATGATGTAAAGGAATGTTCTCTGATGATGTAAAGGAATGTTCTCCGGTGTAAAATAATGACCATTGAGTTCTCTGGGTTCTCTGGGGTTAAATGAAATGCTACTCTAATGACAATTTCCCCTCAGAGAGAGACAGATAACCACACCAGACCAGAAATTGACACTAGCAAGAACCAAAGCTAACGCTTGACCCCTTGACATAAACCTGCTAAGAACATAGACAGGTCTAGGTGATATCCAATCAGTATCCAATCAGTAAACATCATCTCCCATGATGCCCCAGCAGTGTGACAATGCTGAGACTCCGTCTCCCATGATGCCCCAGCAGTGTGACAATGTTCTGAACCCACCTCCTGAGTTGAGGAAGCGCTTGCCGCTGCGGACAGAGGGGTATTTCTCCTGTAGGCGTTTATCAGGCCAGATCAGACCTTCGGCAGCAAACAGAACATTGTGATTGGCCTCCTGGAACTTCCTGAGGATTTCCTCAGGTCCCCCGGCAAAGATAAGATCATAACTGGAGAGAGGGTGGAAAGAGGAAAGAGAGAAATATATAATATATAGGGAGGAGAGAGAAAGAGGGGAGAAAGAGAGGGAGGGGGGAGACAGAGAGACATAGATACAGAGAGACAGAGAGACATAGATATAGAGGCGAGAGAGAGACAGAGAGGGGGGAGAGAGAGAGGGAGTGGGGAGACAGAGAAAAAGGGAGGAGACAGAGAGGGGGACAGAGAGGGGGGAGAGAGACAGGGAAGAGGAGAGAGAGAGAGAGAGAGAGAGAGAGAGAGAGAGAGAGAGAGAGAGAGAGAGAGAGAGAGAGAGAGAGAGAGAGAGAGAGAGAGAGAGAGAGAGAATTTTTAGACATTTTTCTTACTTGCTCTATACCCTGTATGGCAGCATTTCCCAAACTCGTTCCTGTGTACCCGAAGGGGTGCATATTTTGGCACAACACAGCTGATTCAAATAATAAACTAATCATCAAGCTTTGATATTTTGAATCAGCTGTGTAGTGCTAGGACAAAAACCAAAAACGTTCAACCCTTGGAGTCTGCAGGACCGAGTTTGGGAAATAGGATCCAGCTCCTCCTAAAACTCAACTTATCTATTCAACTGAGGGCCACTCCTAGCAACTAGAAATCTAGACGTAAAACATACAACATTCTTCACGCTGAAGCACTTGTTTCAGCAAACATCACATTCAAAGGTATCTAGGAAATCATTTAGCCTGAGAATCATGCACACACACACACACACACACACACACACACACACACACACACACACACACACACACACACACACACACAAACACACACAGGCTACATATAAACAGCACACTAACACCCAAACAAATCATATTAACATGCCAGATACATCAATTCTCATAACCAGTCAACCATGAGTACCCAGAGGGAGACCAGGCAACCATGAGTGTGGCGAAATGGCGCCGGAAGAAATGGCAGCAGTTTTACGAGCGTCTAACAAATTGTGCTATTATGTGGGGGTTTTTTTCACATTATTTGTAACTTATTTTGTAAATAATGTTTCTGCAACCGTATCTTACGGCAAAAAAAAAGAGCTTATGGATATCAGGACAGAGATCACTCACCTCGGATTAGACAAAGATTTTTTCTTCAACAAGCAGGACGCACAGGATGTACTTCAAACACCCGACAAGGCCGACATCCCCGTTATTGGCAAGAGAAAGAGACGCGGGTATTGAGGACACAGAGCGGTAAGGATCCGCAGAAGGCGAGTGGGAAAGCCGTTACTGTCAATATTACTCGCCAACGTGCAATCACGTTGGCTACGGAGAGCGTGATCAACCGGCACAGCCGTCCGGAACAACTGATGCTTTCATGCATGCCTCAGTGTTGCTTGCCTCAAAGCGAGCATAGAAGTGATTTAGCTCGTCTGGTCGGCTTGTGTCACTGGGCTGCTCGCGGCTGTGCTTCCCTTTTTAGTCTGTAATAGTTTGCAAGCCCTGCCACATAAGACGAGCATCGGAGCCGGTGTAGAACGATTCAATCTTAGCCCTCTATTGACGCTTTGCCTGTTTAATGGTTCGTCGGTGGGCATAGCATGATTTCCTATAAGCTTCCGGGTTCAAGTCCCGCACCTTGAAGCGGCAGCTCTACCCTTTAGCTCAGTGCGAATGTTGCCTGTAATCCATGGATTCTGGTTGGGGTATGTACGTACAGTCACTGTGGGGATGACGTCCTCGATGCACTTATTGATAAAGCCAGTGGCTGATGTGGTGTACTCCTCAATGCCATCGGAAGAATCCCGGAACATATTCCAGTCTGTGATAGCAAAACAGTCCTGTAGTTAAGCATCTGATTCATCTGACCACTTTTTTATTGACCGAGTCACTGGTGCTTCCTGCATTCATTTTTGCTTGTAAGCAGGAATCAGGAGGATATAATTGTGAGACTTTAATGCAGGTAAACTTGCATCAGTTATACCTAATTTCTATCAACATGTTAAATGTGCAACCAGAGGGAAAAATATTCTAGATCACTTGTACTCCACACACAGAGACGAGTACAAAGCTCTCAAAGTCCCCTTACTTTTTACATGACATTTTAGTCATTTAGCAGACGCTCTTATCCAGAGTGACTTACAGTAGTGAATGCATACATTTCATTTCATACAATTTTGTTTTTTTTCCTGTGCTGGCCCCCTGTGGGAATCGAACCCACAACCCTGGCGTTGCAAACACCATGCTCTACCAACTGAGCTACAGTTGGTAGAGCTCAATATTTACAACTGCCATTGGCTCTGAGTAAAGCCTGTGTTTCTATGTAGGCTGATGACTCAACAATATACACGTCAGCTACCACATCAAGTGAAATCACTGCAACCCTCAACAAAGAGCTGCAGTCAGTTTCAGAATGGGTGGCAAGAAAGTCCTAAGTATTTCAAAAAACTGAAAGAATTGTATTTGGGACTAATGATTCACTAAACCCTAAATTCAACTAAATCTTGTAATGAATAATGTGGAAATTGGACAAGTTGAGAAGACTAAACTGTCATCAAGGCAAAGGGTGGCTACTTTGAAGAATCTAAAATATAACATACATTTTGATTTGTTTAACACTTTTTTGGTTACTACATGATTCCATATGTGTTATTTCATTGTTTTGATGTCTTCACTATTATTCTACAATGTACAAAATGGTAAAAATACATTTAATGAGTAGATGTGTCCAAACTTTGACTAGTACTGTATATATATTTGTTTAAGTTTCTAGAGAAATTATTTGCCTGACCTGTGCATTGACCCCTCCCCTCTAGACGGATTGGTTGAGGTGTTCAAGGCATCACAGAGTGACAAGCCTCCTCACTGGTGATTGGTCAGTTCGGTGGAGCGAGATCCTTATTTGTTCAATTCAAGGTTTATTGGCACGGGAAACATATGTTAACATTGCCAAAGCAATGCCTCTGGGCTGATGGCTGTTGCAGAGGGGGAGGGGTAGTTGAGTGAGCCTGGGTCTTTTATGGCCCTGACTCAGGAAGGTTGTCAGCTTGTGAAATGATGAGACAGGGCCACCTGTTAGACATTCTTATAATAATGCAATAAACATACTTTTATTTAAAGACATTTTTTTTTTTTACTATTCAGGGACCTAATCTCAAACACTCATGAAAAGTGCTGTATGGCTGACCAAATTATTGTCTACACAAACTATTTGTTAAGTTATACGAATGAAAATAAAGCTTCTTATTTTTAAAGTGACATTTAGGAGGTTTTGGGACAACAGGGGATGCCTAAACCTTGTTATGGATACAAGTCTATAAAGATATAACACATTGGTGAATACTTCTGTTTCAAAGTAGATTACCAAGAAACACTCTGTGACCCTGATTTAGCCCACTGCAGTAAATTAAATGACTTCAAATCAAATCAAATATTAGTCACACGCTCTGAATACGACAGGTGTAGACCTCACAGTGAAATGCTGAATACAACAGGTGTAGTAGACCTCACAGTGATATGCTGAATACAACAGGTGTAGTAGACCTCACAGTGAAATGCTGAATACAACAGGTGTAGACCTCACAGTGAAATGCTGAATACAACAGGTGTAGTAGACCTTACAGTGAAATGCTGAATACGACAGGTGTAGACCTCACAGTGAAATGCTGAATACGACAGGTGTAGACCTCACAGTGAAATGCTGAATACAACAGGTGTAGTAGACCTCACAGTGAAATGCTGAATACAACAGGTGTAGTAGACCTCACAGTGAAATGCTGAATACAACAGGTGTAGTAGACCTTACAGTGAAATGCTGAATACAACAGGTGTAGTAGACCTGACAGTGAAATACTGAATACAACAGGTGTAGTAGACCTCACAGTGAAATGCTGAATACAACAGGTGTAGTAGACCTTACAGTGAAATGCTGAATACAACAGGTGTAGTAGATCTTACAGTGAAATACTGAATACAACAGGTGTAGTAGACCTTAAAGTGAAATGCTGAATACAACAGGTGTAGTAGACCTTACAGTGAAATACTGAATACAACAGGTGTAGTAGACCTCACAGTGAAATTCTGAATACAACAGGTGTAGTAGACCTCACAGTGAAATGCTGAATACAACAGGTTTAGTAGACCTCACAGTGAAATGCTGAATACAACAGGTGTAGTAAACCTTACAGTGAAATGCTGAATACAACAGGTTTAGTAGACCTCACAGTGAAATGCTGAATACAACAGGTGTAGTAAACCTTACAGTGAAATGCTGAATACAACAAGTGTAGTAGACCTCACAGTGAAATGCTGAATACAACAAGTGTAGTAGACCTCACAGTGAAATGCTGAATACAACAGGTGTAGTAGACCTCACAGTGACATGCTGACTACAACAAGTGTAGTAGACCTCACAGTGAAATGCTGACTACAACAAGTGTAGTAGACCTCACAGTGAAATGCTGAATACAACAGGTGTAGTAGACCTCACAGTGAAATGCTGAATACAACAGGTGTAGTAGACCTCACAGTGAAATGCTTACTTATGACCCCTAACCAACAACGCAGTTTAAAAAAAAATACAGATAAGAATAAAAAAGAAAAGTAACAAGTAATTAAAAAGCAGCAGTAAAATAACAATAGCGAGACTATATACAGGGGGTACCGGTACAGAGTCAATGTGGAGGCTATATACAGGGGTACTGGTACAGAGTCAATGTGGAGGCTATATACAGGGGGTACCGGTACAGAGTCAATGTGGAGGCTATATACAGGGGTACTGGTACAGAGTCAATGTGGAGGCTATATACAGGGGGTACCGGTACAGAGTCAATGTGGAGGCTATATACAGGGTGTTACGGTACAGAGTCAATGTGGAGGCTATATACAGGGGGTACCGGTACAGAGTCAATGTGGAGGCTATATACAGGGGGTACCGGTACAGAGTCAATGTGGAGGCTATATACAGGGGGTACCAGTACAGAGTCAATGTGGAGGCTATATACAGGGGGTACCGGTACAGAGTCAATGTGGAGGCTATATACAGGGGGTACCGGTACAGAGTCAATGTGGAGGCTATATACAGGGGGTACCGGTACAGAGTCAATGTGGAGGCTATATACAGGGGGTACCGGTACAGAGTCAATGTGGAGGCTATATACAGGGGGTACCGGTACAGAGTCAATGTGGAGGCTATATACAGGGGGTACCGGTACAGAGTCAATGTGGAGGCTATATACAGGGGGTACCGGTACAGAGTCAATGTGGAGGCTATATACAGGGGGTACCGGTACAGAGTCAATGTGGAGGCTATATACAGGGGGTACCGGTACAGAGTCAATGTGGAGGCTATATACAGGGGGTACCGGTACAGAGTCAATGTGGAGGCTATATACAGGGGGTACCGGTACAGAGTCAATGTGGAGGCTATATACAGGGGGTACCGGTACAGAGTCAATGTGGAGGCTATATACAGGGGGTACCGGTACAGAGTCAATGTGGAGGCTATATACAGGGGGTACCGGTACAGAGTCAATGTGGAGGCTATATACAGGGGGTACCGGTACAGAGTCAATGTGGAGGCTATATACAGGGGGTACCGGTACAGAGTCAATGTGGAGGCTATATACAGGGGGTACCGGTACAGAGTCAATGTGGAGGCTATATACAGGGGGTACCGGTACAGAGTCAATGTGGAGGCTATATACAGGGGGTACCGGTACAGAGTCAATGTGGAGGCTATATACAGGGGGTACCGGTACAGAGTCAATGTGGAGGCTATATACAGGGGGTACCGGTACAGAGTCAATGTGGAGGCTATATACAGGGGGTACCGGTACAGAGTCAATGTGGAGGCTATATACAGGGGGTACCGGTACAGAGTCAATGTGGAGGCTATATACAGGGGGTACCGGTACAGAGTCAATGTGGAGGCTATATACAGGGGGTACCGGTACAGAGTCAATGTGGAGGCTATATACAGGGGGTACCGGTACAGAGTCAATGTGGAGGCTATATACAGGGGGTACCGGTACAGAGTCAATGTGGAGGCTATATACAGGGGGGTACCGGTACAGAGTCAATGTGGAGGCTATATACAGGGGGTACCGGTACAGAGTCAATGTGGAGGCTATATACAGGGGGGTACCGGTACAGAGTCAATTTGGAGGCTATATACAGGGGGTACCGGTACAGAGTCAATGTGGAGACTATATACAGGGGGTACCGGTACAGAGTCAATGTGGAGGCTATATACAGGGGGTACCGGTACAGAGTCAATGTGGAGGCTATATACAGGGGGTACCGGTACAGAGTCAATGTGGAGGCTATATACAGGGGGTACCGGTACAGAGTCAATGTGGAGGCTATATACAGGGGGTACCGGTACAGAGTCAATGTGGAGGCTATATACAGGGGGTACCGGTACAGAGCCAATGTGGAGGTTATATACAGGGGGTACCGGTACAGAGTCAATGTGGAGGCTATATACAGGGGGGTACCGGTACAGAGTCAATGTGGAGGCTCTATACAGGGTGTTACGGTACAGAGTCAATGTGGAGGCTATATACAGGCTATTACGGTACAGAGTCAATGTGGAGGCTATATACAGGGGGTACCAGTACAGAGTCAATGTGGAGGCTATATACAGGGGGGTACCGGTACAGAGTCAATGTGGAGGCTATATACAGGGGGGTACCGGTACAGAGTCAATGTGGAGGCTATATACAGGGGGTACCGGTACAGAGTCAATGTGGAGGCTATATACAGGGGGGTACCGGTACAGAGTCAATGTGGAGGCTATATACAGGGGGTACCGGTACAGAGTCAATGTGGAGGCTATATACAGGGGGTACCGGTACAGAGTCAATGTTGAGGCTATATACAGGGGGTACCGGTACAGAGTCAATGTGGAGGCTATATACAGGGGGGTACCGGTACAGAGTCAATGTGGAGGCTATATACAGGGGGGTACCGGTACAGAGTCAATGTGGAGGCTATATACAGGGGGTACCGCTACAGAGTCAATGTGGAGACTATATACAGGGGGGTACCGGTACAGAGTCAATGTGTGGGGGTACCGGTACAGGGGGTACCGGTTAGTTAAGGTAATATGTACATGTAGGTAGAGTTATTAAAAATGACTATGCATAGATGATAACAACAGAGAGTAGCAGCGGTGGGGGGGGGGGGGGGGGGGGGGGCAGGCAATGCAAATAGTCTGGGTAGCCAATTGATTAGATGTTCAGGGGTCTTATGGCTTGGGGGTCGTTCGCACTACCCTCTGTAGTGCCTTGCGGTCGGAGGCCGAGTAGTTGCCATACCAGACAGTGATGCAACCAGTCAGGATGCTCTCGATGATGCAGCTGTAAAACCTTTTGAGGATCTGAGGACCCATGGCAAATTTTTTCAGTCTCCTGAAGGGGAATGGGTTTTGTCATGCCCTCTTCACGACTGTCTTGGTGTGCTTGGACCATGATAGTTTGTTGGTGATATGGACACCAAGGAACTTGAAGCTCTTAACCTGCTCCACTGCAGCCCCGTCGATGAGAATGGGGGCGTGCTCGGTCCTCTTTTTCCTGTAGTCCACAATCATCTCCTTAGTCTTCATCACGTTGAGGGAGAGGTTGTGGTCCTGGCACCACACTACTAGGTCTCTGACCTCCTCTCTATAGGCTGTCTCATCGTTATCGGTGATCAGGCCTACCACTGTTGTCTCTTCGGCAAACTTAATGATGGTGTTGGAGTCGTGCCTGGCTATACAGTCATGAGTGAACAGGGAGTACAGGAGGGGACCGAGCACATACGCCTGAGGGGCCCCTGTGTTGAGGATCAGCATGGCAGATGTGTTGTTACCTACCCTCACCACCTGGGGGCGGCCCGTCAGGAAGTCCAGGATCAAGTTGCAGAGGGGGGTGTTTAGTTCTAGGGTCCTTAGCTTATTGATGAGCTTTGAGGGTACTATGGTGTTGAACGCTGAGCTGTAGTCAATGAATAGCATTCTCACATAGGTGTTCCTTTTGTCCAGGTGGGAAATGGCAGTGTGGAGTGCAAAAGAGATTGCATCATCTGTGGATCTGTTGGGGCGTTATGCAAATTGGAGTGGGTCTAGGGTTTCTGTGATAATGGTGTTGATGTAACCCATCACCAGCCTTTCAAAGCACTTCATGGCTACAGATGTGAGAGCTACAGGTCAGTAGTCATTTAGGCAGGTTACCTTGGTGTTCTTGCGCACAGGGACTATGGTGGTCTGCTTAAAACATGTTGGTACTACAGACTCGGAAAGGGAGAGGTTGAAAATATCAGTGAACCTGCCAGTTGGTCAGCGCATGCTTGCAGTACACGTCCTGGTAATCCGTCTGGCACCGCGGCCTTGTGAATGTTGACCTGTTTAAAGGTCTTACTCACATCGGCTACGGAGAGCGTGATCACACAGTCTTCCGGAACAGCTGGTGCTCTGATGCATGTTTCGTGTTATTTGCCTCGAAGCAAGCATAGAAGTAGTTTAGCTCATTTGGTAGGCTCGTGTCACTGGGCAGCTCTCGGCTGTGCTTCCCTTTGTAGTCTGTAATGGTTTGCAAGCCCTGCCACATCTGACAAGTGTCAGAGGCGATGTAGTACGATTCGATCTTAGTCCTGTATTGAAGCTTTGCCTGTTTGATGGTTCATCGGTGGGCATAGCGGGATCATTTTGTTAGGTTAGATAAACTAAATTATCCAAAACACAAAGGGTTTGGGTGGAAGATAATCTTTATAAAGAGTGACTGTGGCTATCGAAGGGGTGCATCTTTGAAAAATGTTTAATATGCCTATTACTCTGAGATGGCTATCCGCACCTTATAACGTCCAAGGAAAACCCCAATCACAACTCCCTCATGTGATGGTATGTTGTTGTAAGTGGCTTTAGCACTGTACCTATTTAATAAGATCTCAGGCAATACCAATACTTCAGCAGCCAGCCAGTAGCCCTAAACGTAACCCTACTGGTCAGCCATACAGCAGCCAGCCAGTAGCCCTAACCCTAACCCTAAACGTAACCCTACTGGTCAGCCATACAGCAGCCAGCCAGTAGCCCTAACCCTAACCCTAACCTTAACCATACTGGTCAGCCATACAGCAGCCAGCCAGTAGCCCTAACCCTAACCCTAACCTTAACCATACTGGTCAGCCATACAGCAGCCAGCCAGTAGCCCTAACCTTAACCATACTGGTCAGCCATACAGCAGCCAGCCAGTAGCCCTAACCCTAACCCTAACCTTAACCATACTGGTCAGCCATACAGCAGCCAGCCAGTAGCCCTAACCCTAACCTTAACCCTACTGGTCAGCCATACAGCAGCCAGCCAGTAGCCCTAACCCTAACCCTAACCTTTACCCTACTGGTCAGCCATACAGCAGCCAGCCAGTAGCCCTAACCTTAACCCTACTGGTCAGCCATACAGCAGCCAACCAGTAGCCCTAACCCTAACCTTAACCCTACTGGTCAGCCATACAGCAGCCAGCCAGTAGTCCTAATCCTACTGGTCAGCCATACAGCAACCAGCCAGTAGCCCTAACCCTAACCCCTAACCTTTACCTTACTGATCAGCCAAACAGTCATAATGTGGAGGTAACTGAATCGTCACACTGTTGGCTGATTGCAGGAGGGCTGAGGGTTTGTTTGGCTAATCGCAGGAGGAGATTGTTTAAGGGACAATATGGAGAAACTAGAAGCTGTAACTTCTCCCTGATCCCACAGCCTTAGTGGTCAGATTCCAGTAGAACAAATCTTCCAGGGAAACAAGGTATTGAATGCAGTTTTAGCTAGAAGGTAACTAGTGCATTTTCATAGAAGACATTTGGCCCATTTCAATCTCAAAGCAATAACTTGTTAATTACTTACATAACTAGGAACTTGATTCCTGTATTATCTGTGTTGTGCAGTACCACTATATCCTATCCTGGTAACATTCCTACCTGTCTACAGACAGTACCCCCAGGTCAACCTACCTGTCTACAGACAGTACCCCCAGGTTAACCTACCTGTCTACAGACAGTACCCCCAGGCCATCCTACCTGTCTACACACAGTACCCCCAGGTCAACCTACCTGTCTAAACACAGTACCCCCAGGTCAACCTACCTGTCTACAGACAGTACCCCCAGGTCACCCTACCTGTCTACACACAGTACCCCTAGGTCAACCTACCTGTCTACAGACAGTACCCCCAGGTCACCCTACCTGTCTCCAGACAGTACCCCCAGGTTAACCTACCTGTCTACACACAGTACCCCCAGGTCAACATACCTGTCTACACACAGTTCCCCCAGATAACCTACCTGTCTACAGACAATACCCCCAGGTCAACCTACCTGTCTACAGACAGTACCCCCAGGTTTACCTACCTGTCTACAGACAATACCCCCAGGTCAACCTACCTGTCTACAGACAGTACCCCCAGGTTTACCTACCTGTCTACAGACAGTACCCCCAGGTCAACATACCTGTCTACAGACAGTACCCCCAGGTCAACCTACCTGTCTACAGACAGTACCCCCAGGTCAACCTACCTGTCTACAGATAGTACCCCCAGGTCAACCTACCTGCCTACACACAGTACCCCCAGGTCAACCTACCTGTCTACACACAGTACCCCCAGGTCAACCTACCTGTCTACAGACAGTACCCCCAGGTCACCCTACCTGTCTACACACAGTACCCCCAGGTCAACCTACCTGTCTCCAGACAGTACCCCCAGGTCAACCTACCTGTCTACAGACAGTACCCCCAGGTCACCCTACCTGTCTACACACAGTACCCCCAGGTCAACCTACCTGTCTCTAGACAGTACCCCCAGGTCAACCTACCTGTCTACACACAGTACCCCCAGGTCACCCTACCTGTCTACACACAGTACCCCTAGGTCAACCTACCTGTCTACAGACAGTACCCCCAGGTTTACCTACCTGTCTACAGACAGTACCCCCAGGTTAACCTACCTGTCTACAGACAGTACCCCCAGGTCAACATACCTGTCTACAGACAGTACCCCCAGGTCAACCTACCTGTCTACAGACAGTACCCCCAGGTGAAACTACCTGTCTACAGACAGCACCACCAGGTCAACCTACCTGTCTACAGACAGCACCCCCAGGTCAACCTACCTGTCTACAGACAGTACCCCCAGGTTAACCTACCTGTCTATAGACAGCACCCCCAGGTTAACCTACCTGTCTACAGACAGCACCACCAGGTTAACCTACCTGTCTACAGACAGCACCACCAGGTTAACCTACCTGTCTACAGACAGCACCACCAGGTCTTCTTGGTCAGTCAGTGCCTCCATGGCCTCCTTCAGTAGTCTCACCTTCTGTCCTCCTCCGATGGAGCTCCCCACGTCCCCACCCCTCCACTCCTCCCCCATGCCCAGCACCTGTAAGAGGATCACATCAGGTCAAGGGTCAATGTGATAGATCTCAAATAGAGAAACAATGCCTAGTCAATGTGGTAGATCTCAAATAGAGATACAATGCCTAGTCCATATGATAGATCTCAAATAGAGATACAGACGGTGCTTGGTCGTTACCTTGATAGTGTAGTTGAAGTAGTTGGCTGACTGCATGAATCGTAGATAACCATCTGTTTCCTGAGTGGCAACAGTTAGAACCAACAACTTCTCTGGAAAGAAAAAGGAAAATAAACATTGAACCAGATCAATAGATATGTAATCATAATCATACTGACAAACATTCATCACTTTTAGTGTTTCAATGTCCGGGGCATGTCAATGGTTTACCCAATTGCAGGGCAGGCCTTCGTTCTTACCATAGTGAAATGTTTGCATAAGAAAAAAAAGAAACCATTTTATTGCTCCAACTTCTGGCCTCCATTTAAAGAAACAACTTCACGAAAATATACATGTTGTTTTATCCCTATAAAGTAGTGGGTATCCCGTTCCTCCCACCATGATCCTAACCAAACCACAGACCTATGTCAACACATTGATGACTGCCTGGTTCAGCAGCGCTATAAGACGTCTTCATGTACAGACAGATCAGCTAAATATAACATGATTAATTTGCATATGAAAGCATATTTCTAGACAGTAGAATTAAAAATGTTAATATAAACAGTCATGTTTCATTCTTGGGGTGAACTTAAGGGAAGGAACCCAAGTTCTCAGACCTCCATGTTCTCAGACCTCCATGTTCTCAGACCTCCATGTTCTCAGACCTCCATGTTCTCAGACCTCCATGTTCTCAGACCTCCATGTTCTCAGACCTCCATGTTCTCAGACCTCCATGTTCTCAGACCTCCATGTTCTCAGACCTCCAAGTTCTCAGTCCTCCTTGTTCTCAGTCCTCCATGTTCTCAGACCTCCATGTTCTCAGACCTCCATGTTCTCAGACCTCCATGTTCTCAGTCCTCCATGTTCTCAGACCTCCATGTTCTCAGACCTCCAAGTTCTCAGACCTCCATGTTCTCAGACCTCCATGTTCTCAGACCTCCATGTTCTCAGACCTCCAAGTTCTCAGACCTCCATGTTCTCAGTCCTCCAAGTTCTCAGACCAGGAACAGGCAGAGGGAGGGAGGGAGGGAGGGAGGGAGGGAGGGAGGGATGAAACCAGGACCATGCAGAGGGAGGGAGGGATGAAACCAGGGCTAGGAAGAGGGAGGCTCAGATCACCATTACATATATTTCCCTCCTGAGACCATATAGAAGTCAGCGTTACAGCCTCATATGAAAACCGATCTGAAACTGGGGAAGGGAGGGAGGTACGGTGGGAGGGAGGGAGGGAGAGAGAGAGAGGCATACAGAGGGGAGAGAGAGAGAGAGAGAGAGAGAGAGCGAGAGAGAGAGAGAGAGAGAGAGAGAGAGAGAGAGAGAGAGAGAGAGAGAGATATACACAGGAAGTTTAGCCGGTTAACAGCTCTGATCGTCAATCATCTGTGGGGTTTTGCAGAAACAGTCCCAGAGAAATGTTATATAAACATTCCCTGAGTGGAATGAGGTACGTTCATAATCACAAATACTGTATTAAAACCACTGTGTTTCTAGGGGGAAGGGAGAGGGAATCTTAGTTTGCACATTGATTGTGTTACACAAGTTTCCAGAAGAAAAAACACACCAACTCGAACTCAGTGGGTAACATTTCGATTACATAAAGTACACATCTATTTCTGTGTTTTTGGAAAACTACAACAGGTCGAGTTTTGATTAGGACCAGGCAGAGGGAGTAAAGCAACAAACTAACAAATGAGAAATAGTTCAAATCATAGGATGTTCATTAGGTCTAGTTCACGAGGACGAAATAACGTGTTTCTTGCAACATCCTAAAAAAACAAAATGAAGGAGAGCCGCACACTTTAGGAGCTCAGATGCTAAAATATTTACGTCTAACGTCTGGCTGGCTGTCTAGTCTGCTGTCTGGTTGTCTAGTCTGTTGTCTGGCTGTCTAGTCTGCTGTCTGGCTGTCTAGTCTGTTGTCTGGCTGTCTAGTCTGTGGTCTAGCTGTCTAGTCTGTGGTCTAGCTGTCTAGTCTGTTGTCTGGCTGTCTAGTCTGTTGTCTGGCTGTCTAGTCTGCTGTCTAGTCTGCTGTCTAGTCTGCTGTCTGGCTGTCTAGTCTGTTGTCTGGCTGTCCAGTCTGCTGTCTGGCTGTCTAGTCTGCTGTCTGGCTGTCTAGTCTGCTGTCTGGCTGTCTAGTCTGCTGTCTGGCTGTCTAGTCTGTTGTCTGGCTGTCTAGTCTGTTGTCTGGCTGTCTAGTCTGCTGTCTAGTCTGCTGTCTAGTCTGCTGTCTGTCTGTCTAGTCTGCTGTCTGGCTGTCTAGTCTGTTGTCTGGCTGTCTAGTCTGTTGTCTGGCTGTCTAGTCTGTTGTCTGGCTGTCTAGTCTGTTGTCTGGCTGTCTAGTCTGCTGTCTGGCTGTCTAGTCTGCTGTCTGGCTGTCTAGTCTGCTGTCTGGCTGTCTAGTCTGCTGTCTGGCTGTCTAGTCTGTTGTCTGGCTGTCTAGTCTGTTGTCTGGCTGTCTAGTCTGTTGTCTGGCTGTCTAGTCTGTTGTCTGGCTGTCTAGTCTGTTGTCTGGCTGTCTAGTCTGCTGTCTGGCTGTCTAGTCTGTTGTCTGGCTGTCTAGTCTGTTGTCTGGCTGTCTAGTCTGCTGTCTGGCTGTCTAGTCTGTTGTCTGGCTGTCTAGTCTGTTGTCTGGCTGTCTAGTCTGCTGTCTGGCTGTCTAGTCTGCTGTCTGGCTGTCTAGTCTGCTGTCTGGCTGTCTAGTCTGTTGTCTGGCTGTCAAGGCTGTCTCTGTGTCTGGCTGCCTGCTCTGCTCATGTCTTGGCTAGAGAAATGAGGGAGGGAGAAGGGCATGGACTGGTGGGGGAGTTGGAAGGAGAGGGAGAGGGGGATAGAGTGGTGGGGAGTTGGAGGGAGAGGGGGAGGGGGATAGAGTGGTGGGGGAGTTGGAGGGAGAGGGGATAGAGTGGTGGGGGAGTTGGAGGGAGAGGGGGAGGGGGATAGAGTGGTGGGGGAGTTGGAGGGGGAGGGGGATAGAGTGGTGGGGGAGTTGGAGGGAGAGGGGGAGAGGGGATAGAGTGGTGGGGGAGTTGGAGGGAGAGGGGGAGGGGGATAGAGTGGTGGGGGAGTTGGAGGGGGAGGGGGATAGAGTGGTGGGGGAGTTGGAGGGAGAGGGGGAGGGGGATAGAGTGGTGGGGGAGTTGGAGGGAGAGGGGGAGGGGGATAGAGTGGTGGGGGAGTTGGAGGGAGAGGGGATAGAGTGGTGGGGGAGTTGGAGGGAGAGGGGGAGGGGGATAGAGTGGTGGGGGAGTTGGAGGGAGAGGGGGAGGGGGATAGAGTGGTGGGGGAGTTGGAGGGAGAGGGGATAGAGTGGTGGGGGAGTTGGAGGGAGAGGGAGAGGGGGATGGAGTGGTGGGGGAGTTGGAGGGAGAGGAGGATAGTGGTGGGGGAGTTGGAAGGAGAGGGAGAGGGGGATAGAGTGGTGGGGGAGTTGGAGGGAGAGAGAGAGGGGATAGAGTGGTGGGGGAGTTGGAGGGAGAGAGAGAGGGGGATAGAGTGGTGGGGGAGTTGGAGGGAGAGAGAGAGGGGATGGAGTGGTGGGGGAGTTGGAGGGAGAGGGGGATAGAGTGGTGGGGGAGTTGGAGGGAGAGGGGGATAGAGTGGTGGGGGAGTTGGAGGGAGAGAGGCATGGGGAAAGAGGAGAGGGGTAGTGGAATTTATCTCACATCTGGAAAAGCAATTAGCAATCAGTGTGACAGAACAGCTGTTTTGACTGTAACAAGAGAGTTCCTACACGCTCCGAGTCCAGGTAACAAAGCTTCTTATTCTCTATGGCCAACATGGTAGTAAACTAGGACCACTTCCTCCTTTCAGAGACACAACTATCAATCATACTGGGCGGGTTTTATCTATGCTGGTTTGTCTTGTTGTACACCTGGGGGAAGAAGACATGGGAATCACACTCCATCAGTAGTCCATCAGTAACACGCTTTTCTGTAAAGACCCCCTATCTGTTATTCACACTACTACACATGCTGTTGAGTCTGTAAAGACCCCTGTATGTCTGTAAAGACACCTGTCTGTCTGTAAAGACCCCTGTCTGTCTGTAAAGACCCCTGTATGTCTGTAAAAAACCCTGTCTGTCTGTAAAGATCCCTGTATGTCTGTAAAGATCCCTGTATGTCTGTAAAGACCCCTGTATGTCTGTAAAAAACCCTGTCTGTCTGTAAAGATCCCTGTATGTCTGTAAAGATCCCTGTATGTCTGTAAAGACCCCTGTATGTCTGTAAAGACCCCTGTCTGTCTATAAAGATGCCTGTCTGTCTGTAAAGATCCCTGTATGTCTGTAAAGACCCCTGTCTGTCTGTAAAGACCCCTGTATGTCTGTAAAGACCCCTGTCTGTCTGTAAAGACCCCTGTCTGTCTGTAAAGACCCCTGTATGTCTGTAAAGACCCCTGTCTGTCTGTAAAGACCCCTGTATGTCTGTAAAGACCCCTGTCTGTCCACACACTACCAACTGCTATTTTTATCAGCATAGTAAGTAGGGGTGCTGAGGGTGATGAAAAATCTGAATATTTTTTTTTTCTCTCACAGAAGTAGCAAGCTGGGCCTTTACAAGTCCTTTGTTAGTGGACTGATATTATCGTCTGTAGTTCAGGCTATGATTTTCTGAGGGGAAAGGAAACAGGGAATTCCTGGCTGTTGGAACATTTACAGTAATCAATAAACGAGAACCTAGATCCCCCGATGGGCTGCCTTGTAAAGAATAAACTAAAAACTAAATAAAGGCTTTCTGTCTTCGTTCCTCTATGAGAGGGGGGAGAGAGGAGGGGGGAGGCAGGGAGAGAGGGGGGAGGAGGGAGGAGGGAGGAGGGAGAGAGGGGGGAGAGGAGGGGGGAGGAGGGAGAGAGGGGGGAGAGGAGGGGGGAGGAGGGAGAGAGGGGGGAGGAGGGAGAGAGAGGGAGAGAGGGGGGGGAGAGGAGGGGGGAGGAGGGAGAGAGAGGGAGAGAGGGGGGAGAGGAGGGGGGAGGAGGGAGAGAGGGGGGAGAGAGGAGGGGAGAGAAGGGAGAGGGGGGGGGAGAGGAGGGGGGAGGAGGGAGAGAGGGGGGAGGAGGGAGGAGGGAGGAGGGAGGAGGGAGAGAGGGGAGAGAGAGAGGAGGGAGGAGGGAGGAGGGAGAGAGGGGGGGGGAGGAGGGAGAGAGGGGGGGGAGGAGGGAGAGAGGGGGGAGGAGGGAGAGAGGGGGGAGGAGGGAGGAGGGAGAGAGGGGGGAGAGAGAGGAGGGAGGAGGGAGGAGGGAGAGAGGGGAGAGAGAGAGGAGGGAGGAGGGAGGAGGGAGAGAGGGGGGAGAGAGAGGAGGGAGGAGGGAGAGAGGAGGGAGAGAGAGAGAGGAGGGAGGAGGGAGAGAGGGGGAGAGAGAGAGAGGAGGGAGGAGGGAGAGAGGGGGAGAGAGGCAGGGGGGGGGAGAGGAGGGAGGCATGGGGGGGGGAGGGGGGAGAGAGAGGAGGGAGGAGGGAGAGGGGAGGGAGGCAGGGAGAGAGGGGGGGGAGGGAGAGAGGAGGGAGGAGGGAGAGAGGGGGGAGAGAGGGAGAGGGAGGCAGGGAGAGAGGAGGGAGGCAGGGGGGGGGGGAGAGGCAGGGAGAGAGAGAGGAGGGAGGAGGGAGAGAGGGGGAGAGAGGGAGAGGGAGGCAGGGGGGGGGAGAGAGGGAGAGAGGGGGGAGAGAGAGGGAGAGGGGAGGCAGGGGGGGGGAGAGGAGGGAGGAGGGAGAGAGGGGGGAGAGAGAGGAGGGAGGAGGGAGAGAGGAGGGAGAGAGAGAGAGGAGGGAGGAGGGAGAGAGGGGGAGAGAGGCAGGGGGGGGAGAGGAGGGAGGCATGGGGGGGGGAGGGGGGAGAGAGAGGAGGGAGGAGGGAGAGGGGAGGGAGGCAGGGAGAGAGGGGGGGGGAGAGAGGAGGGAGGAGGGAGAGAGGGGGGAGAGAGGGAGAGGGAGGCAGGGAGAGAGGAGGGAGGCAGGGGGGGGGGAGAGGCAGGGAGAGAGAGAGGAGGGAGGAGGGAGAGAGGGGGAGAGAGAGAGGAGGGAGGAGGGGGGGGGAGAGGGAGAGGGAGAGGGAGGCAGGGGGGGGGAGAGAGAGGAGGGAGGCAGGGAGAGAGGGGGGAGAGAGGGAGAGGGAGGCAGGGGGGGAGAGAGGGAGAGAGGGGGGAGAGAGAGGGAGAGGGAGAGGGGAGGCAGGGGGGGGGAGAGGAGGGAGGCAGGGAGAGAGGGGGGAGAGAGAGGGAGAGGGAGGCAGGGAGAGAGAGGAGGGAGAGAGAGGGAGAGGGAGAGGGGAGGCAGGGGAAAAGAGAGAGAGAGAGAGAGAGAGAGAGAGGAGGGAGGCAGGGAGAGAGAGAGAGAGGGAGAGGGAGGCAGGGAGAGAGAGAGAGAGAGAGAGAGGAGGGAGGCAGGGAGAGAGGGGGGAGAGAGGGAGAGGGAGGCAGGGAGAGAGGGAGAGGGAGGCAGGGAGAGAGAGAGAGAGAGGGAGAGGGAGAGGAGGGAGGCAGGGGGGGGGGAGAGGAGGGAGGCAGGGGGGGGGGGAGAGGGAGAGGGAGAGGGGAGGCAGGGGAAAAGAGAGAGAGAGAGAGAGAGAGAGAGGAGGGAGGCAGGGAGAGAGAGAGAGAGAGGGAGAGGGAGGCAGGGAGAGAGAGAGAGAGAGAGAGGGGAGGGAGGCAGGGAGAGAGAGAGAGAGAGGGAGAGAGAGGAGGGAGGCGGGGGGGGGAGAGAGAGAGAGAGAGAGAGGGGAGGCAGGGAGAGAGAGAGAGAGAGAGAGGGGAGGCAGGGGAAGAGAGAGAGAGAGAGGGAGAGAGAGGAGGGAGGCAGTGAGAGAGAGAGAGAGAGAGAGGAGGGAGGCAGGGAGAGAGAGAGAGAGAGAGGGAGAGAGAGGAGGGAGGCGGGGGGGGAGAGAGAGAGAGAGAGAGGGGAGGCAGGGAGAGAGAGAGAGAGAGAGAGGGGAGGCAGGGGAAGAGAGAGAGAGAGAGGGAGAGAGAGGAGGGAGGCAGTGAGAGAGAGAGAGAGAGAGGGGAGGCAGGGGAAGAGAGAGAGAGAGAGGGAGAGAGAGGAGGAAGGCGGGGGGGGGGGGGAGAGAGAGAGTGAGATGAGAGAGTTTTTTTGTCTACATCCCTCTCTTGTCTTAATTCCTCCCTCACTTTCTTATGAGCCCTGGGTGGGAGTGGAGCACCCCACTGCTCCCTTCAAAGCTCCACTGAGGCAAGCCAGAGAGACTGTCTGTTTCACTGTTGAACAGGGAAGATGAGATCATCCCCCTTCCAGTAGAGGAAGGGATCCCAGGACAGGACCAGCCTGACATTCCACCCCGCTTACAAAATGGTCTGGTGTGTGTGTCAGGGAGATTCAGGGGTACTCCACCCTCCAACCAAAAAAAGTATTCTTCTGAAATGGAATGTTTTTTTTATATATATAGTGCACTACTTTTAACCAGGGCCCATGGAGCTCTGTAGTAGTAGATTATATGGAGCTCTGTAGTAGTAGATTATATGGAGCTCTGTAGTAGTAGATTATATGGAGCTCTGTAGTAGTAGATTATATGGAGCTCTGTAGTAGTAGATTATATGGAGCTCTGTAGTAGTAGCAGATTATATGGAGCTCTGTAGTAGTAGATTATATGGAGCTCTGTAGTAGTAGTAGATTATATGGAGCGCTGTAGTAGTAGTAGATTATATGGAGCTCTGTAGTAGTAGATTATATGGAGCTCTGTAGTAGTAGATTATATGGAGCTCTGTAGTAGTAGATTATATGGAGCTCTGTAGTAGTAGATTATATGGAGCTCCTTAGTAGTAGTTTATATGGAGCTCTGTAGTAGTAGTAGATTATATGGAGCTCTGTAGTAGTAGATTATATGGAGCTCCTTAGTAGTAGATTACATGGAGCTCTGTAGTAGTAGTAGATTATATGGAGCTCTGTAGTAGTATATTATATGGAGCTCTGGAGTAGTAGCTTATATGGAGCTCTGTAGTAGTAGTAGATTATATGGAGCTCTGTAGTAGTAGATTATATGGAGCTCTGTAGTAGTAGATTATATGGAGCTCTGTAGCAGTGGACTATATGGAGCTCTGTAGTAGTAGATTATATGGAGCTCTGTAGTAGTAGATTATATGGAGCTCTGTAGTAGTAGATTATATGGAGCTCTGTAGTAGTAGATTATATGGAGCTCTGTAGTAGTAGATTATATGGAGCTCTGTAGCAGTGGACTATATGGAGCTCTGTAGTAGTAGATTATATGGAGCTCTGTAGTAGTAGATTATATGGAGCTCTGTAGTAGTAGATTATATGGAGCTCTGTAGTAGTAGATTATATGGAGCTCTGTAGTAGTAGATTATATGGAGCTCTGTAGCAGTGGACTATATGGAGCTCTGTAGTAGTAGATTATATGGAGCTCTGTAGTAGTAGATTATATGGAGCTCTGTAGTAGTAGTAGATTATATGGAGCTCTGTAGAAGTAGATTATATGGAGCTCTGTAGTAGTAGTAGATTATATGGAGCTCTGTAGTAGTAGATTATATGGAGCTCTGTAGTAGTAGTAGATTATATGGAGCTCTGTAGAAGTAGATTATATGGAGCTCTGTAGTAGTAGTAGATTATATGGAGCTCTGTAGTAGTAGATTATATGGAGCTCTGTAGTAATAGATTATATGGAGCTCTGTAGTAGTAGATTATATGGAGCTCTGTAGTAATAGATTATATGGAGCTCTGTAGTAGTAGATTATATGGAGCTCTGTAGTAGTAGATTATATGGAGCTCTGTAGTAGTAGATTATATGGAGCTCTGTAGTAGTAGATTATATGGAGCTCTGTAGTAGTAGATTATATGGAGCTCTGTAGTAGTAGATTATATGGAGCTCTGTAGCAGTGGACTATATGGTGCTCTGTAGTAGTAGATTATATGGAGCTCTGTAGTAGTAGATTATATGGATTCTGTAGAAGCAGACTACCTCTCACCCATCTACCCCTGGAGCGCCTCAGGGATGCGTTGTCTCACCTCACCCCTACTCTACACCAATGACCTCCAACAACACATCTGTATAACTACTTCAGTTTGCAGATGACACGAGTCTGGTCGGGCTCATCAACGACGGCGACGAGTCCATGTACCGCGGAGAGGTCGACCGGCTGGTGGCCTAGTCCAGTCGCAATAACCTGAAACTCAACACAGACAACAACATGGTTGTTGACTTCAGAAAACGACCCGCAATTTCTCCCGCTCGAGTTCGATGGCTCAGCCTCTACTGGGAGGACAACATCCCAGCCTCTAGCGGGAGGACAACATCCCAGCCTCTACTGGGAGGACAACATCCCAGCCTCTAGCGGGAGGAAAACATCCCGGACTCTAGCGGGAGGACAACATCCCAGCCTCTTGTGGGAGGACAACATCCCAGCCTCTACTGGGAGGACAACATCCCAGCCTCTACTGGGAGGACAACATCGAAAGCCTCTACTGGGAGGACAACATCGCAGCCTCTAGCGGGAGGACAACATCACGACCTCTAGCGGGAGGACAACATCCCAGCCTCTAGTGGGAGGACAACATCCCAGCCTCTAGTGGGAGGACAACATCCCAGCTTCTAGCGGGAGGACAACATCCCAGCCTCTAGCGGGAAAACAACATCCCAGCCTCTAGCGGGAAAACAACATCCCAGTCTCTAGCGGGAGGAAAACATCCCAGCCTCTAGCGGGAAAACAACATTCCAGCCTCTAGCGGGAGGAAAACATCCCAGCCTCTAGCGGGAGAACAACATCCCAGCCTCTACTGGGAGGACAACATCCCAGCCTCTACTGGGAGGACAACATCCCAGTCTCTAGTGGGAGGACAACATCCCAGCCTCTAGCGGGAAGACAACATCCCAGCCTCTAGCGGGAGGACAACATCCCAGCCTCTAATGGGAAGACAACATCCCAGCCTCTAATGGGAGGACAACATCCCAGCCTCTACTGGGAGGACAACATCC
Organism: Salmo salar; assembly: GCF_965601325.2. NCBI lineage: Eukaryota > Metazoa > Chordata > Actinopteri > Salmoniformes > Salmonidae > Salmo > Salmo salar. The sequence continues at coordinate 41,178,244 of NC_138319.1, forward strand.
CAGACTCTACTGGGAGGACAACATCCCAGCCTCTAGTGGGAGAACAACATCCCAGCCTCTAGCGGGAGGACAACATCCAAGCCTCTACTGGGAGGACAACATCCCAGCCTCTACTGGGAGGACAACATCCCAGCCTCTACTGGGAGGACAACATCCCAGCCTCTAGTGGGAGGACAACATCCCAGCCTCTAGAGGGAGGACAACATCACATCATCTAGTGGGAGGACAACATCCCAGCCTCTAGTGGGAGGACAACATCCCAGCCTCTACTGGGAGGACAACATCCCAGCCTCTACTGGGAGGACAACATCCCAGCCTCTAGCAGGAGGACAACATCCCAGCCGCTAGCGGGAAAACAACATCCCAGCCTCTAGCGGGAGGACAACATCCCAGCCTCTAGCGGGAGGACAACATCCCAGCCTCTACTGGGAGGACAACATCCCAGCCTCTAGTGGGAGGACAACATCCCAGCCTCTACTGGGAGGACAACATCCCAGCCTCTAGTGGGAGGACAACATCCCAGCCTCTAGAGGGAGGACAACATCCCAGCCTCTACTGGGAGGACAACATCCCAGCCTCTACTGGGAGGACAACATCCCAGCCTCTTGTGGGAGGACAACATCCCAGCCTCTAGCGGGAGGACAACATCACAGTCTCTACTGGGAGGACAACATCCCAGCCTCTACTGGGAGGACAACATCCCAGCCTCTACTGGGAGGACAACATCCCAGCCTCTAGTGGGAGGACAACATCCCAGCCTCTAGAGGGAGGACAACATCCCAGCCTCTACTGGGAGGACAACATCCCAGCCTCTACTGGGAGGACAACATCCCAGTCTCTGGTGGGAGGACAACATCCCAGCCTCTAGCGGGAGGACAACATCACAACCTCTACTGGGAGGACAACATCCCAGCCTCTAGTGGGATGACAACATCCCAGCCTCTAGAGGGAGGACAACATCCCAGCCTCTAGAGGGAGGACAACATCCCAGCCTCTACTGGGAGGACAACATCCCAGCCTCTACTGGGAGGACAACATCCCAGCCTCTAGTGGGAGGACAACATCCCAGCCTCTAGAGGGAGGACAACATCCCAGCCTCTACTGGGAGGACAACATCCCAGCCTCTACTGGGAGGACAACATCCCAGCCTCTAGTGGGAGGACAACATCCCAGCCTCTAGCGGGAGGACAACATCACAGGCTCTACTGGGAGGACAACATCACAGCCTCTACTGGGAGTACAACATCCCAGCCTCTAGCGGGAGGACAACATCACAGCCTCTACTGGGAGGACAACATCCCAGCCTCTAGCGGGAGGACAACATCACAGGCTCTACTGGGAGGACAACATCCCAGCCTCTACTGGGAGGACAACATCCCAGTCTCTAGAGGGAGGACAACATCCCAGTCTCTAGCAGGAGGACAACATCCCAGCCTCTACTGGGAGGACAACATCCCAGCCTCTGGTGGGAGGACAACATCCCAGCCTCTAGCGGGAGGACAACATCACAGCCTCTACTGGGAGGACAACATCCCAGCCTCTAGCGGGAGGACAACATCACAGCCTCTACTGGGAGGACAACATCCTGCCTCTAGTGGGAGGACAACATCCCAGCCTCTAGAATGAGGACAACATCCCAGCCTCTAGTGGGAGGACAACATCCCAGCCTCTAGAGGGAGGACAACATCCCAGCCTCTACTGGGAGGACAACATCCCAGCCTCTACTGGGAGGACAACATCACAGCCTCTACTGGGAGTACAACATCCCAGCCTCTAGCAGGAGGACAACATCCCAGCCTCTACTGGGAGGACAACATCCCAGCCTCTGGTGGGAGGACAACATCCCAGCCTCTAGCGGGAGGACAACATCACAGCCTCTACTGGGAGGACAACATCCCAGCCTCTAGCGGGAGGACAACATCACAGCCTCTACTGGGAGGACAACATCCCAGCCTCTAGTGGGAGGACAACATCCCAGCCTCTAGAATGAGGACAACATCCCAGCCTCTAGTGGGAGGACAACATCCCAGCCTCTAGAGGGAGGACAACATCCCAGCCTCTACTGGGAGGACAACATCCCAGCCTCTACTGGGAGGACAACATCACAGCCTCTACTGGGAGTACAACATCCCAGCCTCTAGTGGGAGGACAACATCTCAGCCTCTAGTGTGAAAACAACATCCCAGCCTCTAGCAGGAGGACAACATCACAGCCTCTACTGGGAGGACAACATCCCAGCCTCTAGCGGGAGGACAACATCCCAGCCTCTAGTGGGAGGACAACATCCCAGCCTCTACTGGGAGGACAACATCCCAGCCTCTAGCGGGAGGACAACATCCCAGCCTCTAGCGGGAGGACAACATCCCAGCCTCTAGCGGGAGGACAACATCCCAGCCTCTAGCGGGAGGACAACATCCCAGCCTCTAGCGGGAGGACAACATCCCAGCCTCTAGTGGGAGGACAACATCCCAGCCTCTAGTGGGAGGACAACATCCCAGCCTCTACTGGGAGGACAACATCCCAGCCTCTACTGGGAGGACAACATCCCGGCCTCTAGTGGGAGGACAACATCCCAGCCTCTAGTGGGAGGACAACATCCCAGCCTCTAGCGGGAGGACAACATCCCAGCCTCTACTGGGAGGACAACATCCCGGCCTCTAGCGGGAGGACAACATCCCAGTGGTCACCCAGAAGGCTCACTTGTGAATGTACAACTTGAGGCAGCTGAAAAAACTACATCTCCCAGACAACTACATCTCCGGTTTCACACATCAATCACTGAGTCCGTCCTCACCACATCCATCAACGTCTGGTTTGAGTCTGCATCTGCCCACTGTATACCCTACAACTACTGTATATAAACAGTATACCTCCGTTATATCAATCGTATTCCCTGTAGCTCAGTTGGTAGAGCATGGTGTTTGCAACACCAGGGTTGTGGGTTCGATTCCCACGGGGGGCCAGCAAAATTTTTTTATGAAATGTATGCATTCACTACTGTAAGTTGCTCTGGATAAGAGTGTCTGCTAAATGACTAAAATGTAAAGAAAAAAAAATGTAAATGTAACTGTATACCACCTGTACATCAATTCATTGTCTTACAGCGCTATGCTCACTCTACCCAGTTGTATATAATGTATGTAAACTTTGTTTAAACTCTGTTGCCTGTATTATGTCTTTAAATGTTGTGTATCATTATCAGCACCATAATCATCAGGTAACATTCTGATTCTGAATAGGGTGCCATTTCAGGCACAATCCAATACCCTTAAGCACAATACTAAAACACTGTGAACTGGGATTGACCTTTCCCCACCCTCTCACCCTGCCATAAACCAGTCAGCCACAGAGTGAATCCCAGCAAGCACACATTATACAACACCACCTCTATCACTATTACCCCTGGGCCCAGACATGCTAACCACCTCTATTACTAATACCCCTGGGCCCAGACACACTAACCACCTCTACCACTATTACCCCTGGGCCCAGACACGCTAACCACCTCTATCACTATTACCCCTGGGCCCAGACACGCTAACCACCTCTATTACTATTACCCCTGGGCCCAGACACGCTAACCACCTCTATTACTATTACCCCTGGGCCCAGACACGCTAACCACCTCTATTACTATTACCCCTGGGCCCAGACACGCTTACCACCTCTATCACTATTACCCATGGGCCCAGACACACTAACCACCTCTATCACTATTACCCCTGGGCCCAGACACGCTAACCACCTCTATCACTATTACCCCTGGGCCCAGACACGCTAACCACCTCTATCACTATTACCCCTGGGCCCAGACCCGCTAACCACCTCTATTACTATTACCCATGGGCCCAGACACGCTAACCATCTCTATTACAGAGACACTTTTACTTCTTACATTACTGGGGTGTAATTCACAGGATCTTCTTGCCTCGACTGTCTCTCGGATCAACAATTGCATTGCCAGGTTTCCCAGCCCTGCAAGCAAACACACATCAGCCAGCCAGCCAGTCAACCAACCAGTCAGCCAGCCAGACAACCAGACAGATAGCCAGCCAGCCAGCCAGCATTAGAGTCCATGTACAGGTTATTTTGTATGAGAGACGGGGGAAGGAGAGAGACGGAGGGAGGGAGGGAGACAGAGGGAGGGAGGAAGAAAGACGTATGAAAGGAGAGAGACGGTGGGAGGGTGAGAGACGGTGAGAGGGAGAGAGATGGAGGGTTTTAAACGTCAGCAATTTTTGTAGGATGAGTGTCTAGTCTAGTCAGTCGGGAGCAAACAGAGGAGAATGCGTTTGACAGGTTGGTACGAATTAACAGCCTACAGGAGGAGAGGTATTCAGCCCCTGTCCTCTCATCTCAGAATGGCTGGGTTCAGACTGACAACCCTGCTCTGCTGTAACTCAGGGCCGGTTCAAGGCAAAAGTGACATAAGCAGTTGCTTAGGGCATCCGGCCTGCTAGGGGGCCCCCACTAGTACAAAAAAAATCCAAAGTTTTCTATCCATCCCATGTCAAAATGTATAGAATTGTGAAAAACTTGCTTTAAAAGATCCAGTCCAGACATTTTTTTTTTCAATATCTCAATATCAAATACTTTATGAGTAACAATTACGTACCTTACTGTGATAGTTTAATTCATGACAAGTAGTGTCACGTCTTGACCATAGAGAGCTATAGTAGAGTAGGTCTGGGCGTCTTGACCATAGAGAGCTATGGTAGAGTAGGTCTATTTCTATGGTAGAGTAGGTCGGGGCGTGACTGGGGGGTTTATCTAGATTATTTATTTCTATGCTGGGTTCTTGTTTCTTTTTTCTATGTTGGGTTTTTTGTATGATTCCCAATTAGAGGCAGCTGGTCATCGTTGTCTCTAATTGGGGATCATATTTAAGTAGTTGTTTTTCCCACCTGTTTTTTGTGGGGAGATTATTTTGAGTTAGTGCATGTTTCACCTCTGTCGTCACGGTTTGTTGTTTGTCATTAGTTTATTGTTTTGTCTTGCTAAGTTTCACATTCAAAATAAATGATGTGGAACGATACTCACGCTGCGCCTTGGTCTCATTCTTACGACGAACGTGACAAGTAGGTTCTTAGCACATTTCTCAAGCAAGAATTTAGCTAGGACTGTCTGGGAGTGGTTTGAGTAGGGAGGGGAAAACAGATAATTAGCTGTTATTGGCAGAGAGGTTTACAACTGTTTGTCTTATTGGTCTATTGACTAATTTGTCACCATGGAAGGACAAAACTCCATCCCACCAAAACAGGCAGAAATTTCTGGTGTTTTTTTTTTCTCCAAACAGCTCTTACACTAAAAGGGCATTATCATCATATTCACAATTTCCCAGTATTATTACAACCTCATAGTGTGGAAATTTAAATAAAACACAGGAAAATCACATTTTTGGCTGCACTGGGCCTTTAAAAGTGCAACATTTTCTCTATGCCTCATGGCAAAATGTGTAGAAACGCACGAAATTAACTTTAAAACTAAAATGTCTCTCCACCGTTAAGAGGGAGGCCAATAAAATGTTTTATCATGAGGTGGGCCCCCCCCCCCCAATCAAATCCCTCGTAGGGCCCCGAAAAAGGCTAGAGCCAGCCCTGCTTTAACTCATCCTGTTTTCCTGTAGCACATTTTTCCAGAGCCATCTTGGTAAACTTTCACACTCTGATAATCCTGCTAAAGAAAGCACTTCTCACTGTTTTGTCTGTCTCCGTCTCTGCCGTTAGTGTTGACCGGGTATTCTTGGCTAACTGACACAAACAGACTTCTGTAACTGCAGTAGGTTTGGTATCTGCTAAGTCAACAGGCTCCGGACCCCTCTCCCCCCCCCCCTACGATGGATCACCAAATGATGTAAAGTTGCAGTCTGGCCAAAATAAACTCAGCTGCTCCCAGAATGCTCAGAGGCTGTCCCAAAATGGCACCCTATTCCCATTGTAGTGCGCTAAAATAAATACAAATTAAATGATATTTTTTTAAAAATTGTTTACTTTATTTGTTATTATCTAAGGACAGGCACGACATCCTATCAGGGTATTTGCTTTGCTGTAGATTGGAGGAATTGGCAGTGTGTTCAGGGGAAACAGTGAATAAATTTCCTCCCACCTCCGGTCAGATGCAAATGTCTTTAATCGTGGTTGAGATTTCAACCAGTCGACTTTCATCAGAGCATATCTCCAATAAACAACAGTGGGATTAACAACAGTGAGATTACCAACAGTGAGATTACCAACAGTGAGATTACCAACAGTGAGATTACCAACAGTGAGATTACCAACAGTGAGATTACCAACAGTGAGATTACCAACAGTGAGATTACCAACAGTGAGATTACCAACAGTGAGATTACCAACAGTGAGATTACCAACAGTGAGATTACCAACAGTGAGATTACCAACAGTGAGATTACCAACAGTGAGATTACCAACAGTGAGATTACCAACAGTGAGATTACCAACAGTGAGATTACCAACAGTGAGATTACCTGGATGTATATATACGCTCTGATGAAGGTCGACTGACCGTAAACTCAATTAACGTATTATTAAACACAATTCAATGAATGTGGATCTGGCTGGAGGTGTGCAGAGACTTTTTCCTGTTTCACCGGATTAGCGTTTGGCCTCCTGAATCTTCACATTACAGCTCTGAGTGTGCAGTCGATTCTTCCAATGATCTATTATCTAGAAGGCCCCCCCCCCCGCCGCCGCCGTACTCAGCAGCACCACATTGTTAAAAAATACTGGGGAAAAGGGAGCAAATTGAGAATAATTTTGCACGGCCAATTTTTCAGTTTTTTATTTGTTAAAAAAGTTTGAAATATCCAATAAATTTCGTTCCACTTCATAATTGTGTCCCACTTGTTGTTGATTCTTCACAAAAAATTACAGTTTTATATCTTTATGTTTGAAGCCTGAAATGTGGCAAAAGGTCGAAAAGTTCAAGGGGGCCGAATACTTTCGCAAGGCACTGTATAATCTACTGTACTCTGTTCAGGTCTTCCTGTGGAGCATGACCCCACTAGGATATATAATCTACTGTACTCTGTACAGGTCTTCCTGTGGAGCATGACCCCACTAGGAGATATAATCTACTGTACTCTGGACAGGTCTTCCTGTGGAGCATGACCCCACTAGGAGATATAATCTAATGTACTCTGTACAGGTCTTCCTGTGGAGCATGACCCCACTAGGAGATATAATCTGATGTACTCTGTACAGGTCTTCCTGTGGAGCATGACCCCACTAGGAGATATAATCTGATGTACTCTGTACAGGTCTTCCTGTGGAGCATGACCCCACTAGGAGATATAATCTGATGTACTCTGTACAGGTCTTCCTGTGGAGCATGACCCCACTAGGAGATATAATCTGATGTACTCTGTACAGGTCTTCCTGTGGAGCATGACCCCACTAGGAGATATAATCTGATGTACTCTGTACAGGTCTTCCTGTGGAGCATGACCCCACTAGGAGATATAATCTGATGTACTCTGTACAGGTCTTCCTGTGGAGCATGACCCCACTAGGAGATATAATCTGATGTACTCTGTACAGGTCTTCCTGTGGAGCATGACAGCTGGAGATACAGCAAATATATATATATATATATCAATTTCATGTAACCACAAGTTAATGTAACCACTAGTTAATGTAACCACTAGTTAACCACAAGTTAATGTAACCACTAGTTAATGCAACCACTAATTAATGTAACCAAAGTTAATGTAACCACTAGTTAAACACAAGTTAATGTAACCACTAGTTAACCACAAGTTAATGTAACCATATGTTAATGTAACCACTAGTTAGCCACTAGTTCATGTAACCAAAGTTAAAGTAACCACTAGTTAACCACAAGTTAATGTAACCACTAGTTAATGTAACCACAAGTTAATGTAACCACTAGTTAATGTAACCACTAGTTAATGTAACCAAGTTTAATGTAACCAAAGTTAATGCAACCAAAGTTAATGTAACCACTAGTTAATGTAACCACTAGTTAATGTAACCACTAGTTAATGTAACCACTAGTTAATGTAACCACAAGTTAATGTAACCAATGTTAATGTAACCACATGTTAATGTAACCACAAGTTAATGTAACCACTAGTTAATGTAACCACTAGTTAACCACTAGTTAATGTAACCACAAGTTAATGTAACCACTAGTTAATGTAACCACTAGTTAATGTAACCACTAGTTAATGTAACCAAGGTTAATGTAACCACTAGTTAATGTAACCTCTAGTTAATGTAATCACTAGTTAATGTAACCACAAGTTAATGTAACCAAGGTTAATGTAACCAAGGTTAATGTAACCACTAGTTAATGTAACCACTAGTTAATGTAACCACTAGTTAATGTAACCACTAGTTAACCACTAGTTAATGTAACCACTAGTTAATGTAACCAAGGTTAATGTAACCACTAGTTAATGTAACCAAGTTTAATGTAACCAAAGTTAATGTAACCAAAATTAATGTAACCACTAGTTAATGTATCCAACATTAATGTAACCACAAGTTAATGTAACCACTAGTTAATGTAACCAAAGTTAATGTAACAACAAGTTAATGTAACCACTAGTTAATGTAACCACATGTTAATGTAACCACAAGTTAATGTAACCACAAGTATATGTAACCACAAGTTAATGTAACCAAGGTTAATGTACCCAAGGTTAATGTAACCACTAGTTAATGTAACCACTAGTTAATGTAACCACTAGTTAATGTAACCAAGGTTAATGTAACCACTAGTTAATGTAACCAAGGTTAATGTAACCACTAGTTAATGTAACCACGTGCAGCTTTTGTTGCACAACTGACATTTCTAGTACATGTGGGCCAGGAACCAATACACACCAATTACAACCCCAGTAAGCAGTCAGTCAGCCAGTCAGCCAGTCAGCCAACCAGCTAGCCAGTCAGCCAGTCAGCCAGCCAGCCAACCAGCTAGCCAGTCAGCCAGTCAGCCAGCCAGCCAACCAGCTAGCCAGTCAGCCAGTCAGCCAGTCAGTCAGCAAGCCAGTCAGCCAGTCAGCCAGCCAGCCAGCCAGCCAACCAGCTAGCCAGTCAGCCAGCCAACCAGCCAGCCAGCCAGCCAGCCAGTCAGCCAGTCAGTCAGCTAGCCAGTCAGCCAGCCAGCCAACCAGCCAGCCAGCCAGCCAGCCAGCCAGTCAGCTAGCCAGCCAGCCAGTCAACCAGCCAGCCAGCCAGTCAATCAGCTAGCCAGCCAGCCAGCCAGTCAACCAGCCAGCCAGCCAGTCAGTCAGCAAGCCAGCCAGCCAGTCAATCAGCTAGCCAGCCAGCCAGTCAACCAGCCAGCCAGCCAGCCAGCCAGCCAGCCAGCCAGCCAGCCAGTCAGTCAGTCAGTCAGCCAGTCAGTCAGCCTACCACCAGCCAATCAGCCAGCCAGCCAGTCAGTCAGCCAGTCAGTCAGCCTACCACCAGCCAGCCAGCCAGCCAGTCAGCCAGCCAGCCAATCAGCCAGTCAGCCTACCACCAGCCAGCCAGCCAGCCAGCCAGTCAGCCAGCCAATCAGCCAGCCAGCCAGCCAGCCAACCAGCCAGTCAGCCAGCCAATCAGCCAGCCAGCCAGCCAACCACTCAGTCAGCCAGCCAATCAGCCAGCCAGCCAGCCAGCCAGCCAACCTGTCAGCCAGTCAGCCAGCCAGTCAGCCAGCCAACCAGCCAGCCAGTCAGTCAGTCAGTCAGTCAGTCAGTCAGTCAGTCAGCTAGCCAGTCAGCCAGCCAGCCAGCCAGCCAGTCAGTCAGCCAGCTACCCAGTCAGCCAGCCAGCCAGCCAGCCAGTCAACCAGCCAGCCAGCCAGCCAGCCAGCCAGCCAGTCAATCAGCCAGCCAGCCATCCAGCCAGCCAGCCAGTCAGCCAGCCAGTCAGCCAGCCAGCCAGCCAGCCAGCCAGCCAGTCTGTACCTCCATAATGCTCCCACTTACAACCCTAGCAGTAACGTGTCACTGAGGGCTGAGCTCGGTCGAAACACACCGATCAGAGGGAAACGATGTGTTGCATGCTGGGAGATTGTTAGTCAGACATTATTGTAGCTGTTTGCAACTAAAATAGATTTTTTTTTTTGGGGGGGGGCCTCGAAAGCTTCCTTCCATGATTGGTTAAACAGAGCCGTGCCATAATCCGTGACCACAGAAGGGGGGCCGGGATGTTGATTACCCCAACCAACCCATACAGACCTCAACCTTGGAATTCAACATGACATCACCAGACAGCATCTGCCTACCCAGGCTATAACTTCTAAAGTCTCTAGCAGGCTAAATGTCAGCCGCCCGAGACCCAGACCAAACCAGTCTCTAATTTATTTCTCCCAGAGCGGAAAAACAATTCAAGAGGTGAAGAAGAAAAAAAAAAAAAAGAGAAGAAGGGACATCCAACGAGCCATGTAATATTCCTGTCAGGCGCAATGATGACAATTATGGTAGTCATTCCTGTGTGGGTCACAGACCTGTGTTACCAAGGCAACGTTAGGACCAATAGCTGTTAGGCTAATAGTTAAGAGAAACACAGTGGGGAGACCCAGGCCATCGGAACCTATTGGGTGGGTCAGATGGTCAATAACATGTCATAGACATTATAACCCAGCTGGGATCCGTGTAAAAAGGGAAACTGAACGAGTGAATCATTGTAATTTCATTAGTCGACGGAACAACTACCGCAGGGCCTGTAAAAACCCAAACGTACGTCTACTCATTAACTCAACATAAGTCATCAGCAAGAATGATGTTTCTCTCCACCTCCCACATCGAACTGGGTCCGCTAGCTAAGTTACGCAGCAACCAAAACCCCAAAAGTGTACGATTAAGAGCTTTTAATTCCTCCATGATTAGCTTTAATAACAGAATTCACTGAGCTTATCTAAGACAAGCTCTCTAGACACTACAGACTCTTACAACCTCAATCCAAATATAGTGTCTCTGGTCCAGCCACAGTATATTTGGTACAGCCACAATGTCTCTGGTCCAGCCACAGTGTATTTGGTCCAGCCACAGTGTATTTGGTCCAGCCACAGTGTCTCTGGTCCAGCCACAGTGTCTCTGTTCCAGCCACAGTGTCTCTGGTCCAGCCACAATGTCTCTGGTCCAGCCACAGTGTCTCTGGTCCAGCCACAGTGTCTCTGGTCCAGCCACAATGTCTCTGGTCCAGCCACAATGTCTCTGGTCCAGCCACAGTGTCTCTGGTCCAGCCACAGTGTCTCTGGTCCAGCCACAATGTCTCTGGTCCGGCCACAATGTCTCTGGTCCAGCCACAGTATATTTGGTCCAGCCACAATGTCTCTGGTCCAGCCACAGTGTCTCTGGTCCAGCCACAATGTCTCTGGTCCAGCCACAGTATATTTGGTCCAGCCACAATGTCTCTGGTCCAGCCACAGTGTCTCTGGTCCAGCCACAGTGTCTCTGGTCCAGCCACAGTGTCTCTGATCCAGGCACATTGTATTTGGTTCAGCCACAGTGTCTCTGGTCCAGCCACAGCGTCTCTGGTCCAGCAACAGTGTATTTGGTCCAGCCACAGTGTCTCTGGTCCGGCCACTGTGTCTCTGGTCCGGCCACAGTGTCTCTGGTCCGGCCACAGTGTCTCTGGTCCGGCCACAGTGTCTCTGGTCCAGCCACAGTGTCTCTGGTCCGGCTACAGTGTCTCTGGTCCGGCCACAGTGTCTCTGGTCCAGCCACAGTGTCTCTGGTCCAGCCACAGTGTATTTGGTCCAGCCACAGTGTCTCTGGTCCAGCCACAGTGTCTCTGGTCCAGCCACAGTGTCTCTGGTCCAGCCACAGTGTCTCTGGTCCAGCCACAGTGTCTCTGGTCCAGCCACAGTGTCTCTGGTCCAGCCACAATGTATTTGGTCCAGCCACAGTGTTTCTGGTCCGGCCACAGTGTCTCTGGTCCGGCCACAGTGCATTTGGACCAGGCACAGTGTATTTGGTCCAGCCACAGTGTATTTGTTCCAGCCACAATGTCTCTGGTCCAGGCACAGTGTCTCTGGTCCAGCCACAGTGTCTCTGGTCCAGCCACAGTGTCTCTGGTCCAGCCACAGTGTCTCTGGTCCAGCCACAATGTATTTGGTCCAGCCACAGTGTATTTGGTCCAGCCACAGTGTATTTGGTCCAGCCACAGTGTCTCTGGTCCAGCCACAGCGTCTCTGGTCCAGCCACAGTGTCTCTGGTCCAGCCACAGTGTCTCTGGTCTAGCCACAGTGTCTCTGGTCCAGCCACAGTGTCTCTGGTCCAGCCACAGTGTCTCTGGTCCAGCCACAATGTATTTGGTCCAGCCACAGTGTTTCTGGTCCGGCCACAGTGTCTCTGGTCCGGCCACAGTGCATTTGGACCAGCCACAGTGTATTTGGTCCAGCCACAGTGTATTTGTTCCAGCCACAATGTCTCTGGTCCAGGCACAGTGTCTCTGGTCCAGCCACACTGTCTCTGGTCCGGCCACAGTGTCTCTGGTCCAGCCACAATGTATTTGGTCCAGCCACAGTGTATTTGGTCCAGCCAAAGTGTATTTGGTACAGCCACAATGTCTCTGGTCCAGCCACAGTGTCTCTGGTCCAGCCACAGTGTCTCTGGTCCGGCCACAGTGTATTTGGTCCGGCCACAGCGTCTCTGGTCCAGCCACAGTGTATCTGGTCCGGTCACAGTGTCTCTGGTCCGGCCACAGTGTATTTGGTCCAGCCTCAGTGTATTTGGTCCAGCCACAGTGTCTCTGGTCCGGCCACAGTGTCTCTGGTCCGGCCACAGTGTATTTGGTCCAGCCTCAGTGTATTTGGTCCAGCCACAGTGTATTTGGTCCAGCCACAATGTCTCTGGTCCAGCCACAGTGTCTCTGGTCCATCCAGCCACAGCGTCTCTGGTCCGGCCACAGTGTCTCTGGTCCAGCCACAGTGTCTCTGGTCCAGCCACAGTGTCTCTGGTCCAGCCACACAAAAAACATTTAAGCCACACTAAACCACTCCAAAACACACTAAATCCCTTCAATCCACACTAAACCACTCCAACCCAGACTGAATCACTCCAACCCAGACTGAATCACTCCAACCCAGACTGAATCACTCCAACCCAGACTGAATCACTCCAACCCAGACTGAACCACTCCAACACAGACTGAATCACTCCAACCCAGACTGAATCAGACTGAATCACTCCAACCCAGACTGAATCACTCCAACCCAGACTGAATCACTCCAACCCAGACTGAATCACTCCAACCCAGACTGAATCACTCCAACCCAGACTGAATCACTCCAACCCAGACTGAATCACTCCAACACAGACTGAATCTGTGTTGGAGTGTGTAAAGAGAGGAGGAGAGGAGAAGGAGAGGAGGAGAGGAGTAGGAGAGGAAGACAAGGAGAGGATGAGGAGAGGGTGAGGAGAGGAGGAGGAGGAGAGGATTAGAAGAAGACAAGGAGAGGATGAGGAGGAGGGGGAGAGGGGAAGGAGAGGAGTAGAAGGAGAGGAAGACAAGGAGAAGAGTAGAAGTAGAGGAAGACAAGGAGAGGATGAGGAGAGGGGAAGGAGAGGAGGGGGAGAGGGGAAGGAGAGAAGGAGAAGGAGAGGAGGGGGAGAGGGGAAGGAGAGGAGGTGAAGGAGAGGAGGAGAAGGAGAGGAGGAGAAGGAGAGGAAGACATGGAGAATAGGAGCAGGAGAGGATCATTTTTATACAGTAAAACACACTGCCTCTACAACACCACCACTTAAATGTAATGCCACATACTTCCCATCTGTCATTCAGCGCTGGCGTTTGCCACCTGGCTTCGGGACCATGGGAATGCCCTGCTTGTTATTGTGTGAATCATATCATATTTGATGGTTGACTGAAGAATGCCACAAACACAACTAACACCAACAACAACAAAAACAGAAGGTCAAACACATGTTTACAGAGAAGGAGCACTTGAATCAAGGTTGCGGCGATATGTGACAATGTTCCAAGAATACAAATTGTAGGCTACGCCTGCCAGCTAAGTTTGATAGCACTAGGCTAGTATTACAGCCCAGAGTCAATATTACAACATAGAATGAATGGCTGGCTGTTATACACCATAGAATGAATGGCTGGCTGGTATTACAGCCCAGAGTCAATATACACCATAGAATGTATGAGTGGATTTTAGGTGGAGTTTCCTTTGCGAAAGTGTTCATAGAAGGCTGTGTCCCAAAAGGCACCATATATCCTATGAAGTGCACAACTGTTTTGGTTAAAAGTAGTCCACCGTATAGGGAATACACTATATATACACAAAATGATGTGGACACCCCTTCAAAATTAGTGGATTCGGCTATTTCAGCCACACCCGTTGCTGACAGGTGTATAAAATCAAGCACATAGCCATGCATTCTCCATAGACAAACATTGGCAGTGGAATGGCCCTTACTGAAGAGATCAGTGACTTTAAATGTGGCACCGTCATAGGATGCCACCTTTCCAACAAGTCAGTTCGTCAAATTTCTGTCCTGCTAGTGCTGCCCCGGTCAACTGTAAGTGCTGTTATTGTATGGCGGAAACGTCTAGGAGCAACAACGGCTCAGCTGCAAAGTGGTAGGCCATACAAGCTCACAGAACTGGACCGCCGAGTGCAGAAGCACGTAAAAATTGCCTGTCCTCGGTTGCAACACTCATTACTGAGTTCCAAACTTCCTCTGGAAGAAACGTCAGCACAACTGTTCATCGGGAGCTTCATGAAATGGGTTTCCATGGCCGAGTAGCCGCACACAAGCCTAAGATCACCATGCACAATGCCAAGCGTCGACTGGATCGGTGTAAAGCCCGCCGTCATTGGACTCTGGAGCAGTGGAAACGTGTTCTCTGGAATGATGAATCACGCTTCTCTATCTGGCAGTCCAGCAGACGAATCTGGGTTTGACGGATGACAGGAGAACGCTACCTGCCCCAATGCAAAGTGCCAACTGTAAAGTTTGGTGGAGGAGGAATAATGGTCTGTGGCTGTTTTTCATGGTTCGGGCCCCTTAGTTCCAGTGAAGGGAAATCTTAACGCTACAGCATAGAATGACATTCTAGATGATTCTGTGCTTCCAACATTGTGGCAACAGTTTGAGGAAGGCCCTTTTCCTGTTTCAGCATGACAATGCCCCCGTGGACAAAGCGAGGTCCATACAGAAATGGTTTGTTGAGATCGGTGTGGAAGAACTTGACTGGCCTGCACAGAGACCTGACCTCAACCCCATCGAACACCTTTGGGATGAGGTACCCAACCTCACTAATGCTCTTGTGGCTGAATGGAAGCAAGTCCCCGCAGCAATGTTTCAACATCTAGAGGAAAGCCTTCCCAGAATAGCGGAGGCTGTTATAGCAGCAAAGAGGGGACCAACTCCATATTAATGCCCATGACTTTGGAACGAGATGTACAACGAGCAGTTGTCCACATACGTTTAGTCATGCAGTGTAGCTAGGTAGCCAGCTAGAAAACGTAGCTACCCACAATTCAATCAAATTCCCTTAATAACAAACTGTACTATCAATTTAGGGATTGTGTGACGATTAACTTAGAAACCGTGTGACGTAGCATGACAACGTGAAAGCGATTGGTCGACAGTCTGCTGGGCGTGGGGTGTTATATGTTCTTTCATTCATCGGATTCCGATCTCCTTTCTATAAATATCTCTGGCAATGGCACCATGCAATGCATCCTGGACTAAAGAGACAGACAAATAGGACAAATGTGCTAGACCCTCCATTAATGACTAATTTCTCGCAATATCGCAAAAATATGATCAATGGCTCATTGGAGAGAAGACATCCTCATTGGCCAGTATTGAAATCTGACAGGAGAGAAGACATCCTCATTGGCTAGTATTGAAATCTGACAGGATAGAAGACATCCTCATTGGCCAGTATTGAAATCTGACAGGAGAGAAGACATCCTCATTGGCCAGTATTGAAATCTGACAGGATAGAAGACATCCTCATTGGCCAGTATTGAAATCTGACAGGATAGAAGACATCCTCATTGGCCAGTATTGAAATCTGACAGGAGAGAACACATCCTCATTGGCCAGTATTGAAATCTGACAGGATAGAAGACATCCTCATTGGCCAGTATTGAAATCTGACAGGAGAGAAGACATCCTCATTGGCCAGTATGGAAATCTGACAGGATAGGTGTTTTGTTTGCATTTATTTGAATTTCCAGTGAGAGAGACTTTATCACGCTGCTACGTCATACCGGACGGCATTCTGTCTGCTTGAACGCCAATAACTCAGAAAACATGAAATGGCCCAGGGAATTGATAGAACATCCCTTAGAGATGTACAAAAACAATATAACATAAAAAATAAAAAAATGGGTGAACCTTTCCCTCTTCACAACTGTCTTGGTGTGTTTGGACCATGATAGTTTGTTGGTGATGTGGACACCAAGGAACTTGAAACTCTTGACCAGCTCCACGACAGCCCCGTCGATGAGAATGGGGGCGTGTTCAGCCATCCTTTTCCTCCTCCCTATAGGCTGTCTCATCGTTGTCGGTGATCAGGCCTACCACTGTTGTGTTATCAGCAAACTTAATGATGGTGTTGGAGTCGTGCCTGGCCACGCAGTCGTTGGTGAACAGGGAGTACAGGATGGGACTAAACACACACCCCTGGTGGGCCCCTGTGTTGAGGATCAGTGTGGCGGAGGTGTTGTTGCCTATCCTTACCACCTGGGGGCGTCCCGACAGGAAGTCCAGAATCTAGATGCAGAGGGAGCTGTCCAGTCCCGGGGTCATGATCTTGATGGTGTTGAAAGCTGAGCTGTAGTCGATGAACAACATTCTAACATAGGTATTCCTCTTGTTCAGGTGGGAGAGGGCAGTTTGGAGTGGATCATTTGTAGATCTGTTTGGGGCGGTATGCAAATTGGAGTGGGTCTAGGGTGTCTGGGATAATGGATTTAATGTGTACCATGACTTTTAAATCACTTCTTGATTACAGATGTGAGTGCTACAGGGTGGTAGTCATTGTGGTTAGTTCTTGGCATCAGGAACGATAGTGGTGAGTTTGAAAACATGTGGGGATTACAGGCTAGGACAAGTAGAGGTTTTAAAATGACCTTGACGATGCCTGCCAGCTGTCCTGCGCATGCTTTGAGAACGCGCCCTGGAATAACTGTCCAGCACAGCGGCCTTGCGAGTGTTGAACAAATTAAAAACCTTACTCACATCGGCCTGGGAGAGCGAGATCACCCAGTCTTCTGGCTCGGCAAGGGGTCCTCACTCACGGCTCTACGTTGATTTGGTCGAAGCGTGCATAAAATGCATTGAGTTCGTCTGGTAGAGAGGCATTATTGGGCAGATAATGGCTTGGTCTTCCTATGTAATCCGTAATAGACTGTAGACCCTGACACATGCTTGAAGCGCTGGAGACGGTGTAATAGAATTCCTATATTGTCCTTTTTCCTGTTTGAGGTTGTAGTTTGACTTTTTGTATGCGTTCATGTCCTCAGACGTAACCTCGGGTTGGCTACGATAGCCCTGTGTACGTTAGCTCCGTCCTTTTCGTTTGTGATAATCCAGGGCTTTTAATTGGGTAAGCAGTGGACTTTCACTTCGCCAATACATTTACTGATAAGGTCGATGCTATCGGTGGAGGTCTTGGAACATATTCCAGTCAGCACTTGCAATGCTGTCCTGCTGCATAGCCTCCGCTTCGGAGGACCATTTATCTACGGAGAGCGTCACTGGTACTTCCTGTTTGAGTATAGTCATGATCTGATTCGCCGAAGGGAGGACAAGGGAGGGCGTTGTATGCTTGTTTGTGGGTTAAGTAACAATGGTCTAGGACTTTATCACTCCTAGCGGTGAAGGAGACGCGTTGACAGAAGTTTGGACATCACGTGTCACCGGCAACAAGAAAAAGCAGCTTCCGGGGTGCATTGTTTTCTGCTTGTTTATAGCCTCGTAACATCTCGTTGAGTGCCAGCTTATTGTTGTTGTGGTCCTGAGGTGGAATATACAGTATACAGTATACAGCGAAAACAGATTAAAAACTCTCTCGGAGGTAGAAGGTCGGGTATTAGATCATCAGACGGGTGAACAATAGGTTGACACTTCCACTACGCTAGAGTCCACACAACATTTGTTGTTGATAAATAAACATACCCCTCCTCGTCTGGGGGGGGGGGGGGGGTATCTTGTCCTAAAGCCATGTTTAAGAAAAAACTGAGAATATTACAGTTAACGAGAGTCCCGTTGATATCAAATCCTGTATTCGGAGGTAATCCATCTTATTATCAATTGGTCAATAGAACAGATGGAAGAGGTGGAAGATTTTCCCTTCGTCTTAGTCTCACCAGGACGCCCCCACTCCATCATACCAAATGATAGCGGATACATTTAGTGCAAAAAAAATAAAAAAAAATAAAAAATAAAAAGTAAAGATAAATCACCAAAATAAATCAAGAAATAGCAAAGTTTGATCAGAGCTCGCAAGACGCAAAGGAGTCATCGAGAACTGATATGAACTGAACCTGGTTCCTTAATAGTTTAATAATGACATCCTCCTCCTCCTCCTTTCCTCTTCCTCCCTTCCTCCATCTGTCATCCACCCACTCCAGCCACTCTTCATGGTTCATCCTCCAGGAGAACAGAGGCTGACACATAGAGTCAGAGCCCGTGGGAGGGGGAGTACAGCATCAACACACACACACCAGACGCTAGTTCATTCTGTTCACTTGGTCCTCTACAGCTGTTCAGCACCCAACATCCTGACAGAGAGAGTAGAGAGCAGGGAGAGTAGAGAGAAGCCTAGAGAACAGAGAGAGTCGAGAACAGAGAGAGTAGAGGACAGAGAGAGTAGAGAACAGAGAGAGTAGAGAGAAGCCTAGAGGACAGAGAGAGTAGAGAACAGAGAGAGTAGAGACCAGAGAGAGTAGAGAACAGAGAGAGTAGAGAGAAGCCTAGAGGACAGAGAGAGTAGAGAACAGAGAGAGTAGAGAACAGAGAGAGTAGAGGACAGAGAGAGTAGAGAACAGAGAGAGTAGAGGACAGAGAGAGTAGAGAACAGAGGGAGTAGAGGACAGAGAGAGTAGAGGACAGAGAGAGTAGAGGACAGAGAGAGTAGAGAACAGAGAGAGTAGAGGACAGAGAGAGTAGAGAGTAGCCTAGAGAACAGAGAGTACATAGAGGAAATGTACAACTAAAAAGACTTCTTCTTTATTGATGAAATTTAAAATATAAAATGAGACCAATCAGCTTTGTCATCGTTTACAGACAAACTCTAGTAAAGGCTCATAGTTTCTAATTCCATCGTGAAGCTATCTTTAGTATTGTGAAGCCATCATTAGTATCGTAAAGTCATCTTTAAACGTAGACAGCAGTAGCAACAGAGTGAGTTGGAGATGTGAGCCAAACGTTAAACGAGTGGAAAGACTTTACGACGTGTCAGTATTTCCAGTAGTGACCCTTCTAGAAGAACAGCGAACACGTAGATGTTCTGTCCTGTCCTACACAGTGTTTACACACAGATGGTTTCATGTTCCATTGAAATATGTGGCAAACTGAAGATGAAAGTGGCAGTGATTGGTCTATGTAATATTTCTGAGCCAAAGCCTTAGACTAATTTCTACTACTAAAAAAAGACTATGTCCAACGTAATAACATATCTTCACTGAAGGAATATTCCTGAGAGATGTATTCGTTGATCAAACGCTGAAGACTGCGGTGATGCTGGCTCAGCTGAGAGATGTATTCGTTGATCAAACGCTGAAGACTGCGGTGATGCTGGCTCAGCTGAGCGATGTATTCGTTGATCAAACGCTGAAGACTGCGGTGATGCTGGCTCAGCTGAGAGATGTATTCGTTCATCAAACGCTGAAGACTGCGGTGATGCTGGCTCAGCTGAGAGATGTATTCGTTCATCAAGCACTGAAGACTGCGGTGATGCTGGCTCAGCTGAGAGATGTATTCGTTCATCAAACGCTGAAGACTGCGGTGATGCTGGCTCAGCTGAGAGATGTATTCGTTCATCAAGCGCTGAAGACTGCGGTGATGCTGGCTCAGCTGAGAGATGTATTCGTTCATCAAGCGCTGAAGACTGCGGTGATGCTGGCTCAGCTGAGAGATGTATTCGTTCATCAAACGCTGAAGACTGCGGTGATGCTGGCTCAGCTGAGAGATGTATTCGTTCATCAAGCGCTGAAGACTGCGGTGATGCTGGCTCAGCTGAGAGATGTATTCGTTCATCAAGCGCTGAAGACTGCGGTGATGCTGGCTCAGCTGAGAGATGTATTCGTTCATCAAGCGCTGAAGACTGTGGTGATGCTGGCTCAGCTGAGAGATGTATTCGTTCATCAAACGCTGAAGACTGCGGTGATGCTGGCTCAGCTGAGAGATGTATTCGTTCATCAAGCGCTGAAGACTGTGGTGATGCTGGCTCAGCTGAAGTGACTATTGGGGGGGTCTAATTACCCCCTAAATGATTTTCACCCTCTTGATATCCCCATTTAAATTTTGAGTATGCAGTGTGAGAGCGGCTAAGGGATCAGTGGCATAGGGGTGTGTGTGTGTGTGTGTGTGTGTGTGTGTGTGTGTGTGTGTGTGTGTGTGTGTGTGTGTGTGTGTGTGTGTGTGTGTGTGTGTGAGAGAGAGAGAGAAAGGGCTTCTGGGGGCTGTAGTTTCCCTAGACCTCAGCTCTCACGGTTGATTTATTTAGTGATAATTCCACACGCAGCCGCTCACAACACCACTGTATTGTTAATAAGCAGTACCTCTAGTCTACATCCAAACACACAGAAGTCATGACGTAGAGTCTCACAACACACACATGGATGCAGTTAAGGCTTCTGGTCGAGGGGCTATTAACAAGCAGCAGTGTTTTACAGAAATTATTCCGGAGTAGACTTAATTGAGTGACACTGGCATGTTTACTGAAGAAGGTGTTTTCAGACAAGTCCCTAGAGTCCTAACCGAACCCAGCTGCTGTAGCAGTGTGGGGGAAGTGGGATTGTATGAAATGCGTTACAAAATTGCAACTTTTTCTTTTATGCCACCCCCCCATGGTAAAATGTTTAGAATTGCAGGAAATTAAATGTAAAAACGTAAATGTTTCTCTCCACCGCTGCGAGGTGGGGGGGGGGGGTCCCCAGCCAAATCTCGCTTAAGGCCCCCAAAAGGCTAGCATAGCCTGCTTTGATGTTATAGGATCAAATGATTGGGTGGGTAGCAATTCAGGGGTGGTGTGGGGTAACCTCATGCCCAGACTTAATTGCTACTAGGCTGGTGGACGAGATTAGGGTTGGTGCAGTCAGATTGGGGGTTGAACCGGTGATCACTGTGGAAGGGGCATAAATGCACTGTGTTACCTGTGCCATACGGGTCCAGACCCCTAGGCAGAAGGTTGTTGTTCAGTCACATACAGAGAAACGTCCGTTGAATTAGGACTATTCTACTAATTCCAACAGAGTGGCCTTCTCATTCCGTTTCGCAGCACAGCATTACAGCAACAAAAAAAAAAAAAACAGTGAGTCTACAGATTAACTCAATTAATCACAAACTCATGAGAAAACACACTGAAACTAATACAGGCAAGTGAAAAGTTAGTTTTTAAAGGTAACAGAAGACTTATTGGCCTGGTAAAGCGTAACTTTGTCTCGTTAGGGTACAATCGGGGCGGCAGCGTAGCCTAGCGGTTAGAGCGTTGGACTAGTAACCGAAAGGTTGCAGGATGGAATCCCCGAGCTGACAAGGTACAAAATCTGTCGTTCTGCCCCATGAACAAGGCAGTTAACCCCACTGTTCCCCGGTAGGCCGTCATTGTAAATACGAATTTGTTCTTAACTGACTTACCTAGTTAAATAAAAATAAAATAAAAAACAATTAGTGCTTGACTTGGACTGAAATAGGTGCAGTACTGATTTTGAGTGCTGTTACTGATTATACGGTATTTAGGTGAAGGAGCTCTACGACCCTGTTTAATTAATATTCTTTAAGAAGAACAGGAGTTGGAGCAGTAGATCATGTGAGGTGCTTGTACTCAGCTCCAGCGAGCTCCAGCGAGCTCCTGCCCAAGTCAAGCACTGGGTACAATTATTATTTTGATTTGGATCCTATAACCTTTCCTTTATAGGGAGATAAAAGTCACGCAGTATACATTTAAAGTTTGTGCGTCGGCCACACAAAACAGTCAATAAAAGGCGTGAAATGTGAGAAACCGCTCAAGTTTATTTATGCTCTTTAAGAGAAAGTCCGTTTTAACGCTATAGTATAATTTTGACATTACCGTGTTCCATTTCGCAAACACAGCAGACATCGCACTGGCAGGAAGAACCTGTGCTTCCTCATGTTATAAAGGGCATGTAGCCGGGAAAAAAAGCCAACAGTTACAAACATAATCTAGAATCCCAAGCCTTCACGTGAGCCTATGAATGTGTTGTTTTTTATTAAATCCTACATCTAATTACATAGAAACTGAAAGAAAAAAAATATTAAAATCTGCAGCTTACTTTAGAATATTATAATGTAATATTTGATGTGTGAAGTAAGTAATGTGATCTGTCATCTTTATATTATTTATTTAGATGTTTTTTTTTTGTGTAGACGTGTTTTTGTAATAGGCCTGACTTGAATATTGTGTTGTATATTATTGTCCCCTAAAAAAAATAAGCATAAATATATATATATATATATATATATATATATATATATATATATATATATATATATATATATATATATATATACTTATCTATATATTTCCAATTAATTAAACATTAGTAACCAGCTCGCAAAATTAAATAGCAAGAGAACTCAGGAAATCAAAGTAACATTCTGGAAAATAAACACTTTTATTTGGCTATATAAAGTATTAATAAATGTGTCAAAACAAGACAAAAGACATCAGTGTTATTTTACAAACGTGTTGGCTCAAAGGACAAGAATAGTTTTATAATAGCCTAAGCTGCTTTACCTGTTGGAATTAGCTGTTGATTGCTGTCAGATGAGTGAGCATTGGAAATAAACTGTTTCCAGGAAAAACATAATAAAAAAAAAAGGTTGTAATACTCCATGTCTGTGGTGTGTTGATGAGAGCAGCAGTCCCTTGTTTCAGAGCGGGGTTTAAGGGGACTGACTGGACTTCTCCTCAGCTTGTCTGCTCTGACCCCCAGGTTCCGGGGGTCGACGACTGGCTGACTCTCCTCTCGCGATAATACAATAATGAAAGAAATAATCCTTCGACCAAACTTCAGCCTGCCGTTTCTCTAAAATAGAGAGAGAGCGAGAGAGACGCAAACAGTTGGTCGAGCTGGTTATGCGCTCCGAGGTCTGCTGGTATAAATACAGTCATTCAGGCAGAGAAAATAACGGTAAAGGCGTGGTTCCTTAATTGCAACTGTAGCATTTGCTACTTCTTCCAGTAGTGTTGCATGTTGGCTGAACAGAGAGAGAGAGAGAGAGAGAGAGAGAGAGAGAGAGAGAGAGAGAGAGAGAGAGAGACAGACAGAGTGAGAGCGTGTGTTTCTACACCAGCCTGGTGGTGAAACTTGGAGCGAACTTCCCAAGAAGGCCTACCTCATCTCCTCCACAGATTTGAGCGTAGACTCTCGTTTTTAAATGAACCTCTGACTCCATATCCAGTCGCTTATGCTGAAATTCATATGTTTTTGTAAAACGTTAATCAAACACAAGCACCGACTGTTTCCTCGTTGTTGGTAGTCAATGACAACTCAGCGCGAATGTGCGTATTAAATCTCAACAAGGAAACAGTGGTTGTATTTAATTAACATATTAAAACGCAAAACATTTCAGCAAACAAAGAAAGACATGCAACAACAGAGGACAAACATAGGTACACGGTAAGGATTTATTAAGAATGCATTTCTGTTGTTGTTGTAGAATTGACACAGAGTCGGAGGTTGATAATAATAAAAAACTAGTCTGTGGAGGAGTTGAGGTACTTGGCTAGGTGCGAACGTGTGATTGAACAACTGCAGCAGTGTTTGGTTTAAAAACCCCCTACCGTCCTAAAGTAAATACCCACCCCTTCCCAAATGGGACTAAAATACACGAAATACACATGGTCAACAAGGCTTTCTTTCTCTGTCCTGAGTTCTGATAAAGGCCTCTTGTTCTAAGTCAAATGACTCGGGAAAATTAAATATTACTTAAACTTCGAGACAAGTAACTTTTCAGAAATATGCAAATCAGTTTTATCAAAATTAAATCAAAACTGGTGGAAACAGCACACAGGATCAGACAAGAGAGTAGCAGCCCAAAAAACGACAGCTTTTTAGAAACATAGAGATGTTGAAATAACACAACTATTTTCAGACTATGGAACCAGTATTCATTAAATAAGATACAGAAAAAAAATAGAAAAGTCAAACTGATGAATGTAAAATACATTTTAACTCACATGTCACAACCTCTGGGACAGGTTTCCACTAGTTACTGGACTAGTAACACTCTGGGACAGGTTTCCACTAGTTACTATCCTAGTAACACTCTGGGACAGGTTTCCACTAGTTACTGGCCTAGTAACACTCTGGGACAGGTTTCCACTAGTTACTGGACTAGTAACACTCTGGGACAGGTTTCCACTAGTTACTGGACTAGTAACACTCTGGGACAGGTTTCCACTAGTTACTGGACTAGTAACACTCTGGGACAGGTTTCCACTAGTTAATGGACTAGTAACACTCTGGGACAGGTTTCCACTAGTTAATGGACTAGTAACACTCTGGGACAGGCTTCCACTAGTTAATGAGACTAGTAACACTTCTGGGACAGGCTTCCACTAGTTAATGGACTAGTAACACTCTGTGACAGGTTTCCACTAGTTTACTGGACTAGTAACACTCTGGGACAGGTTTCCACTAGTTAATCGGACTAGTAACACTCTGGGACAGGTTTCCACTAGTTAATGGACTAGTAACACTCTGGGACAGGCTTCCACTAGTTAACTAGACTAGTAACACTCTGGGACAGGCTTCCACTAGTTAGTGGACTAGTAACACTCTGGGACAGGTCTTCCACTATTTACTGGACTAGTAACACTCTGGGACAGGTTTCCACTAGTTAATGGAATAGTAACACTCTAGGACAGGCTTCCACTAGTTAATGGACTAGTAGCACTCTGGGACAGGCTTCCACTTCCACTAGTTAATGGACTTGTAACACTCTGGGACAGGTTTCCACTAGTTACTGGACTAGTAACACTCTGGGACAGGCATACACCAGTTACTGGACTAGTAACACTGTGGGACAGGCTTCCACTAGTTACTGGACTAGTAACACTCTGGGACAGGCATCCACTTCCACTAGTTAGTGGACTAGTAACATCCTGGGATAGGCTTCCACTAGTTACTGGACTATTAACACTCTGGGACAGGCTTCCACTAGTTAGTGGACTAGTAACACTCTGGGACAGGCATCCACTTCCACTAGTTAGTGGACTAGTAACACTCTGGGACAGGCTTCCACTAGTTAATGGACTAGTAACACTCTGGGACAGGTCGTCACCAGTTAATGGACTAGTACCACTCTGGGACAGGTTTCCACTAGTTACTGGACTAGTAACACTCTGGGACAGGTTTCCACTAGTTAATGGACTAGTAACACTCTGGGACAGGTTTCCACTAGATAATGGACTAGTAACACTCTGGGACATGGTTTCCACTAGTTAATGGACTAGTAACACTCTGGGACAGGTTTCCACTAGTTAATGGACTAGTAACACACTGGGACAGGCTTCCACATCCACTAGTTAGTGGACTAGTAACACACTGGGACAGGTTTCCACTAGTTACTGGACTAGTAACACTCTGGGACAGGTTTCCACTAGTTACTGGACTAGTAACACTCTGGGACAGGTTTCCACTAGTTAATGGACTAGTAACACTCTGGGACAGGTTTCCACTAGATAATGGACTAGTAACACTCTGGGACATGGTTTCCACTAGTTAATGGACTAGTAACACTCTGGGACAGGTTTCCACTAGTTAATGGACTAGTAACACACTGGGACAGGCTTCCACATCCACTAGTTAGTGGACTAGTAACACACTGGGACAGGTTTCCACTAGTTACTGGACTAATAACACTCTGGGACAGGTTTCCACTAGTTACTGGACTAGTAACACTCTGGGACAGGTTTCCACTAGTTAATGGACTAGTAACACTCTGGGACAGGCTTCCACTAGTTAATGGACTAGTAACACTCTGGGACAGGTTTCCACTAGTTAATGGACTAGTAACACTCTGGGACAGGTTTCCACTAGTTACTGGACTAGTAACACTCTGGGACAGGTTTCCACTAGTTAATGGACTAGTAACACTCTGGGACAGGTTTCCACTAGTTAATGGACTAGTAACACTCTGGGACAGGCTTCCACATCCACTAGTTAGTGGACTAGTAACACTCTGGGACAGGTTTCCACTAGTTAATGGACTAGTAACACTCTGGGACAGGTTTCCACTAGTTAATGGACTAGTAACACTCTGGGACAGGTTTCCACTAGTTAGTGGACTAGTAATACTCTGGGACAGGTTTCCACTAGTTAATGGACTAGTAACACTCTGGGACAGGTTTCCACTAGTTAATGGACTAGTAACACTCTAGGACAGGCTTCCACTAGTTAATGGACTAGTAACACTCTGGGACAGGTTTCCACTAGATAATGGACTAGTAACACTCTGGGACAGGTTCCCACTAGTTAATGGACTAGTAACACTCTGGGACAGGTTTCCACTAGTTAATGGACTAGTAACACTCTGGGACAGGCTTCCACTAGTTAATGGACTAGTAACACTCTGGGACAGGTTTACACTAGATAATGGACTAGTAACACTCTGGGACAGGTTTACACTAGTTAATGGACTAGTAACACTCTGGGACAGGTTTCCACTAGTTAATGGACTAGTAACACTCTGGGACAGGTTTCCACTAGTTAAAAAACTAGTAACACTCTGGGACAGTTTTCCACTAGATAATGGACTAGTAACACTCTGGGACAGGTTTCCACTAGTTAATGGACTAGTAACACTCTGGGACAGGCTTCCACTAGTTAATGGACTAGTAACACTCTGGGACAGGTTTCCACTAGTTATAGGACTAGTAACACTCTGGGACAGGGTTCCACTAGTTAATGGACTAATAACACTCTGGGACAGGTTTCCACTAGTTACTGGACTAGTAACACTCTGGGACAGGTTTCCACTAGTTAATGGACTAGTAACACTCTGGGACAGGCTTCCACTAGTTAATGGACTAGTAACACTCTGGGACAGGTTTCCACTAGTTAATGGACTAGTAACACTCTGGGACAGGTTTCCACTAGTTAAAGGACTAGTAACACTCTGGGACAGGTTTCCACTAGTTAGTGGACTAGTAATACTCTGGGACAGGTTTCCACTAGTTAATGGACTAGTAACACTCTGGGACAGGTTTCCACTAGTTAATGGACTAGTAACACTCTAGGACAGGCTTCCACTAGTTAATGGACTAGTAACACTCTGGGACAGGTTTCCACTAGATAATGGACTAGTAACACTCTGGGACAGGTTTCCACTTGTTAATGGACTAGTAACACTCTGGGACAGGTTTCCACTAGTTAATGGACTAGTAACACTCTGGGACAGGCTTCCACTAGTTAATGGACTAGTAACACTCTGGGACAGGTTTACACTAGATAATGGACTAGTAACACTCTGGGACAGGTTTACACTAGTTAATGGACTAGTAACACTCTGGGACAGGTTTCCACTAGTTAATGGACTAGTAACACTCTGGGACAGGTTTCCACTAGTTAAAAAACTAGTAACACTCTGGGACAGTTTTCCACTAGATAATGGACTAGTAACACTCTGGGACAGGTTTCCACTAGTTAATGGACTAGTAACACTCTGGGACAGGCTTCCACTAGTTAATGGACTAGTAACACTCTGGGACAGGTTTCCACTAGTTATAGGACTAGTAACACTCTGGGACAGGGTTCCACTAGTTACTGGACTAGTAACACTCTGGGACAGGTTTCCACTAGTTAATGGACTAGTAACACTCTGGGACAGGCTTCCACTAGTTACTGGACTAGTAACACTCTGGGACAGGCTTCCACTAGTTAATGGACTAGTAACACTCTGTGACAGGTTTCCACTATTTACTGGACTAGTAACACTCTAGGAAAGGCTTCCACTACCACTAGTTAACTAACTAGTAACACTCTGGGAAAGGCTTCCACTAGTTAATGGACTAGTAACACTCTGTTACAGACTTCCACTAGTTATTGGACTAGTAACACTCTGGGAAAGGCTTCCACTACCACTAGTTAACTAACTAGTAACACTCTGGGACAGGTTTCCACTAGTTAATGGAATAGTAACACTCTAGGACAGTCTTCCACTAGTTAATGGACTAGTAACACTCTGGGACAGGTTTCCACTAGTTAATGGACTAGTAACACTCTGGGACAGGCTTCCACTAGTTAATGGACTAGTAACACTCTGGGACAGGTTTACACTAGATAATGGACTAGTAACACTCTGGGACAGGTTTACACTAGTTAATGGACTAGTAACACTCTGGGACAGGTTTCCACTAGTTAATGGACTAGTAACACTCTGGGACAGGTTTCCACTAGTTAAAAAACTAGTAACACTCTGGGACAGTTTTCCACTAGATAATGGACTAGTAACACTCTGGGACAGGTTTCCACTAGTTAATGGACTAGTAACACTCTGGGACAGGCTTCCACTAGTTAATGGACTAGTAACACTCTGGGACAGGTTTCCACTAGTTATAGGACTAGTAACACTCTGGGACAGGGTTCCACTAGTTAATGGACTAATAACACTCTGGGACAGGTTTCCACTAGTTACTGGACTAGTAACACTCTGGGACAGGTTTCCACTAGTTAATGGACTAGTAACACTCTGTTACAGGCTTCCACTAGTTAATGGACTAGTAACACTCTGGGACAGGTTTCCACTAGTTAATGGACTAGTAACACTCTGGGACAGGTTTCCACTAGTTAATGGACTAGTAACACTCTGGGACAGGTTTCCACTAGTTAGTGGACTAGTAATACTCTGGGACAGGTTTCCACTAGTTAATGGACTAGTAACACTCTGGGACAGGTTTCCACTAGTTAATGGACTAGTAACACTCTAGGACAGGCTTCCACTAGTTAATGGACTAGTAACACTCTGGGACAGGTTTCCACTAGATAATGGACTAGTAACACTCTGGGACAGGTTTCCACTTGTTAATGGACTAGTAACACTCTGGGACAGGTTTCCACTAGTTAATGGACTAGTAACACTCTGGGACAGGCTTCCACTAGTTAATGGACTAGTAACACTCTGGGACAGGTTTACACTAGATAATGGACTAGTAACACTCTGGGACAGGTTTACACTAGTTAATGGACTAGTAACACTCTGGGACAGGTTTCCACTAGTTAATGGACTAGTAACACTCTGGGA
The DNA here is from genome assembly GCF_965601325.2 of Salmo salar. Lineage (NCBI taxonomy): Eukaryota > Metazoa > Chordata > Actinopteri > Salmoniformes > Salmonidae > Salmo > Salmo salar. The sequence goes on from NC_138319.1 coordinate 41,207,681, forward strand.
CAGGTTTCCACTAGTTAAAAAACTAGTAACACTCTGGGACAGTTTTCCACTAGATAATGGACTAGTAACACTCTGGGACAGGTTTCCACTAGTTAATGGACTAGTAACACTCTGGGACAGGCTTCCACTAGTTAATGGACTAGTAACACTCTGGGACAGGCTTCCACTAGTTACTGGACTAGTAACACTCTGGGACAGGCATCCACTTCCACTAGTTAGTGGACTAGTAACATCCTGGGACAGGCTTCCACTAGTTACTGGACTAGTAACACTCTGGGACAGGCTTCCACTAGTTACTGGACTAGTAACACTCTGGGACAGGCATCCACTTCCACTAGTTAGTGGACTAGTAACACTCTGGGACAGGCTTCCACTAGTTAATGGACTAGTAACACTCTGGGACAGGTCGTCCACTAGTTAATGGACTAGTAACACACTGGGACAGTCTTCCACATCCATTAGTTAGTGGACTAGTAACACACTGGGACAGGTTTCCACTAGTTACTGGACTAATAACACTCTGGGACAGGTTTCCACTAGTTACTGGACTAGTAACACTCTGGGACAGGTTTCCACTAGTTAATGGACTAGTAACACTCTGGGACAGGCTTCCACTAGTTAATGGACTAGTAACACTCTGGGACAGGTTTCCACTAGTTAATGGACTAGTAACACTCTGGGACAGGTTTCCACTAGTTACTGGACTAGTAACACTCTGGGACAGGTTTCCACTAGTTAATGGACTAGTAACACTCTGGGACAGGTTTCCACTAGTTAATGGACTAGTAACACTCTGGGACAGGCTTCCACATCCACTAGTTAGTGGACTAGTAACACTCTGGGACAGGTTTCCACTAGTTAATGGACTAGTAACACTCTGGGACAGGTTTCCACTAGTTAATGGACTAGTAACACTCTGGGACAGGTTTCCACTAGTTAGTGGACTAGTAATACTCTGGGACAGGTTTCCACTAGTTAATGGACTAGTAACACTCTGGGACAGGTTTCCACTAGTTAATGGACTAGTAACACTCTAGGACAGGCTTCCACTAGTTAATGGACTAGTAACACTCTGGGACAGGTTTCCACTAGATAATGGACTAGTAACACTCTGGGACAGGTTTCCACTAGTTAATGGACTAGTAACACTCTGGGACAGGTTTCCACTAGTTAATGGACTAGTAACACTCTGGGACAGGCTTCCACTAGTTAATGGACTAGTAACACTCTGGGACAGGTTTACACTAGATAATGGACTAGTAACACTCTGGGACAGGTTTACACTAGTTAATGGACTAGTAACACTCTGGGACAGGTTTCCACTAGTTAATGGACTAGTAACACTCTGGGACAGGTTTCCACTAGTTAAAAAACTAGTAACACTCTGGGACAGTTTTCCACTAGATAATGGACTAGTAACACTCTGGGACAGGTTTCCACTAGTTAATGGACTAGTAACACTCTGGGACAGGCTTCCACTAGTTAATGGACTAGTAACACTCTGGGACAGGTTTCCACTAGTTATAGGACTAGTAACACTCTGGGACAGGGTTCCACTAGTTAATGGACTAGTAACACTCTGGGACAGGTTTCCACTAGTTAATGGACTAGTAACACTCTGGGACAGGCTTCCACTAGTTACTGGACTAGTAACACTCTGGGACAGGCTTCCACTAGTTAATGGACTAGTAACACTCTGTGACAGGTTTCCACTATTTACTGGACTAGTAACACTCTAGGAAAGGCTTCCACTACCACTAGTTAACTAACTAGTAACACTCTGGGACAGGTTTCCACTAGTTAATGGACTAGTAACACACTGGGACAGGCTTCCACATCCACTAGTTAGTGGACTAGTAACACACTGGGACAGGTTTCCACTAGTTACTGGACTAGTAACACTCTGGGACAGGTTTCCACTAGTTAAAAAACTAGTAACACTCTGGGACAGTTTTCCACTAGATAATGGACTAGTAACACTCTGGGACAGGTTTCCACTAGTTAATGGACTAGTAACACTCTGGGACAGGCTTCCACTAGTTAATGGACTAGTAACACTCTGGGACAGGTTTCCACTAGTTATAGGACTAGTAACACTCTGGGACAGGGTTCCACTAGTTACTGGACTAGTAACACTCTGGGACAGGTTTCCACTAGTTAATGGACTAGTAACACTCTGGGACAGGCTTCCACTAGTTACTGGACTAGTAACACTCTGGGACAGGCTTCCACTAGTTAATGGACTAGTAACACTCTGTGACAGGTTTCCACTATTTACTGGACTAGTAACACTCTAGGAAAGGCTTCCACTACCACTAGTTAACTAACTAGTAACACTCTGGGAAAGGCTTCCACTAGTTAATGGACTAGTAACACTCTGTTACAGACTTCCACTAGTTATTGGACTAGTAACACTCTGGGAAAGGCTTCCACTACCACTAGTTAACTAACTAGTAACACTCTGGGACAGGTTTCCACTAGTTAATGGAATAGTAACACTCTAGGACAGTCTTCCACTAGTTAATGGACTAGTAACACTCTGGGACAGGTTTCCACTAGTTAATGGGCTAGTAACACTCTGGACAGGCTTCCACTAGTAAATGGACTAGTTAAACTCTGGGACAGGCTTCCACTAGTTAATGGACTAGTAGCACTCTGGGACAGGCTTCCACTTCCACTAGTTAATGGACTTGTAACACTCTGGGACAGGTTTCCACTAGTTACTGGACTAGTAACACTCTGGGACAGGCATACACCAGTTACTGGACTAGTAACACTGTGGGACAGGCTTCCACTAGTTACTGGACTAGTAACACTCTGGGACAGGCATCCACTTCCACTAGTTAGTGGACTAGTAACATCCTGGGATAGGCTTCCACTAGTTACTGGACTATTAACACTCTGGGACAGGCTTCCACTAGTTAGTGGACTAGTAACACTCTGGGACAGGCATCCACTTCCACTAGTTAGTGGACTAGTAACACACTGGGACAGGTTTCCACTAGTTACTGGACTAATAACACTCTGGGACAGGTTTCCACTAGTTACTGGACTAGTAACACTCTGGGACAGGTTTCCACTAGTTAATGGACTAGTAACACTCTGGGACAGGCTTCCACTAGTTAATGGACTAGTAACACTCTGGGACAGGTTTCCACTAGTTAATGGACTAGTAACACTCTGGGACAGGTTTCCACTAGTTACTGGACTAGTAACACTCTGGGACAGGTTTCCACTAGTTAATGGACTAGTAACACTCTGGGACAGGTTTCCACTAGTTAATGGACTAGTAACACTCTGGGACAGGCTTCCACATCCACTAGTTAGTGGACTAGTAACACTCTGGGACAGGTTTCCACTAGTTAATGGACTAGTAACACTCTGGGACAGGTTTCCACTAGTTAATGGACTAGTAACACTCTGGGACAGGTTTCCACTAGTTAGTGGACTAGTAATACTCTGGGACAGGTTTCCACTAGTTAATGGACTAGTAACACTCTGGGACAGGTTTCCACTAGTTAATGGACTAGTAACACTCTAGGACAGGCTTCCACTAGTTAATGGACTAGTAACACTCTGGGACAGGTTTCCACTAGATAATGGACTAGTAACACTCTGGGACAGGTTTCCACTAGTTAATGGACTAGTAACACTCTGGGACAGGTTTCCACTAGTTAATGGACTAGTAACACTCTGGGACAGGCTTCCACTAGTTAATGGACTAGTAACACTCTGGGACAGGTTTACACTAGATAATGGACTAGTAACACTCTGGGACAGGTTTACACTAGTTAATGGACTAGTAACACTCTGGGACAGGTTTCCACTAGTTAATGGACTAGTAACACTCTGGGACAGGTTTCCACTAGTTAAAAAACTAGTAACACTCTGGGACAGTTTTCCACTAGATAATGGACTAGTAACACTCTGGGACAGGTTTCCACTAGTTAATGGACTAGTAACACTCTGGGACAGGCTTCCACTAGTTAATGGACTAGTAACACTCTGGGACAGGTTTCCACTAGTTATAGGACTAGTAACACTCTGGGACAGGGTTCCACTAGTTAATGGACTAGTAACACTCTGGGACAGGTTTCCACTAGTTAATGGACTAGTAACACTCTGGGACAGGCTTCCACTAGTTACTGGACTAGTAACACTCTGGGACAGGCTTCCACTAGTTAATGGACTAGTAACACTCTGTGACAGGTTTCCACTATTTACTGGACTAGTAACACTCTAGGAAAGGCTTCCACTACCACTAGTTAACTAACTAGTAACACTCTGGGAAAGGCTTCCACTAGTTAACTAACTAGTAACACTCTGGGACAGGTTTCCACTAGTTAATGGACTAGTAACACTCTGGGACAGGTTTCCACTAGTTAATGGACTAGTAACACTCTAGGACAGGCTTCCACTAGTTAGTGGACTAGTAACACTCTGGGACAGGTTTCCACTAGTTAATGGGCTAGTAACACTCTGGACAGGCTTCCACTAGTAAATGGACTAGTTAAATTCTGGGACAGGCTTCCACTAGTTAATGGACTAGTAGCACTCTGGGACAGGCTTCCACTTCCACTAGTTAATGGACTTGTAACACTCTGGGACAGGTTTCCACTAGTTACTGGACTAGTAACACTCTGGGACAGGCATACACCAGTTACTGGACTAGTAACACTGTGGGACAGGCTTCCACTAGTTACTGGACTAGTAACACTCTGGGACAGGCATCCACTTCCACTAGTTAGTGGACTAGTAACATCCTGGGATAGGCTTCCACTAGTTACTGGACTATTAACACTCTGGGACAGGCTTCCACTAGTTAGTGGACTAGTAACACTCTGGGACAGGCATCCACTTCCACTAGTTAGTGGACTAGTAACACTCTGGGACAGGCTTCCACTAGTTAATGGACTAGTAACACTCTGGGACAGGTATCCTCTAGTTAATGGACTAGTAACACTCTGGGACAGGTTCCCACTTGTTTCTGGACTAGTAACACTCTGGGACAGGCTTCCACTAGTTAATGGACTAGTTACACTCTGGGACAGCCTTCCACTAGTTAGTGGACTAGTAACACTCTGGGACAGGCTTCCACTAGTTACTGGACTAGTAACACGCTGGGACAGGCTTCCACTAGTTAATGGACTAGTAACACTGTGGGACAGGTTTCCACTAGTTAATGGACTAGTAACACTCTGGGACAGGTTTCCACTTGTTTACTGGACTGGTAACACTCTAGGAAAGGCTTCCACTACCACTAGTTAACTAACTAGTAACACTCTGGGAAAGGCTTCCACTAGTTAACTAACTAGTAACACTCTGGGACAGGTTTCCACTAGTTAATGGAATAGTAACACTCTAGGACAGGCTTCCACTAGTTAATGGACTAGTTACACTCTGGGACAGCCTTCCACTAGTTAGTGGACTAGTAACACTCTGGGACAGGTTTCCACTAGTTAATGGGCTAGTAACACTCTGGACAGGCTTCCACTAGTAAATGGACTAGTTAAATTCTGGGACAGGCTTCCACTAGTTAATGGACTAGTAGCACTCTGGGACAGGCTTCCACTTCCACTAGTTAATGGACTTGTAACACTCTGGGACAGGTTTCCACTAGTTACTGGACTAGTAACACTCTGGGGCAGGCATACACCAGTTACTGGACTAGTAACACTGTGGGACAGGCTTCCACTAGTTACTGGACTAGTAACACTCTGGGACAGGCATCCACTTCCACTAGTTAGTGGACTAGTAACATCCTGGGATAGGCTTCCACTAGTTACTGGACTATTAACACTCTGGGACAGGCTTCCACTAGTTAGTGGACTAGTAACACTCTGGGACAGGCATCCACTTCCACTAGTTAGTGGACTAGTAACACTCTGGGACAGGCTTCCACTAGTTAATGGACTAGTAACACTCTGGGACAGGTCGTCACCAGTTAATGGACTAGTACCACTCTGGGACAGGTTTCGACGAGTTAATGGACTAGTAACACTGTGGGACAGATTTCCACTAGCTAATGGACTAGTAACACTCTGTTACAGGCTTCCACTAGTTATAGGACTAGTAACACTCTGGGACAGGCTTCCACTAGTTAATGGACTAGTAACACTCTGGGACAGGTATCCTCTAGTTAATGGACTAGTAACACTCTGGGACAGGTTCCCACTTGTTTCTGGACTAGTAACACTCTGGGACAGGCTTCCACTAGTTAATGGACTAGTTACACTCTGGGACAGCCTTCCACTAGTTAGTGGACTAGTAACACTCTGGGACAGGCTTCCACTAGTTACTGGACTAGTAACACGCTGGGACAGGCTTCCACTAGTTAATGGACTAGTAACACTGTGGGACAGGTTTCCACTAGTTAATGGACTAGTAACACTCTGGGACAGGTTTCCACTTGTTTCTGGACTAGTAACACTCTGGGATAGGTTTCCACTTGTTTCTGGACTTGTAACACTCTGGGACAGGTTTCCACTTGTTTCTGGACTAGTAACACTCTGGGACAGGTTTACACTAGTTAATGGACTAGTAACACTCTGGGACAGGCTTCCACTAGTTAATGGACTAGTAACACTCTGGGACAGGCTTCCACTAGTTAATGGACTAGTAACACTCTAGGACAGGTTTCCACTAGTTAATGGACTAGTAACATTCTGGGACTTGTTTCCACTAGTTAATGGACTAGTAACACTCTGGCACAGGTTCCACTAGTTAATGGAATAGTAACACACTGGGACAGGCTTCCACTAGATAATGGACTAGTAACACTCTGGGACAGGCTTCCACTAGATAATGGACTAGTAACATTCTGGGACAGGTTTCCACTAGTTAATGGACTAGTAACACTCTGGGACAGGCTTCCACTAGTTACTGGACTAGTAACACTCTGGGACAGGCTCCACTTCCACTAGTTAGTGGACTAGTAACATTCTGGGACAGGCTTCCACTAGTTAATGGACTAGTAACACTCTGGACAGGCTCCCACTTCCACTAGTTAGTGGATTAGTAACATTCTGGGACAGGTTTCCACTCGTTAATGGACTAGTAGCACTCTGTTACAGGCTTCCACTAGTTATAGGACTAGTAACACTCTGGGACAGGCTTCCACTAGTTAATGGACTAGTAACACTCTGGGACAGGTTTCCACTAGTTAATGGACTAGTAACACTCTGGGACAGGTTTCCACTAGTTAATGGACTAGTAACACTCTGGGACAGGCTTCCACATCCACTAGTTAGTGGACTAGTAACACTCTGGGACAGGTTTCCACTAGTTAATGGACTAGTAACACTCTGGGACAGGTTTCCACTAGTTAGTGGACTAGTAATACTCTGGGACAGGTTTCCACTAGTTAATGGACTAGTAACACTCTGGGACAGGTTTCCACTAGTTAATGGACTAGTAACACTCTAGGACAGGCTTCCACTAGTTAATGGACTAGTAACACTCTGGGACAGGTTTCCACTAGTTAATGGACTAGTAACACTCTGGGACAGGCTCCCACTAGTTAATGGACTAGTAACACTCTATGACAGGTTTACACTAGATAATGGACTAGTAACACTCTGGGACAGGTTTACACTAGTTAATGGACTAGTAACACTCTGGGACAGGTTTCCACTAGTTAATGGACTAGTAACACTCTGGGACAGGTTTCCACTAGTTAATGGACTAGTAACACTCTGGGACAGGTTTCCACTAGATAATGGACTAGTAACACTCTGGGACAGGTTTCCACTAGTTAATGGACTAGTAACACTCTGGGACAGGCTTCCACTAGTTAATGGACTAGTAACACTCTGGGACAGGTTTCCACTAGTTATAGGACTAGTAACACTCTGGGACAGGGTTCCACTAGTTAATGGACTAGTAACACGCTGGGACAGGTTTCCACTAGTTAATGGACTAGTAACACTCTGGGACAGGCTTCCACTAGTTACTGGACTAGTAACACTCTGGGACAGGCTTCCACTAGTTAATGGACTAGTAACACTCTGGGACAGGCTTCCACTACCACTAGTTAACTAACTAGTAACACTCTGTTACAGACTTCCACTAGTTATTGGACTAGTAACACTCTGGGAAAGGCTTCCACTACCACTAGTTAACTAACTAGTAACACTCTGGGACAGGTTTCCACTAGTTAATGGAATAGTAACACTCTAGGACAGTCTTCCACTAGTTAATGGACTAGTAACACTCTGGGACAGGTTTCCACTAGTTAATGGACTAGTAACACTCTGGGACAGGTTTCCACTAGTTAATGGGCTAGTAACACTCTGGACAGGCTTCCACTAGTAAATGGACTAGTTAAACTCTGGGACAGGCTTCCACTAGTTAATGGACTAGTAGCACTCTGGGACAGGCTTCCACTTCCACTAGTTAATGGACTTGTAACACTCTGGGACAGGTTTCCACTAGTTACTGGACTAGTAACACTCTGGGACAGGCATACACCAGTTACTGGACTAGTAACACTGTGGGACAGGCTTCCACTAGTTACTGGACTAGTAACACTCTGGGACAGGCATCCACTTCCACTAGTTAGTGGACTAGTAACATCCTGGGATAGGCTTCCACTAGTTACTGGACTATTAACACTCTGGGACAGGCTTCCACTAGTTTGTGGACTAGTAACACTCTGGGACCAGGCATCCACTTCCACTAGTTAGTGGACTAGTAACACTCTGGGACAGGCTTCCACTAGTTAATGGACTAGTAACACTCTGGGACAGGTTTCGACGAGTTAATGGACTAGTAACACTGTGGGACAGATTTCCACTAGTTAATGGACTAGTAACACTCTGTTACAGGCTTCCACTAGTTATAGGACTAGTAACTCTCTGGGACAGGCTTCCACTAGTTAATGGACTAGTAACACTCTGGGACAGGTATCCTCTAGTTAATGGACTAGTAACACTCTGGGACAGGTTTCCACTTGTTTCTGGACTAGTAACACTCTGGGACAGGCTTCCACTAGTTAATGGACTAGTTACACTCTGGGACAGGCTTCCACTGGTTAGTGGACTAGTAACACTCTGGGACAGGCTTCCACTAGTTACTGGACTAGTAACACGCTGGGACAGGCTTCCACTAGTTAATGGACTAGTAACACTCTGGGACAGGTTTCCACTAGTTAATGGACTAGTAACACTCTGGGACAGGTTTCCACTTGTTTCTGGACTAGTAACACTCTGGGATAGGTTTCCACTTGTTTCTGGACTTGTAACACTCTGGGACAGGTTTCCACTTGTTTCTGGACTAGTAACACTCTGGGACAGGTTTACACTAGTTAATAGACTAGTAACACTCTGGGACAGGATTCCACTAGTTACTGGACTAGTAACATTCTGGGACAGGTTTCCACTAGATAATGGACTAGTAACACTCTGGGACAGGCTTCCACTAGTTAATGGACTAGTAACACTCTGGGACAGGCTTCCACTAGTTAATGGACTAGTAACACTCTGGGACAGGTTTCCACTAGATAATGGACTAGTAACACTCTGGGACAGGTTTCCACTAGTTAATGGACTAGTAACTCTCTGGGACAGGTTTCCACTAGTTAATGGACTAGTAACACTCTGGGACAGGCTTCCACTTGTTACTGGACTAGTAACACTCTGGGACAGGCTTCCACTAGTTACTTGACTAGTAACACTGTGGGACAGACTCCCACTAGTTAATGGACCAGTAACACTCTGGGACAGGCTTCCACTAGTTAATGGACTAGTAACACTCTGTGACCGGCTTCCACTAGGTAATGGACTAGTAACACTCTGGGACAGGCTTCCACTAGTTAATGGACTAGTAGCACTCTGGGACAGACTCCCACTAGTTAATGGACTAGTTACACTCTGGGACAGGCTTCCACATCCACTAGTTAGTGGACTAGTAACTTTCTGGGACAGCCTTCCACTAGTTACTGGACTAGTAACACCCTGGGACAGGCTTCCACTAGTTAATTGACTAGTAACACTCTGGGACAGGCTTCCACTTCCACTTCCGCTAGTTAATGACTAGTAGCATTTAATAGTTTAGGCTGATTGATTTGTCTAAGAGATATCACTCTAAATCATTGATTTTGTTGTCAACAATGACTGTTTTATAAGGCTATTGCTGATGTTTGTTGATAGAACTCTGTTAATAAAGATCATAGTGTCACGTCCTGACCAGTATAGAGGATTATTTGGTCAGGGTGTGGCAGAGGTATGTTTGTTTTGTATGGTGGGGGTTTTCTGTTATAGCTTAGAGGGGTGTATTAGTTTATGTATTCCGGGATTTTGGGTTTCTTTTCTATGTTTGTGTTTCTATGAGATTTCTATCTGTTCTGTTTCTATGTTAGTTAATTGGGGTATGGACTCTCAATTGAAGGCAGGTGTTTCTAGTTGCCTTTGATTGGGAGTCCTATATATCAGGGTGTGTTTGTGGGTAGTTGTATGTTAGCACTGCTTTTGTTTAGCCTGCTACACTGTTCCTGTCGTGAGTTTGGTTTCTTGTTTTGTTCGTGGTGTTCACATTAAAATAAATGATGATGAGCACGCAATACGCTGCATATTGGTCCACTTTTTCCGACAGCGATTTCAACAGATCTTCAGACGAAGGAGAATATTGTGACACATAGCTTCCAGCAAATTAAATGTCTTGCTCAAATTAATCAGCTCATAAATTATGACAAGAAAGACCGACATTAATTATGCTATGTGAAAACCAATAAACACATTTCCCCTCCAAAAAGACTCACACTATCCATCAAAGCAAAGACAGTGTGAGCCCAGGCATACTGACCTAGTCAATCATATCCCACTATGCACAAACTAGTTCAATCAAAGTTGTTTTAACGTCATTTATCAACTTATTGGAATCTACATGGAAAATACGTTGGATTGAAAAAAATCTATGTAAACTGTTGTTTTGCGGGTGAAATTTCAACCACAGCATTATGTTCTCATTATAGCAAATTTTCAATATACACAAACCTTATATAAAATATGTTCATGTCACAACGTCCACAGAAGGTGGCGCCTCTCCCCGGTCGGGCGGCGCTCGGCAGGTCGTCGTCGCCGGTCTACTAGCTGCCACCGATCAATGTTTCAGTGTCTGTTGGTTATGTCTGTTTTAGTCTGCACCTGTTCCTTGTTTGTCATTAGTGGGGGGTATTTAGTTTGTTTCGTTTGGGATTCGTGCGGGATTGTTGCTTGTTACGTTTATTGTAGTGGGCAGGTTTACTGTATGTATTGGACTGCGCTACGTATTTTTGTTAGACATTAGGGTTGCCGGGCTGCGCCCCGTCTATTTTGGATTTTGGAGCTGTTCTCCTTCCTTTTGTTGACTGTGCACCCTGCCTTGTTGCTGTGTTTGCTCTTGGCTGTATTAAAAGTCTATTCAACGGACCTCAGTCTCCTACGCCTGACTTACTCCTTTCCTGCTATCTTGGAGAACGTGACAGTTCAATTTGAACTTTTGAAACAACTTCAGATCTTTAGATATTCACTATGACCAAAACGACATCCTGGGCAGCACCTCCTACTGAAAAGTTGATCTATCTACAGCTATTCATACAGTCTCCCATCCTGTCACGCCCTGATCTGTTTCACCTGTCCTTGTGCTTGTCTCCGCCCTCTCCAGGTGTCGCCCATCTTCCCCACTTATCCTCTGGGTTTTTATACCTGTGTTTTCTGTCTGTCTGGGCCAGTTCGTCTTGTTTGTCAAGCTTACCAGCGTTCGTCCTGTCAGCTCCTGTCTTTTCCAAGCCTCTCTTTTTCTCGTCCTCCTGGTTTTTGACCCTTTCCTATCTTGACCCTGTACCCACTCGCCTGATTGCTCTGCCTGCTGTTTAACAGAAAATAAAATGTAACCATACTTTATAAGTCGTTTATATTCGGAAAGTATTCAGACTCCTTTTCTAAAATGGATTACTTAGTTTTTTTTTCACGTCATCAATCTACAAGAAAAATGAATAAATAAATGGAAATATCACATTTACATAAGTATTCAGACCTTTTACTCAGTACTTTGTTGAAGCACCTTTGGCGGTGAATACAGACTCGAGTCTTCTTGGGTATGACGCTACAAGATTTGGCACACCATTCTTCTTTGCAGATCCTCTCAAGCTCTGTCAGGTTGGATGGGAAGCGTCACTGTACAGCTATTTTCAGGTCTCTCCAGAGATGTTAGATTGGGTTCATGTCCGGGATCTGGCTGGGCCACTCAAGGACAATCAGAGACTTGACCCAAAGCCACTCCTGCATTGTCTTTGCTGTGTGCTTAGGGTCGTTGTCCTGTTGGAAGGTGAACCTTCGCCCCAGTCTGAGGTCCTGAGTGCTCCAGAGCAGGTTTTCATCAAGGATCTCTCTGTACTTTGCTCCGTTCATCCTTCCCTCAATCCTGACTAGTCTCCCAGTCCCTGCTGCTGAAAAACATTCCCACAGCATGATGCTGCCACCACCATGCTTCACCGTACGGGTGGTGTCAGGTTTCGTCCAGACGTGACGCTTGGCATTCAGGCCAAAGAGTTCAATCTTGGTTTCATCAGATCAGAGAATCTAGTTTCTCATGGTCTGAGAGTCCTTTAGGTTCCTTTTGGCAAACTCCAAGATGTCTGTCAGATGCCTTTTACTGAGGAGTGGCTTCCGTCTGTCCACTCTACCATAAAGTCCTGATTGGTGGAGTACTGCAGAGATGGTTGTCCTCCTGGAAGGTTCTCCCATCTCCACAGAGGAACTCGGGTTCTTGGTCACCATTGGGTTCTTGGTCACCTCCCTGACCAAGGCCCTTCTCCCCTGATTGCTCTGTTTGGCCGGGCGGTCAGCTCTAGGAAAAGTCTTGGTGGTTCCAAACTTCATCCATTTAGGAGTGATGGAGGCCACTGTTTTCTTGGTGACCTTCAAAGCTGCACATTTTTTGGGGGACACGTCCTCAGATCTGTGCCTCGATACAATTCTGTCTCAGAGCTCTACGGACAATTCCTTCAACCTCATGGCTTTGTTTTTGTTCTGACATGCACTGTCAACTGTGTGACCTAATATAGACAGGTGAGTGCCTTTCAAAATAATTTTATTTCAAATAAATTCCCACAGGTGGACTCCAATCAAGTTGTAGAAACATCTCAAGGATGATCAATGGAAACAGGATGTACCTGAGCTCAATTTCGAGTCTCATATCAAAGGGTCTGAGTACCTACAGTATGTAAATAAGGTTAAAAAAAAAGTAAAACAATTATACATTTGCAAATATTTCTTAAAACCTGTTTTCACTTTATCATTATTTGGTATTGTGTGTAGATTGAAGAGATCTTAAAAAATAAAGGCTGTAATGTAACAGAATGTGGAAAAAATCAAGGGTTCTGAATACTTTTCGAATGCACTGTATCATCAATGGCCTACATAGCATCTGCAAAGTCATCAACATCTATTGTTTTAATTCAACCCAGGATTCAAGAAAAATAGACAATACATATAGACAATACATATTGGCCTAAGATTTAAAGCTTTGGTAAATTTAAAATGTCATCTTCAAATTAATAATTGATATGTTGCATTCACATTTCCATTTCCATTTCCATTTCAAACCAAAAACCTAAAACAAACTTTATTTAAATCAAATTAAACTTAATTTAAATTAAATCAAACTTTAAATGCACTTTAAATAAAGTTTGATTTGATTTAGTCCTATTATTTAACTTAGATTCTTGGTTGCGATGGAGACATCCATCCAGCACAAAATGGAGGCGTGGCACAAAATATACATCTCTTTCAAATGTTGATATTTAGTTGTGTTGGCAACCAAACACAATTCAAGGCCACTTTTTCATTACAATAAATAGCCTATTAATCTGTCGACAAATTAACAAATTATATGTTAAATACACGTCTCCAACTAAACCAAAAATAAAAGTTAAAGAATAGGATTAAGCCAGTGGAACTATCAAAGCATTAGATATTCTTTAAACGTTGATGTTTGGTATGCGTTGATAGCCAAACACAATTCAATATTACTTTTGGAAAACAGTAAATTGCCTAAAGTTAACCCTTGTGTAGTGTTCATGTTTTTGTTATTCACCCAAAGTTCGCGGGTCTGATGGACCCACAACATTATTGGGTTTTTAAAACAATACAGCCGTAACAATTTACGTAAAAATACTTCATTCTTAGATGCTGACTTATGTAAATTACAAGCAATATAGACAGCATGCATGGTTAATATTTGCCATTTACCTGCTAGATCACATTAATCAATAAAAGCCCTATTCGTTTTATTTTTATTTTTATGTGATTTCTGTAAATTAGAAATCAATTTAAATCAACACGTGGGTGGAATACATCCTGTTTATCTTGAACAAATATAATGAAACCAGGTTTTCATCACTAATCATGTTTATTACTTTCAACTGAACAAAATGGAAGGAACATTTTTAAATACAGTAATTTATGGAAATGATAAGTCATCCCAATTGAACACAAATGAAGTCCATTCCTCACACCACATGAGGTACAGAGTTTTACTGTGTGTCTGTTGCAAATGTATTTCTGGCACTTTTTGCAGGTTCCCGCAAGACATTGTGTTGTTTCACACACTACAAAGGGTAAAGAGTGCGAGAAAAGTGGGAGACAGGCAGACAGGCAGGGAGACAAACAGGTTGTTGGTGCTATGTTGAAACAGCAGGTCCAGGGAGGAGGAAGACAGAGTCAAGGCACACATCAAACCTTTTTTGTTTCAACCCAAACATCTGACATTGTTTTTCCTTTGGAATTTGGTTGAAAGCATAGTTATAACACACTGGGTAATTCAGCAAACTTCTGGCTGACTTTTTGAGTAATGATTTCTAAGGAACTGGATTTCTAAGGAACTGGAATCAGGCCAGTACCATAATGATTTCTAAGGAACTGGAATCAGGCCAGTCCAACAGTTTGTTCTCGGTCGCATGGCGCTACAAAAGCTGGTGTGGATAACCCAGTACATCACTGGTTTCTAAGGAACTCTCTCCATGATGTCTTTCCCAATGATGCTCATGTGTCTCAGTGTCGGTCATTTACTAAATGTGTTTATTCATCTGGGTGTGATGTGTTGTTTAGTGATCTGGGTGTGATGTGTTGTTTAGTCATCTGGGTGTGATGTGTTGTTTAGTGATCTGGGTGTGATGTGTTGTTTATTGATCTGGGTGTGATGTGTTGTTTATTAATCTGGGTGTGATGTGCTGTTTATTCATCTGGGTGTGATGTGTTGTTTAGTTATCTGGGTGTGATGTGTTGTTTATTGATCTGGGTGTGATGTGTTGTTTATTGATCTGGGTGTGATGTGGTGTTTAGTGATCTGGGTGTGATGTGTTGTTTAGTGATCTGGGTGTGATGTGTTGTTTAGTTATCTGGGTGTGATGTGTTGTTTATTGATCTGGGTGTGATGTGTTGTTTATTGATCTGGGTGTGATGTGTTGTTTAATGTCTGTCACCTGGGTGTGACGTGTTGTTTAGTTATCTGGGTGTGATGTGTTGTTTATTGATCTGGGTGTGATGTGTTATTTATTGATCTGGGTGTGATGTGTTGTTTAGTGATCTGGGTGTGATGTGTTGTTTAGTGTCATAGACCCCCAGGCCATAGCCATGCCTCTCTGGGTATCATTCCATTGAATGGCAGTTTTAATGTCACATACAGTACACAACTACAATGAAATGGCATTTTTCCCAGCTTGAACCCCAACGATGCAGTAATCAATATCAATGTTATACTAAAATAACAAGGTAGAACAAAAACACACAATAAATAAAAATAAGAAATAAGATGAACACAGAAAGTAAGAATCTATATACAGGGTCAGTTCCAGTACCATATTAACAATGTACAGAGATACTGGAGGGATGGAGGTAGATATGTATAGGGGGAAGGAGACAGGGATACTGGAGTGATGGAGGTAGATATGTATAGGGGGAAGGAGACAGGGATACTGGAGTGATGGAGGTAGATATGTATAAGGGACAGGGATACTGGAGTGATGGAGGTAGATATGTATAGGGGGAAGGGGACAGGGATACTGGAGTGATGGAGGTAGATATGTATAGAGGGAAGGGGACAGGGATACTGGAGTGATGGAGGTAGATATGTATAGGGGGAAGGGGACAGGGATACTGGAGTGATGGAGGTAGATATGTATAGAGGGAAGGAGACAGGGATACTGGAGTGATGGAGGTAGATATGTATAGGGGGAAGGAGACAGGGATACTGGAGTGATGGAGGTAGATATGTATAGGGTTAAGGAGACAGGGATACTGGAGTGATGGAGGTAGATATGTATAGGGGACAGGGATACTGGAGTGATGGAGGTAGATATGTATAGGGGGAAGGGGACAGGGATACTGGAGTGATGGAGGTAGATATGTATAGGGGGAAGGGGACAGGGATACTGGAGTGATGGAGGTAGATATGTATAGGGGGAAGGGGACAGGGATACTGGAGTGATGGAGGTAGATATGTATAGGGGGAAGGAGACAGGGATACTGGAGTGATGGAGGTAGATATGTATAGGGGACAGGGATACTGGAGTGATGGAGGTAGATATGTATAGGGGGAAGGGGACAGGGATACTGGAGTGATGGAGGTAGATATGTATAAGGGGAAGGGGACAGGGATACTGGAGTGATGGAGGTAGATATGTATAGGGGACAGGGATACTGGAGTGATGGAGGTAGATATGTATAGGGGACAGGGATACTGGAGTGATGGAGGTAGATATGTATAGGGGACAGGGATACTGGAGTGATGGATGTAGATATGTATAGGGGGAAGGAGACAGGGATACTGGAGTGATGGAGGTAGATATGTATAGGGGACAGGGATACTGGAGTGATGGAGGTAGATATGTATAGGGGGAAGGGGACAGGGATACTGGAGTGATGGAGGTAGATATGTATAAGGGGAAGGGGACAGGGATACTGGAGTGATGGAGGTAGATATGTATAGGGGACAGGGATACTGGAGTGATGGAGGTAGATATGTATAGGGGACAGGGATACTGGAGTGATGGAGGTAGATATGTATAGGGGACAGGGATACTGGAGTGATGGAGGTAGATATGTATAGGGGGAAGGAGACAGGGATACTGGAGTGATGGAGGTAGATATGTATAGGGGGAAGGGGACAGGGATACTGGAGTGATGGAGGTAGATATGTATAGGGGGAAGGAGACAGGGATACTGGAGTGATGGAGGTAGATATGTATAGGGGTAAGGAGACAGGGATACTGGAGTGATGGAGGTAGATATGTATAGGGGACAGGGATACTGGAGTGATGGAGGTAGATATGTATAGGGGGAAGGGGACAGGGATACTGGAGTGATGGAGGTAGATATGTATAGGGGGAAGGAGACAGGGATACTGGAGTGATGGAGGTAGATATGTATAGGGGGAAGGAGACAGGGATACTGGAGTGATGGAGGTAGATATGTATAGGGGACAGGGATACTGGAGTGATGGAGGTAGATATGTATAGGGGGAAGGAGACAGGGTTACTGGAGTGATGGAGGTAGATATGTATAGGGGGAAGGGGACAGGGATACTGGAGTGATGGAGGTAGATATGTATAGGGGGAAGGGGACAGGGATACTGGAGTGATGGAGGTAGATATGTATAGTGGTAAGGGGACAGGGATACTGGAGTGATGGAGGTAGATATGTATAGGGGACAGGGATACTGGAGTGATGGAGGTAGATATGTATAGGGGGAAGGAGACAGGGATACTGGAGTGATGGAGGTAGATATGTATAGGGGGAAGGGGACAGGGATACTGGAGTGATGGAGGTAGATATGTATAGGGGGAAGGAGACAGGGATACTGGAGTGATGGAGGTAGATATGTATAGGGGTAAGGTGACTAGGCATCAGGATATTTTATAAACAGAGTAGCAGCAGATTGTATGTGAGTGGGTGTGTATGTTTGTGTGTGTGGAGTCTGTGTAAATGTACAGTATGTGCAAATTATGCGTGAGTTATGAGATGATGGAGTGAGTGTTTGTGTGAGTGTGTTGGAGTGACAGTAGGATAAGTAGGGCCCTGTGAGTGTGTTGGAGTGACAGTAGGATAGGTAGGGCCCTGTGAGTGTGCATAGAGACAGGGCAGAAAAAATAATAAAATTCAAGGTTTTAAAAGTTATCTATTTATTTATCTATTTAGTTATCTATTTATCAGTCTTAGAAGCCAATCAAGAGCCTGTTGGTGTCAGACTTGATGCAACGGAACAACTTGTCGTGCGGAAGCAGAGAGAACAGTCTATGGCTCGGGCCTGCCTTTCACACCGCCTGGTATAGAGGTCCTGGATGGCAGGGAGGTCACACCGCCTGGTATAGAGGTCCTGAATGGCAGGGAGGTCACACCGCCTGGTATAGAGGTCCTGAATGTCAGGGAGCTCACACCGCCTGGAAAGAGGTCCTAGATGGCAGGGAGCTCACACCGCCTGGTATAGATGTCCTGGATGTCAGGGTGATGCAGCCGGTCAAGATGAATAAAAATAAATAAAAATCTCAAATTTGGACTCCAGACCAAAGGACAGATTTTCACCGGTCTAAAGTCCATTGCCCGTGTTTCTTGACCCAAGCAAGTCTCTTCTTCTTATTGGTGTCCTTTAGTAGTGGTTTCTTTTCAGCAATTCAATCATCAAGGCCTGATTCATGCAGTCTCCTCTGAACAGTTGATGTTGAGATGTGTCTGTTACTTGAACTCTGTGAAGCATCTATTTGGGCTCCAATTTCTGAGGCTGGTAACTCTATTGAACTTATCCTCTCCAGCACAGGTCACTCTGGGTCTTCCATTCCTGTGGCGGTTCTCATGAGAGCCCGTTTCATAGTGCTTGATGGTTTTTGAGACAGCACCTGAAGAAACTTTCAAAGTTCTTGAAATGTTCCATATTGACTGACCTTCATGTCTTAAAGTAATGATGGACTGTCATTTCTCTTTGCTTATTTGAGCCGCTATTGCCACAATATGGACTTGGTCTTTTACCAAATAGGGCTATCTTCTGTATACCCGCCTTACTTTGGCTCAAACACATTAGGAAGGAAATCAATTCCACAAATTAGCTTTTAAGAAGGCACACCTGTTAATTGAAATGCATTCCTGGTGACTACCTCATGAAGCTGTTTGAGAGAATGCCAAGAGCGTGCAAAGCTGTCATCGAGGCAAAGGGTGGCTATTTGAAAACACTTTTTTGTTTACTACATGATTCCAAATTTGTTATTTCATAGTTTTGATGTTTTCACTATTATTCTATAATGTAAAAAATAGTAAAAATAATGAAAAACCCTTGAATGAGTAGGTGTTCTAAAACATTTGACCGGTAGTGTAGGTGGGTGAGGGCAGGGTGGAGTGAAGTTGAGATTGCGTCTTCCTTGGATCTGTTGGGGGCAGTATGCAAATTGAAGTGGGTCTAGGGTGTCTGGGATGATGAAGTTTATGTGTGCCATGATTACAGATGTCAGTGCTTCAGGGCGGTAGCCATTGTGGCAGGAAATCGTAGAGTTCTTGGGAACAGGAATGATGGTGGTCATCTTAAAACATGTGGGGATTACAGACAAGGACAAGGAGAGGTTGAAAATGACTGTGAATATGCCTGCCAGCTGTTCTGTGCATGCTCTGAGAATGCGCCCTGGAATCCCCTCGGGCCTTGTGGGTGTTGACCTAATTAAAGACTTTACTCACGTTGGCCTCGGAGAGCGAGATCACCCGATGATCTGGGTCGGTGGCAGCCCTCACACCCGGCACGATGTTGTTATTGTCAAAGCGTGCATGAAATGCATTGAGTTGTCTGGTAAAGAGGTATCGTTGGGAAGATCACGGTTGGTTGTTCCTTTGTAATCCGTAATGCACTGTAGCCCCTGCCACACATGTGGCAGACATCAGAGCCTGTGTTAAATGATTCCACCTTATTCCAATATTGTCCTTTTGCTCGTTCGATGACTCTGCTGAGGTCATAGCGCGACTTATTTTACTGGTTCCTGTCCTCAGCCGTAGCCTCGGGGTTATGATGACTGTCAGGGGTTTTC
This sequence comes from Salmo salar, assembly GCF_965601325.2. NCBI lineage: Eukaryota > Metazoa > Chordata > Actinopteri > Salmoniformes > Salmonidae > Salmo > Salmo salar. The sequence goes on from NC_138319.1 coordinate 41,227,719, forward strand.
AGGCTCTCCTTAGCCTATGACATCATCCCTGTAGACCTATAGAGGTAGCCTAGACAGAGGAAATGGTTTATGAGTGAAATTATTTAAGCCTCCAAGGTGCCTGGTAAAATAAGAGGGAGGGAAATGGTTTATTCTCCAAGGTGCCGAGACAGAGGGGAGGGAGGGAAATGATTTAGCCTCCAAGGTGTCTGGTAAAAACCTGAGAATACACAGCTAAAGTGCAATGCCAAGACATCCATATGCTTCACTTGAACTGGGACCATGCAGTGTTTTGATTATAGCTTTAATGTAAGAGTATGAACCTCTAGAAAGGCCATAAAAGGTGTTGTCAAGGTTATAGGAGGTGTTGTCAAGGCTAGAGTAGGTGTTGTCAAGGTTATAGGAGGTGTTGTCAAGGCAAGAGGAGGTGTTGTCAAGGTTAGATGAGGTGTTGTCAAGGTTAGATGAGGTGTTGTCAAGGTTATAGGAGGTGTTGTCAAGGCTAGAGTAGGTGTTGTCAAGGTTATAGGAGGTGTTGTCAAGGCAAGAGGAGGTGTTGTCAAGGTTAGATGAGGTGTTGTCAAGGTTAGATGAGGTGTTGTCAAGGTTATAGGAGGTGTTGTCAAGGCTAGAGTAGGTGTTGTCAAGGTTATAGGAGGTGTTGTCAAGGCTAGAGTAGGTGTTGTCAAGGTTACAGGAGGTGTTGTCAAGGTTAGATGAGGTGTTGTCAAGGTTATAGGAGGTGTTGTCAAGGCTAGAGTAGGTGTTGTCAAGGTTATAGGAGGTGTTGTCAAGGCTAGAGTAGGTGTTGTCAAGGTTATAGGAGGTGTTGTCAAGGCTAGAGTAGGTGTTGTCAAGGTTACAGGAGGTGTTGTCAAGGTTAGATGAGGTGTTGTCAAGGTTATAGGAGGTGTTGTCAAGGCTAGAGTAGGTGTTGTCAAGGTTATAGGAGGTGTTGTCAAGGCTAGAGTAGGTGTTGTCAAGGTTATAGGAGGTGTTGTCAAGGTTATAGGAGGTGTTGTCAAGGTTAGATGAGGTGTTGTCAAGGTTAGATGAGGTGTTGTCAAGGTTATAGGAGGTGTTTTCAAGGCTAGAGTAGGTGTTGTCAAGGCAAGAGTAGGTGATTTCGAAGTTAGAGGAGGTGTGGTCAAAATTAGAGGAGGTGTGGTCAAGGTTAGAGGAGGTGTGGTCAAGGTTAGAGGAGGTGTGGTCAAGGTTAGAGTAGGTGTGGTCAAGGTTAGAGTAGGTGTGGTCAAAATTAGAGGAGGTGTGGTAAAGGATAGAGGAGGTGTTGTCAAGGTTATAGGAGGTGTTTTCAAGGTTAGAGGAGGTGTTGTCAAGGTTAGAGGAGTTGTTGTCAAGGTTATAGGAGGTGTTGTCAAGGTTAGAGGAGGTGGTGTCAAGGTTAGAGGAGGTGGTGTCAAGGTTACAGGAGGTGTTTTCAAGGCTAGAGGAGGTGTTGTCAAGGTTAGAGGAGGTGTTGTCAAGGCTAGTTGAGGTGTTGTCAAGGTTAGAGGAGGTGTTGTCAAGGCTAGAGGAGGTGTTGTCAAGGTTAGAGGAGGTGTTGTCAATGTTAGTGGAGGTGTTGTCAAGGTTAGATGAGGTGTTGTCGAGGTTAGAGAAGCTGTTGTCAAGGTTAGAGGAGGTGTTGTCAAGGCTAGAGGAGGTGTTGTCAAGGTTAGTGGAAGTGTTGTCAAGGTTAGAGAAGCTGTTGTCAAGGTTAGAGGAGGTGTTGTCAAGGCTAGAGGGGGTGTTGTCAAAGTTAGAGGAGGTGTTGTCAATGTTAGTGGAGGTGTTGTTGAGGTTAGATGAGGTGTTGTCAAGGTTAGAGTAGCTGTTGTCAAGGCTTGAGGAGGTGTTGTCAAGGTTAGATGAGGTGTTGTCAAGGTTAGAGGAGCTGTTGTCATGTTAGATGAGGTGTTGTCAAGGTTAGAGGAGCTGTTGTCAAGGTTAGTGGCGGTGTTGTCAATGTTAGATCAGGTGTTGTCAAGGTTAGAGGAGCTGTTGTCAAAGTTAGAGGAGGTGTTGTCAAGGTTAGAGGAGGTGTTGTCAAGGTTAGAGGAGGTGGTGTCAAGGTTAGAGGAGCTGTTGTCAAGGTTAGAGGAGCTATTGTCAAAGTTAGAGGAGGTATTATCAAGGTTAGATGAGGTGTTGTCAAGGTTAGAGGAGCTGTTGTCAAGGTTAGAGGAGGTGTTGTCAAGGTTAGAGGAGGTGGTGTCAAGGTTAGAGGAGGTGGTGTCAAGGTTACAGGAGGTGTTTTCAAGGCTAGAGGAGGTGTTGTCAAGGTTAGAGGAGGTGTTGTCAAGGCTAGTTGAGGTGTTGTCAAGGTTAGAGGAGGTGTTGTCAAGGCTAGAGGAGGTGTTGTCAAGGTTAGAGGAGGTGTTGTCAATGTTAGTGGAGGTGTTGTCAAGGTTAGATGAGGTGTTGTCGAGGTTAGAGAAGCTGTTGTCAAGGTTAGAGGAGGTGTTGTCAAGGCTAGAGGAGGTGTTGTCAAGGTTAGTGGAAGTGTTGTCAAGGTTAGAGAAGCTGTTGTCAAGGTTAGAGGAGGTGTTGTCAAGGCTAGAGGGGGTGTTGTCAAAGTTAGAGGAGGTGTTGTCAATGTTAGTGGAGGTGTTGTTGAGGTTAGATGAGGTGTTGTCAAGGTTAGAGTAGCTGTTGTCAAGGCTTGAGGAGGTGTTGTCAAGGTTAGATGAGGTGTTGTCAAGGTTAGAGGAGCTGTTGTCATGTTAGATGAGGTGTTGTCAAGGTTAGAGGAGCTGTTGTCAAGGTTAGTGGCGGTGTTGTCAATGTTAGATCAGGTGTTGTCAAGGTTAGAGGAGCTGTTGTCAAAGTTAGAGGAGGTGTTGTCAAGGTTAGAGGAGGTGTTGTCAAGGTTAGAGGAGGTGGTGTCAAGGTTAGAGTAGCTGTTGTCAAGGTTAGAGGAGCTATTGTCAAAGTTAGAGGAGGTATTATCAAGGTTAGATGAGGTGTTGTCAAGGTTAGAGGAGCTGTTGTCAAGGTTAGAGGAGGTGTTGTCAAGGTTAGAGGAGGTGTTGTCAAGGCTAGAGGAGGTGTTGTCAAGGCTAGAGGAGGTGTTGTCAAGGTTAGAGGAGGTGTTGTCAAGGTTAGATGAGGTGTGGTCAAGGTTAGAGGAAGTGTTGTCAAGGTTAGAAAATATGTTTGGGAACAGACTTTTTCTGTTGGCCCAACTGTAGGAGGAAATAAAATAAAGTCATACGCTTTTGAATGGATGCTCTCAACATCAGTTGTATGGAGAGGCAGATGGGTGAACATACAAATAGACAGACAGAAGTAGCATGTCATCATACCCGAGTGGCGCAGCGGTCTAAGGCACTGCATCTCAGTGCAAGAGGCATCACTACAGTCCTTGGTTCAAATCCAGGCTGTATCACATCCGTCCATGTTTGGGAGTGCCATAGGGCGGTGCTCGTCCAGGTTTGGCCAGGCTAGGCCGTCATTGTAAATAAGAATTTGTTGTTAACTGACTTGCCTATTCAAATAATGGCAAAATAAAAGAAATATAAAAACATACCCTGAGGGTATGCTGACGACATGACGGTGGTGGGCCTGATCGCCGACGGTGACGAGACAGCTTAAAGGGAGGAGGTTAAAGCCCTGGCAGAGTGGTGCCAGGAAAACAACCTCTCCCTCATCGTCAGTGAGACCAAGGAGCTGATCATGGACTACAGGAAACACAGGGGGATTAGCACTCCCCTGTTGTCGTCGACGGGTCTGCAGTAGAGAGGGTCAAAAGTTTATATTTCCTGGCCGTGTTAATTCACAGAGAACCTGACATGGTCCAATCACACCACCACCTCGGTGAAGAAGGCACATCAGCGCCTCTTTAACCTCAGGCATGGGCCCTCGGGTCCACAAGAAGTTCTACAACTGGACTATCGAGAGCATCATGACAGGTTGCATCACCGCCTGGTACATCAACTGCACCGCCCTCAACTGGAAGGCTCTACAGAGGGTGGTGCAGCCGTACCAAAGTGAGCTCCCTGCCCTCCAGGACATATACACCAGGCGGTGTCTGAGGAATGTCTGAGGAATGTCCAAAAGATCGTCAAGGATTCTTTTCACCCGATCCATGGACTGTTCACTCTGTTTCCATTTAGCAAGCGTTATCGGAGCAACGGGTCTCAAACCAGCAGGCTCCAATACAGCTACTACCACCGGGATATCTGACTAATGAACAGGTAACCCTAGATGTCCCTTAAACAGACCTGCACTTCATAGACCATCTGCACCTCAGAGACCATCTGCAACTCAGAGACCTTCTGAGGTTCAAGGACAAGGTAGCTGTTCTGGAAAGAACCAAGAACTTGATAGAAACGTTTATCTTCCTCAACGAGGACTATCGTGAAGCTGTGCGCCAGAAGAGGAAAGAACTGATCCCAGCCATGAAAGCTGCCAGAGCGCTTGGAGACATTTCTTACATCCGCTATGACAGGCTCATTGTCCACCCTCCCTCCCAGAGGAGATGAGAGAGCGAAGCCCACGGGTTCACAGCACATCCACACACACACACACACACACCAATTGATTAATGGACTGCTGAATGTACGTATATCTTTTTGATCTTCCTTTGTTTGCTTTGAAAAGCTACCCAGGAAAGGGATGAAAATAGCCCATATTAATATATGTATCCTTAGAAATAAGGTTCATGAAATCAATAACTTGCTAACATCAGATAACATTAATATGTTAGCCATTTCTGAGACTCACTTAGATAATTAGGTTGATGATACAGCAGTAGCAATACAAGGAAATAACATCTATAGAAGAGACAGAAATGCTTATGGGGGAGGTGTAGCTGTATATATTTAAAGCCATATCCCTGTAATGCTTAGAGAAGATCTTATGTCAAGTGTTATTGAAGTGTTGTGGTTGCAGGTTCACTTGATATATCTAAAGCCTTTTCTTTTGGAGTGTTGCTATTGGCCACCAAGGTCGAACAGTCAGTATCTAAATAATATGTGTGAAATGCTTGATAGTGTATGTGATGTAAACAGAGGTCTACTTTTTTTGGGACCTGAATATTGACTGGTTTTATTCAAGCTATCTGCCAGTGCCTGTAATCTGATTCAGGTTATTCATCAACCTACCAGGGGGATTACAAACACTTCAGGAACAATATCATCCACATGTATTGATCACATGTTTACTAATACTGTAGAACTTTGTTCTAAAGCTGTATCCGTACCCATTGGATGCAGTGATCACAATATAGTGGCTATATCCAGGAAAGCCCAAGTTCCAACAGCTGGGCCTAAAATAGTGTATAAGAGATCATACAAAAGATTTTGCTGTGACACTTATGTTGATGGTGTTAAAAATATTTGTTGGTCTGATGTGATTAATGAGGAGCATACAGACGTTGCACTTGATGAATTTATAAAATTGCTTCTTCCAATTATTGAAAAACATGCACCTGTTAAGAAACTGACTGTTAGAACTGTTAAGGCTCCATGGATTGATGAGGAGTTAAAAAACTGTATGGTTGAAAGAGATGGGTCAAAAGGAGTGGCAATCTCGGATTCCTCCGGTACTGCTGCTCATTCCATGCACCAGGTCTACGTCACTGGCCTTCTGAACTGGATCAGTACCACCAATGATTACTTAATTGGCAAAGTGGGCAAACGTAGGCAGGAAATGCCAACAACGAACAGTGACCCATCGTATGCATGCATAAAAAAAAATATTGAAAGAAAAGCATCTCAGGTTTGAATCCTGTAAAGTTAGTGTGGGAGAGGTGGAAAAAGTATTGTTATCAATCAATACTGACAAACTTCCTGGCATTGACAACTTAGATGGAAAGCTACTGAGGATGGTAGCTGACTCTATTGCCAATCCTATCTGTCATATCTTTAATCTGAGCCTAGAGGAAAGGCTTTGTCCTCAGGCCTGGAGGGAAGCCAAAGTAATTCCGCTACCCAAGAGCGGTTCTAACAGCAGACCTAGAAGCTTGCTGCCAGCTCTTAGCAAACTGTTTGACCAAATACAATGCTATTTCTCTGTAAGCAAAAAACAGACTTATACAGCGTGCTTATAGAGAAGGGCACTCAACATGTACTGCACTGACACAAATGACTTATGAAAGAAATTGATTAGAAGAAGATTGTGGGAGCTGTACTGTTAGATTTCAGTGCAGCCTTTGATATTATTGACCATAAACTGTTGTTGAAAAAACTTGTGTGTTATGGATTTTCAAACTCTGCCATAACATGGATTCAGAGCTATATATCTTATAGAAGCTTCTCTAATGTCAAAAGTGTAGTGTCGTGTACCGCAGGGTAGCTCTCTAGGCCCCCAACTCTTTCTATTTTTACCAATGACCTGCCACTGGCATTAAAACCTGTTAGGGCTAGGGGGCAGTATTTGCACGGCTGGATAAAAAAAATTACCCGATTTAATCTGGTTACTAATCCTACCCAGTAACTAGAATATGCATATACTTATTATATATGGATAGAAAACACTCTAAAGTTTCTAAAACTGTTTGAATGGTGTCTGTGAGTATAACAGAACTCATTTGACAGGCAAAACCCTGAGACATTTTCTGACAGGAAGTGGATACCTGATGTGTTGTATTACCTTTAAACCTATGCCATTGAAAAACACAGGGGCTGAGGAATATTTTGGCACTTCCTATTGCTTCCACTAGATGTCACCAGCCTTTACAAAGTGTTTTGAGTCTTCTGGAGGGAGATCTGACCGAACAAGAGCCATGGAACGATGATGTCCCATTAGACACCTGGCGCGCGAGTTCATGTTGGGTACCCTCGTTCCAATACGTTATAAAAGAGAATGCATTCGTCCACCTTGAATATTATTCATGTTCTGGTTAAAAAAGGCCCTAATGATTTATGCTATACAACGTTTGACATGTTTGAATGAACGTAAATATATTTTTTCCCCTCGTTCATGAAGTGAAGTCCGGCGGGCTTAGATCATGTGCTAACAAGACAGAGATTTTTGGACATAAATGATGAGCTTTTTTGAACAAAACTACATTCGTTATGGACCTGTGATACCTGGAAGTGACATCTGATGAAGAGAATCAAAGGTAATGGATTATTTACATAGTATTTTCGATTTTAGATCTCCCCAACATGACGACTAGTCTGTATCGCAACGCGTATTTTTCTGGGCGCAGTGCTCAGATTATTGCAAAGTGTGATTTCCCAGTAAGGTTATTTTTAAATCTGGCAAGTTGATTGCGTTCAAGAGATGTAAATCTATAATTCTTTAAATGACAATATAATATTTTACCAATGTTTTCTAATTTTAATTATTTAATTTGTGATGCTGACTTGACTGCCGGTTATTGGAGGGAAACGATTTCCTCAACATCAATGCCATAGTAAAACGCTGTTTTTGGATATAAATATGAACTTGATAGAACTAAAAATGCATGCATTGTCTAACATAATGTCCTAGGAGTGTCATCTGATGGAGATTGTAAAAGGTTAGTGCATCATTTTAGCTGGTTTTATGGTTTTGGTGACCCTGTCTTTGAATTGACAAAACATTACACACAACTCTTGTAAATGTACTGTCCTAACATACTCTAAATTTATGCTTTCGCCGTAAAACCTTTTTGAAATCGTAAAACGTGGTTAGATTAAGGAGATGTTTATCTTTCAAAGGGTGTAAAATAGTTGTATGTTTGAAAAATTTGAATTTTGACATTTATTTGGATTCAAATTTGCCGCTCTTGAAATGCACCTGCTGTTGATGGAGTGCACCACGGGTGGGACGCCTGCGTCCCACCTAGCCCATAGAGGTTAAACAAAGCACGTGTGTCCATGTATGCTGATGATTCAACCATATATGCATCAGCAACCACAGCTTATGAAGTCTGTCACACACTGATCTGTTTCACGTGTCTTTGTGCTTGTCTCCACCCCCCTACAGGTGTCGCCCATCTTCCCCATTATCCTCAGTGTATTTATACCTGTGTTCTCTGTTTGTCTGTTGCCAGTTCATTTCGTTTTGTTTCGTCAAGCCTACCAGGGTTTTTTCCCGTTGTCCTGACATTGCCCTGTTGGTTAGGTTTATGACCCCCATAAATACATTTCCCCCTTTTCTCTCTCTACTCTACAGATTTGACTCTTGGAAAACCCCTTGTTAACATAGAGAGAGTCTGGTAACACCAAAAGTTTGGAAACGGAATCATATTTTGGTAATCCAACCAGTTGAAAATATCCGTTGGTACTTAAAGGATATGATGTCAGATCAGTTGTCGTCAAAGACATTATTATTGACAATAGGACGACATAAACTGTATCTTGGAAAGTTATCAGATTCACATGGAATTGTTGTTCAATTTAAATGTTTAACCCCTGCACCTCAGAGACCATCTGCACCTCAGAGACCATCTGCACCTCAGAGACCATCTGCACCTCAGAGACCATCTGCACCTCAGAGACCATCTGCACCACAGAGACTATCTGCACCACAGAGACTATTTGCACCTCAGAGACCATCTGCACCTCAGAGACCAAGACCATCTGCACCTCAGAGACCATCTGCAACTCAGAGACCAAGATTATCTGCACCTCAGAGACCAAGACCATCTGCACCTCAGAGACCATCTGCACCTCAGAGACCATCTGCACCTCAGAGACCAAGACCATCTGCACCTCAGAGACCAAGACCATCTGCACCTCAGAGACCATCTGCACCTCAGAGACCATCTGCACCGACTACACACACATCCAACCCTTACTTACAACACACACACACACACACACACACACACACACACACACACACACACACACACACACACACACACACACACACACACACACACACACACACACACACACACACACACACACACACACACACAGAACTGTTAAATTGGTAAATCCAGTGTAAATCCAGTCTCTTATTCCTTTCCATATTACTCATACTTATAGAGCCATTCCGTCTCATATTGCTCAAATAGTTGATATTACTTGATATTACTTTGCATACTGCCTCTATTACAAGCATTTTGCTACACCCGCAATAACATTTGCTAAACATGTGTAAGTGACAAATACAATTTGATTTGATTTGATTTATTACTATGCATACTGCCTCTATTACTTGATATTGGTAAATCCAGTGTAAATCCAGTTTATTATTACTATGCATAGTGCCTCCTTTATTACTTGGTTTTGGTAAATCCAGTGTAAATCCAGTTTATTATTACTATGCATAGTGCCTCCTTTATTACCTGATATTGGTAAATCCGGTGTAAATCCAGTTTATTATTACTATGCATACTGCCTCCTATATTACTTCCTCTCTGTCTCTCTCTCTGTCTCTCTGTCTCTGTCTCTGTCTCTGCCCAGCTAGCAGACTCTGGTCTGTATACCATGAACACACAGTAAATAATTTTGAAAAGCAGCTAGACCTAAATGTTTAGCTTTTTTTTCTGAACATAATTGCATCCAATTGAGTTCAGAATTGTACAGATAAAATCCATGTGAAATCAGAACATCCAAAAGTTTACTGGAAAATGGGATAAGCATTACCCAACACACACAGTCAATATCCCTTAGAAACACAGTTTTTATTGTCTATGGGCAACGAATTCACGTTCCTGGTGTTAAAGCGTAACTGCAATGAAATACAGACTCGGGGAGGCTGAATGAAACTGTGGTTAAAGTCAACAGAAGTAACAGGCTGCTCTGTTTGGAATATTGTTATAGAGACCTAGGGAGACGAAGTGATTTTACAGGCTTTCAAAGCTTTATATTGAAGTTGAATGATTCCCGAGACCTTGTAGTTGGTTGTAATGATGGGATCTGAGAACTGGGTTGTTATGATGGTAACATGTTCTGTCTTCATTAGAGAGATATAACATTACAGATGTCCAACATGAAACATATTACCACATTTCCCTGTATAAGTCAGACTTAGTTACAGAATAATAGAATTAAACATATTACCACATTTCCCTGTATAAGTCAGACTTAGTTACAGAATAATAGAATTAAACATATTACCACATTTCCCTGTATAAGTCAGACTTAGTTACAGAATAATAGAATGAAACATATTACCACATTTCCCTGTATAAGTCAGACTTAGTTACAGAATAATAGAATGAAACATATTACCACATTTCCCTGTATAAGTCAGACTTAGTTACAGAATAATAGAATGAAACATATTACCACATTTCCCTGTATAAGTCAGACTTGGGTACAGAATAATAGAATGAAACATATTACCACATTTCCCTGTATAAGTCAGACTTAGTTACAGAATAATAGAATGAAACATATTACCACATTTCCCTGTATAAGTCAGACTTAGGTACAGAAAAATTGTCAAGTGAAAATGAATGAGCGACCTCACAATTAAAATAGAATACAATAGAATGGGGTTTAATGGGAAAATAGACTGTATTGCTGCTGGTTCCTGTCTGGCTATGGGGAAATACATTTAGGGTGTGGTGGGGTGGAGCGGGGGGTGGGGTGGGGGGTCGAGGGGCGGGGCTCGGGTCTGGTGATACAGAATGAGGTAATGTAAGGTGAGTTGGTAGAGGCATGGGTTATATCATCATGACGACGCAAGACTTTCGTCTTGGGGATTTGTCATTGTTTAGGAAGGAGAAGCTTGTAGACAGGAACAACATTTCCAAACGGATGGCATAAATCCAGTTGGAATAAACTCCTGATTGAGACTCTTAAATAATTGCCTCACGACTCCTTGAAAAAAAAAAACTTTTATTTCAATTTTAAAACAGTCTTTGCTTTGATCATTCAGCTGTTAGTTGAATTACTAGTTAAAAATAAATGGAAAACCAAATCACTCCTTTTATTCTCTCTGTCAGATAGACTTCTTGGCAATTTATCTTTCCGTCATTGCTGACCAACCGCTGTTGACGTGGCTCCCTCTTACAAGGCTACAGGCCACCGTTGGCTCAGGGCGGAGTCTGAAGCAGGCACGGAGGGATTGGTACAAGGGGCAGGGGGGAGGAGGGGCGAGGAAAAGGGATATTGCCGTCCGGATCGACAGACCAAGCCTGTGTTTAAACTAAGATCATAGGATGACTAACAACGACAGGAAGTTCCTAATCCAGGGTGAGATGGTGGGATGATGTAGGTTATGGTGAGGTGGGGTGGTGGGGTAGGGGGGGTGGGATATGGGGGTGGATGATGTAGGTTATGGTGAGGTGGGGTAGGGGGGTGGGGGGGTGGGATATGGGGGTGGGATGATGTCCGTTGGGGTAGTGGGGTGATGTAGGGTGAGGTGAGGGTGATGTAAGGTGAGGCGGGGTGATGTAGGGTGAGGTGGGGTGATGTAGGGTGAGGTGGGGTGATGTAGGTTGAGGCGGGGTGATGTAGGGTGAGGTGGGGTGGGGTGATGTAGGGTGAGGTGGAGTGATGTAGGGTGAGGTGGGGTGATGTAGGGTGAGGTGGGGTGGGGTGATGTAGGGTGAGGTGGGGTGATGTAGGGTGAAGTGGGGTGATGTAGGGTGAGGCGGGGTGATGTAGGGTGAGGTGGGGTAAGGTGATGTGGGGTGAGGTGGGGTGAGGCGGGGAGATGTAGGGCGAGGTGGGAAAGGGTGATGTAGGGTGAGGTGGGGTGGGATGATCTAGGGTGAGGTAAGGTGGGGTGGGGTGTGGTGATGTAGGGTGAGGCGGGGTGATGTAGGGTGAGGTGGGGTAAGGTGATGTAGGGTGAGGTGGGGTGATGTAGGGTGAGGTGGGGTAAGGTGATGTAGGGTAAGGTGGGGTGAGGCGGGGAGATGTAGGGCGAGGTGGGATAGGGTGATGTAGGGTGAGGTGGGGTGGGATGATGTAGGGTGAGGTGGGGTGGGGTGATCTAGGGTGAGGTGAGGTGGGGTGGGGTGATGTAGGGTGAAGTGGGGTGTTGAAGGGTGAGGTGGGTTGATGTAGGGTGAGGTGGGGTGATATAGGGTGAGGTGGGGTGATGTAGGGTGAGGTGGGGTGATGTAGGGTGAGGTGGGGTGGGTGATGTAGGGTGAGGTGGGGTGGGGTGATGAAGGGTGAGGTGGGGTGATGTAGGGTGAGGTGGGGTGGGTGATGTAGGGTGAGGTCGGGTAGGGTGATGTAGGGTGAGGTGGGGTGATGTAGGGTGAGGTGGGGTGATGTAGGGTGAGGTGATGTAGGGTGAGGTGGGGTGATGTAGGGTGGGGTGATGTAGCGTGAGGTGGGGTGGGGGGATGACCATATGGGAATGTTTTACTAGACAGTTAGAGACAGTTATAGATGACGATATGGGCTTGGTTCTGTAACTGTTAAGCTACCTGCCGCCTTGCTAGCACTGTGCCGCTTAACGGTAGACTGTGTTGAGTAGGATAGATCTCCAGGATCAGTGAGATTCAATCTACAAGAATTATGGAGAATAATATCTCATGTATCTTTAGACTGCACGTCCCATAAACCAAGCCGCATGGCCACGTGTTTACCATCCTGCCTGCACGCAAATTCACCCAGTCAGGGATGGAGGGGTGTTGGGTTACAGAAGATGGTGACCAGACCAGCTCAGACCAGCCCAGACCAGCTCAGACCACCTCAGACCACCTCAGACCAGACCAGCCCAGACCAGCTTAGACCAGCTCAGACCAGCTAAGACCAGCCCAGACCAGCTCAGACCAGCTCAGACCAGCTCAGACCAGCCCAGACCAGCCCTGACCAGCCCAGACCAGCATAGACTGCTCTTAAACGCTAGTAAAACTAAATGCATGCTCTTCAACCGATCGCTGCCCGAAATAGCCTCCAACACTCTACTCAGCAAACCGAATGCAGTCTATCACACTGCCATCCGTTTTGTCACCAAAGCCCCATATACCACCCACCACTGCGACCTGTATGCTCTCGTCGGCTGGCCCTCGCTACATTTTCGTCGCTAGACCCAATGGCTCCAGGTCATCTATAAGTCTTTGCTAGGTAAAGCTCCACCTTATCTCAGCTCACTGGTCACCATAGCACCATAGCAGCAGGTATATTTCACTGGTCATCCCCAAAGCCAACACTTTCTTTGGCCGCCTTTCCTTCCAGTTCTCTGCTGCCAATGACGGGAATGAATTGCAAAAATCACTGAAGCAGGAGACTTATATCTTCCTCTCTAACTTTAAACATCAGCTATCTGAGCAGCTTACCGATCACTGCACCTGTACACAGCCCATCTGTAAATAGCCCACCCAACTACCTAACTCATCCCCATCTAGTTTTTATATACATATTTTGCTCTTTTGCACACCAGTATTTCTACTTGCATATCATCATCTGCACATCTATCACTCCAGTGTTCATTTTGCTAAATTGTAATTACTTCGCTACTATGGCCTATTTATTGCCTTACCTCCTCACGCCATTTGCACACACTGTATATAGATTCTTCTATTGTGTTATTGACTGTACTTTTGTTTATCCCATGTGTAACTCTTTGTTGTAGTATTTTTGTCGCACTGCTTTGCTTTTGTCACGACTTCCGCCGAAGTCGGTTCCTCTCCTTTTTCGGGCGGTGCTCGGCGCTCGGCGTCACCGGTCTTCTAGCCATCATCGATCCACTTTTCATTTTCCGTTTGTCTTGTCTTGTCTTCTCACAAACCTGGTCTCAATTTCCCTCATTACATGTTGTGTATTTAACCATCTGCTCCTCCCATGTCTTTGTGCGGAATTGTTTATTGTAAGTGCACGTGCACGTTTTCTCTGGTGCGCGACGGGTTTTGTACCCATTTGCTTGTGGTTCTGGTTATCGGTTGTTTTATGAATGAAACTGCTCCGTTGATTACCAAGTTTTGCTCTCCTGCGCCTGACTTCCTTGCCGCCAGTTACGCACTGCCTTACAGAATTCCGCACCACTAATGGAGTCAGCAGGAGCAGGTGCCCCTGGTAAAGGGGTGGTGGAGCGCGTCCTGGAGCACACGGCGATGCTCCACCATCTTGGCATCGCCATGGACTGCGTTGTCCAAACAATGGACCGCTGGGAGAGACAGGGAGTTCTTCCAGCGCATCCACAAGCACAACCCGGGGTCTCCACTACTCATCCCCCCTTCTCCTGGTCCCAGTGGGATTCGTCGCGCCCTTCCCCGGGAATACAACGGGACGACTGCAGGCTGCTAGGGGTTCCTGTTGCAGCTCGACCTATACCTGGCAACCGTCCACCTGGCTCCTTCGGGCCGTGAGAGGGTGTCCGCCCTCGTCTCGTGCCTCTCTGGGAAAGCCCTGGAGTGGGCCAATGCCGTGTGGGGAGAGGGAGATGCGGCGTTTGACCATTTCGAGGAGTTCAGCCGCCACTTCCGGGCAGTCATTGACCACCCGCCCGAGGGTAGAGTGGCGGGTGAGCGCCTCTTCCATCTGAGGCAGGGGACGAGCAGCGCCCAGGAGTTTGAACTGGAGTTTCGGACCCTGGCCACCGGCGCGGGATGGAACAACAGGGCCCTGATCGACCATTATCGTTGCAGTTTGCGCGAGGACGTCCGTCGGGAATTGACCTGCAGAGACACCACTCTCACCTTCGACCAGCTGGTGGACCTGTCCATCCGGCTGGATAATCTGCTGGCTACCCGTGGACGTCCAGATCGGGGTCTGTCGGTTCCATCCCCCCCACCACCTCTCCGATACCCATGGAGCTGGGAGGGGCGGTGCGCAGGGAGACCGGAGGAGGTTCCCGCTCGTGCACCATCTGTGGCCGCAGAGGTCACACTGCCGGTCGGTGCCGGGTTGGTTCAGGGGTGGAGATGGAGAGTGACCGCATTTCAGCCGTGCGTAATTGGCCGACTCCCACCACGGTAAAGGAAGTGTAGCAGTTTCTAGGGTTTGCCAACTACTACCGGAGGTTTATCTGGGGTTTTGGTCAGGTAGCGGCACCCATTACCTCACTGCTGAAGGGGGGCCCGGTACGTTTGCAGTGGTTGACTGAGGCGGACTGTGCTTTTGGTCACCTGAGGGTTCTGTTTACCTCGGCTCCCATGCTGGTCCATCCGGATCCCTCTTTGGCGTTCATAGTGGAGGTGGACGCATCCGAGGCTGGGATAGGAGCTGTGCTCTCTCAGCGCTCGTGTACGCCACCGAAGCTCCGCCCCTATGCCTTCTTCTCGAAGAAGCTCAGCCCGGCGGAGCGAAACTATGACGTGGGGGACCGGGAGCTGTTGGCTGTCATCAAGGCCTTGAAGGTGTGGAGACATTGGCTTGAGGGGGCTAAACACCCTTTTCTCATTTGGACTGACCACCGCAATCTGGAGTACATCCGGGCGGCGAGGAGACTGAACCCTCGTCAGTTTGATCGAGGTCCCCAGTTCACGTCGAGGGTCTGGAAGGCGTTAATGGAACGTCTGGGGTCTCGATCACCCGGGGTCTCATGGTTTCACCCCGAGAGTAATGGACAGGTGGAGAGAGTAAACCAGGATGTGGGCAGGTTTCTGCGGTCTTATTGCCAGGACCGGCTGGGGGAGTGGGCGACGTTCGTGCCCTGGGCCGTGCCCTGGCACAGAACTCGCTCCGCCACTCCTCCAATAACCTCCCCCCCTTCCAGTGCATACTTGGGGTACCAGCCGGTTCTGGTGCCTTGGCATCAGAGTCAGACCGAGGCTCCTGCGGTGGATGACTGGTTCAGGCACGCGGAGGAGACATGGGAAGCTGCCCGTGTTCACCTTCAGCGGGCCATGCTGCGCCAGATATACAGCGCCGACTGTCACCGCAGTGAGGCCCCGGTGTTCGCACCAAGGGACCGGGTCTGACTCTCGACCCGAAACCTGCCCCTCCGCCTGCCTTGCCGGAAGCTGGGCCCGTGGTTTGTGTGGCCATTTATAGTCCTGAGGATAGTGAACGAGGTTTGTTACAGGTTACAGCTTCCCCCCGATTAGCATATTAACCCCTCATTCCATGTGTCTCTCCTCAGGCCGGTGGTGGCTGGCCCGCTCCAGGAGTCTGAGGTGCGGGAGGTTCCTCCACCCCCTCTGGACATCGAGGGGGCCCCGGCATACTCCGGCCGAGGGGCCTTCAGTACCTCGTGGACTGGGAGGGGTACGGTCCGGAGGAGAGGTGTTGTGTTCCGGTCGAGGACGTGTTGGACCCTTCAATGCTGCAGGAGTTCCACCGTCTCCGTCCGGATCGCCCTGTACCTCGCCCTCCGGGTCATCCCCGAGGCCGGTGTCGGCGCGCTGCTGGAGCCGCGCGTCAAGGGGGGGGTACTGTCACGACTTCCGCCAAAGTCGGTTCCTCTCCTTGTTTGTGCGGCGCTCGGCGCTCGGCGTCACCGATCTTCTAGCCATCATCGATCAACTTTTCATTTTCAATGTGTTTTGTCTTGTCTTCTCACACACCTGGTCTAAATTTCCCTCATAACATGTTGTGTATTTAACCCTCTGTTCCCCCCATGTTTTTGTGCGGAATTGTTTATTGTAAGTGCATGTGCACATTTTCTCTGGTGCGCGACGGGTTTTGTACCCATTTGCTTGTGGTTCTGGTTACCGGTGGTTTTATGAATAAAACTGCTCCGTTGATTACCAAGGTTTGCTCTCCTGCGCCTGACTTCCCTGTCGCCAGTTACGCAATCCCGTACAGCTTTATCTTGGCCAGGTCGCAGTTGTAAATGAGAACTTGTACTCAACTGGCCTACCTGGTTAAATTAAGGTGAAATAAAATAAAAATTTAAATACAATTTAAAAAACAGCCCTGTCCAGAGCAAGCCAGCCCAGACCATCCAAAACCCGACCAGCCCAGACCAGCTAAGACCAGCCCAGTCCAGAGCACGCCAGACCAGACCAGCTCAGACGATAGCAGACTAACACAGAGCAAACCAGAGTATATATAGCTGTGTTTTATGAGACTATGATTCTAGTCTGGCCGCCTTAATGATTCAAGCATTGAAACTAGCATGAACTCCTACTGATGATTTGTGGAAGTACGTTAATGAGAGGCCGGTCATAGAGCACATCCTGTGTAATTTAAAGGCTGAGGGACACTCCCATGCTGTGGTCATCCCTAACTGTCCAGTAATACATTCCCATATGGTCATCTATAACTGTCTAGTAAAACATTCCCATACGGTCATCTGTAACTGTCTCTAACTGTCTAGTAAAACATTCCCATATGGTCATCTATAACTGTCTAGTAAAACATTCCCATATGGTCATCTATAACTGTCTCTAACTGTCTAGTAAAACATTCCCATATGGTCATCTATAACTGTCTCTAACTGTCCAGTAAAACATTCCCATATGGTCATCTATAACTGTCTCTAACTGTCTCTAACTGTCTAGTAAAACATTACCATATGGTCATCTATAACTGTCTAGTAAAACATTCCCATATGGTCATCTATAACTGTCTCTAACTGTCTCTAACTGTCTAGTAAAACATTCCCATATGGTCATCTATAACTGTCTAGTAAAACATTCCCATATGGTCATCTATAACTGTCTCTAACTGTCTCTAACTGTCTAGTAAAACATTCCCATATGGTCATCTGTAACTGTCTCTAACTGTCTAGTAAAACATTCCCATATGGTCATCTATAACTGTCTAGTAAAACATTACCATATGGTCATCTATAACTGTCTAGTAAAACATTCCCATATGGTCATCTATAACTGTCTCTAACTGTCTCTAACGGTCTAGTAAAACATTCCCATATGGTCATCTATAACGGTCTAGTAAAACATTCCCATATGGTCATCTGTAACTGTCTCTAACTGTCTCTAACGGTCTAGTAAAACATTCCCATATGGTCATCTATAACTGTCTAGTAAAACATTCCCATATGGTCATCTGTAACTGTCTATAACTGTCTAGTAAAACATTCCCATATGGTAATATATAACTGTCTCTAACTGTCTCTAACTGTCTAGTAAAACATTCCCATATGGTCATCTATAACTGTCTAGTAAAACATTCCCATATGGTCATCTATAACTGTCTAGTAAAACATTCCCATATGGTCATCTGTAACTGTCTCTAACTGTCTAGTAAAACATTCCCATATGGTCATCTATAACTGTCTCTAACTGTCTAGTAATACATTCCCATATGGTCATCTATAACTGTCTAGTAATACATTCCCATATGGTCATCTGTAACTGTCTCTAACTGTCTAGTAAAACATTCCCATATGGTCATCTGTAACTGTCTCTAACTGTCTAGTAAAACATTCCCAAATGGTCATCTATAACTGTCTCTAACTGTCTAGTAAAACTTTCCCATATCAACATAATTGTCCTGCATCGTGATGCCATCTATTTTGTGAAGTGCACCAGTCCCTCCTGCAGCAAAGCACCCCCACATCATGATGCTGCCAGCCCCATGCTTCACTTTTGGGATGGTGTTCTTCTCCTTGCAAGCCTCCCCCTTTTTCCTCCAAACGTAACAATGGTCATTTTGGCCAAACAGTTCTATTTTTGTTTCAACAGACCATAGGATATTTCTCCAAAAAGTACAATATTTGTCCTTATGTGCAGTTGCAAACCGTAGTCTGGCTTTTTTATGGTGGTTTTGGAGCAGTGGCTTCTTCCTTGCTGAGCTGCCTTTCAGGTTATGTCGATATAGGACTCATTTTACTGTGGATATAGATACTTTTGTACCTGTTTCCTCCAGCATATTCACAAGGTCCTTTGCTGTTGTTCTGGGATTGATTTGCACTTTTCGCACCAAAGTACGTTCATCTCTAGGAGACAGAACGCGTCTCCTTCCTGAGCGGTATGACGGCTGTGTGGTCCCATGGTGTTTATACTTGTGTACTATTGTTTGTACAGATGAACATGGTACCTTGTGGAGGTCTACCATTTTCTTTCTGAGGTCTTGGCTGATTTCTTTTGATTTTTCCCATGATGTCAAGCAAAGAGACACTGAGTTTGAAGGTAGGCCTTGAAATACATCGACAGGTACACCTCCAATTGACTCTAAAGATGTAATTTAGCCTATCAGAAGCTTCAAAAGCCATGACATAATTTTCTGGATTTTTCCAAGCTGTTTAAAGGAACAGTCAACTTAGTGTATGTAAACTTCTGACCCACTGGAATTGTGATACAGTGAATTATTGTCACGTCCTGGCCAGTATAAGGGTTAATTGTTATTGTAGTTTGGTCAGGACGTGGCAGAGGGTATTTGTTTTATGTGGTTCAGGGTGGTGTGTTAGTTAGGAGGGCGTTTGATTTATTATTTCCGGGTTTTGAGTTATGGTCTATGTTTATGTATTTCTATGTGTAGTCTAGTGAGTGTGTTTCTATGTTGAGTTAATTGGGGTGGACTTCCAATTGAAGGCAGCTGTTTGGTGTTGCCTTTGATTGGAAGTCCTATATTAGTTGGGTGTGTTTGTCTTGTATTTGTGGGAGATTGTTTTTGCATTGCGTGTTTTTGTGAGCCTGCAAAACTGGCATTGGTCGTGCTTATTGTTTTCTTGTTTTTCGTGTTCAACGTTCTTTAATAAATTAAGAAAATGAACACCAACTCTGCTGCATATTGGTCCACCTTTTCAGACGACGATTTCGCTATATCGTCCTCCGACGAAGAAAGCCGTGACAGAATCTCCCACCAAAGCAGGACCAAGCAGCAGAGGAAGGAGCAGAGGAATTGTGATTTGGACAATCGGGAGAGATGGACATGGGAGCAGGTTATGGCCGGAGAAGGCCCATGGAGTAAGGCTGGTATGGACCGGGAACGTTTCCGAGGGACACGACTGGCGTTGAAGCACGAGAGGCACCCCCAATAATTTTTTTGGGGGGGGCACACGGGTAGTTTGGCTAGGCATAGGAAGAGCCGGAAGCCAGCTACCTGTGGTTATATGGAGGAGCGTATGGGGTGGAGAGCGCCATGTTTCGCTGAGGAGCGCACTCTCTCACCCATACGCACGCACAGTCCGGTGCGCGTTATTCCAGCCCCTCGCAGGTGCCGTGCTAGAGCGGGCATCCAGCCTGGTAGGAGGATGCCTGCGCAGCGCATCTGGTCGCCGGTACGCCTCCGAGGACCAGGCTACCCAACTCCCGCTCTACGCACGGCTACCATCAGGCCCCTGCACAACCCAGTCCGCCCTGTACAAGCACCCCGCTCGTGCAGGGCTACTAGTTCCATCCATCCAGGACGGGTTGTGCAGGAGGTAAGATCAAGACCGCCTGTGCGCCGCCATAGCCCTGGGTTTCCAGCTCCTGTCTCTCGTGCGGACCCGGAAGTGCGTCAACCCAGTCCGACTCGTCCTGTTCCCGCTCCCCGCACTAGCCTGGAGGTGCGTGTTCTCAATCTGGTACGCCCAGTACCAGCACCACGCACCAGGCTTCAAGTGCGTAAACCCAGCCTCGCCAGTCAACAGTCACCAGAGCTGCCCGCCAGTCAACAGTCACCAGAGCTGCCCGCCAGTCAACAGTCACCAGAGCTGCCCGCCAGTCAACAGTCACCAGAGCTGCCCGCCAGTCACAGTCACCAGAGCTGCCCGCCAGTCAACAGTCACCAGAGCTGCGCGCCAGTCAACAGTCACCAGAGCTGCCCGCCAGTCAACAGTCACCAGAGCTGCCCGCCAGTCAACAGTCACCAGACTGCCCTGAACCGACGAAGAAAGCCGTGACAATTATAAGTTAAATAATCTGTCTGTAAACAATTGTTGGAAAAATTACTTGTGTCATGCACAAAGTAGATGTCCTTACCGACTTGCCAAAACGATAGTTTGTTAACAAGAAATTTGTGGAGTGGTTAAAACTTAACTTCCCTACTTCAACTATATGTACAGTATGTACGTCTTTCGGAAGGGTTGGGATATAGAGGAAGTCAAATTTCTGTTGGACATTGTGTACAGTTGATTAATAAACAGCAGAATCTGTCCTCTCCTCTCCGCCCTGATTGTTTTATTAACTAGTTTGCTTCATCCAGCTGCATTTGCACAGATGTTGGTGGGGGCCTTTGTTTAATGCTAGACACATACTAGACATTCCTTCTATTCCAAGGGAACCAACGCAATCACCCTTTTCCATCTAAGGAATTACATTAACATCGATGTTGTCACTCTTGCGGAATTTAAGGGGAACATACTTGTGAACATTAGAGAAAGTTTTGCCTTAAACTGTTTCTCCGTCTCGAAAACATGCATCAGCCAATTAAAATCGTTGATTTACTTGCATGGGATGAAAGGATTACAGTTGTTGACGTAGTTGCACGTGATCCTACACTTGTTCATGAAAGCCAAAGATGTGCCCCTTCCTCTTTGTCAAAGGGTACTTAAAGGTCCAATGCAGATATTTTAACACAATATCAAATCATTTCTGGGTAACAATGAAGTACCTTATTGTGAATGTTTTCAATTACAATGGTCAAAAATAAACCAAAATAGCTTCTTAATTAGGAAAGAGCAACTTCTCAAGCAAGAATTTTGCTAAGAATGTCTGGGAGTGGTTTAAATAAAGAAGCACAGAAGGATTTTCCAGTGTACAGTGCCTTTGGAAAGTATTCAGACCCCTTGACTTTTTCCACATTTTGTTAGGTTACAGCCTTAATTTAAATTTATTAAATAGTTGTTTTCCCCTCATCAATGTACAGACAATACCCCATAATGACATCACAATACCCCATAATGACATCACAATACCCCATAATGACATCACAATACCCTATAATGACATCACAATACCCCATGATGACAAAGCAAAAACAGGTTATTAGAAATGTTTGCTAATTGTGTATTTAAAAAAAAAAACAGAAATAATACATTTACATAAGTATTCAGACCCTTTCCTCAGAACTTTGTTGAAGCACCTTTGACAGCGATTACAGCCTCAAGTCTTCTGGAGTATGATGCTACAAGCTTGGCAACACCTGTATTTGGGGAGTTTCTCCCATTCTTCTTTGTAGATCCTCTCAAGCTCTGTCAGGTTGTATCGGGAGTGTTGCTGCACAGCTATTTTCAGGTCTCTCCAGAGAATAATAACGTGTGTGTGTGTGTGTGTGTGTGTGTTTCTATCAGTTACACATACATGTCAGTTCATACACACAATAATAGGACAGGAAAAAAAGCTGCAAACCTCACTTGCTTTTCAAAAAATGGCAAGAAATGTACACATTTTGTGCTCTTGTAGGAAACAACCACTCCCCCACTGGTGATTACAAATTAGTTATAACTGGACTAATAACTCACTAACTAGCAAAGGATATGAACAAATGTACACACCTGGATACATGCAGCTCTTGCTATGATCACAAAACAAGCGCATCTACTCACGACCGCTCATGCTGTAAACACAGTCCAGTTCAAAGTGAATGGCACAGATCCATATATGGCAATAGTCTATTTGCATATAGTGATACTGCAGCTCTGATTGGCTATGGTGCACGAGTCTGTGTGGAGTATGGGCCTGAGTCGTGCCTGTCAATGCAAAAGAATCCTACTCCAATGCGTTCTGCCTAAAATCAAATCTCTTGTATAGTTAGTTTTGGTATGTTGCATTGAAAGTGGCTACTATTGCATTGATTCAATCACAATTCGCACAGTCGAGGGACACGTTGATAGTGTTAACTAAAGTGGGAAACAAGAATGTTGAGTGAAGTTCAATCTCGTGCTTCTCTGTGCAGGCTGATATTTCTTACGCGCGGCAGTCTCACACCAGTGCATATGCGCAGCTTAGAGGGAACATTGATCAACAGTATCAAAAGCTTTTTGACAGGTCCACAAACCTAGCAACACAGTTCATTTTTAGTATCTACAACATTGACAAGATCATTAACAACTGAAGAGGTTGCTGTAATAGGGACATGCCCAGGCCTAAACCCTGATTGGATGTCCAGGCTTAAACCCTGATTGGTTTACATTCAAAATACATTTCTCAGATAAAAAAAAGACCCAAGTTGTACATTTACCAGGGATTCTAGAATCTTAACTAGACAAGGAAGCCTAGACAAGGAAGCCTAGACAAGGAAGCCTAGACAAGGAAGCCTAACAATTAACATCACTACTGTCCCCGTCCTTATGGAGTGGCAGCACAAAAGCTGATTTCCATACTTATGGAATGTTTCCTAATAACAATGTTAAATAAACAATGTGTTATTTTGAGCCAATGATGATGAGCGCTGCACACTTAAGTAGACTCGGATGCAATTGATCAGCCCCTGTGGATTTTCTGTTGTCTATTGCAAAGCATCCAGGACTTATGTTTCAGTAAATAGCCTAAATGAAAAGCTTTGACCATAATTTATCTGATCGTTCAGGAAGTTTCTCCTATCAGCATCCAGCCCAATATCATTGTGAACAGGCTTAGAAGTTATTTGAAAGACAGAGAGATGTCCCGCTGAAATAAAGTGGTAATTAAATGCATCAAGGGCGGAATTTTTTTCTCCATAATGAGGTCTCTGTCTGAATTAATTTTTTGTGGCAGAGAGGAGGAAGTAGTCCTTCAGGGATTTGACAATTTTCCAGAATTTTTCCAGGGTTTCCCATTACAATCTGAAAGAGTGTTTACATAATAATCAGATGTAGCCTTTCTAATGTGTCGTACAAAATGATTCCTCAGTTGTTTAACAGTATTTATTTATTTAACCTTTATTTATCTAGGCAAGTCAGTTAAGAACAAATTTGTATTTACAATGACGGCCTACCAAAAATATATATATATATATATATATATATATATATATATATATATATATATTTATTATTTATTTATTTTTTATCCTAGCCCCCATCCCTGCAAGAGGCCTTTTGCCTTTTTGGTAGGCCGTCATTGTAAATACAAATTTGTTCTTAACTGACTTGCCTAGATAAATAAAGGTTAAATAAATAAATAAATACTGTTAAACAACTGAGGAATCATTTTGTATATATATAGGACAAAACACACATCACGACAAGAGAGACAACACAAAACTACATAAAGAGAAACCTAAGACAACAACATAGCATGGCAGCAACACATGACAACACAGCATGGTAGCAACACAACATGACAACAACATGGTAGCAACACAACATGACAACAACATGGTAGCAACACAACATGGCAGCAGCACAAAATATGGTACAAACATTATTGGGCAAAGTCAACAGCACAAAATACCCACGTTATTTTTGTACGTTGGTTTTGGAGTTCGTTTTTTTTTTTGTTTAATAAAACTACTCCAGTTTAACCAAGTTGGTTTCTCCTGCGCCTGACTTCCCTGCCACCTACATACATGATTATGACACTAGTACATTAACTAGTGGAAGCCTGTCCCACACACACGGCTATGACAGAAAGCTTGTTGGACACTAAGAAAGATTTGTTGTAGAGCAGGTATTCCCAAACTGGGCAATGCCTTTAGGTGTCTATGAGGTAATGTGATTCCGGAGTGTCTTAACAGCATCAGGTGTCTATGAGGTAATGTGATTCCGGAGTGTCTTATCAGCATCAGGTGTCTATGAGGTAATGTGATTCCGGAGTGTCTTAACAGCATCAGGTGTCTATGAGGTAATGTGATTCCGGAGTGTCTTAACAGCATCAGGTGTCTATGAGGTAATGTGATTCCGGAGTGTCTTAACAGCATCAGGTGTCTATGAAGTAATGTGATTCCGGAGTGTCTTATCAGCATCAGGTGTCTATGAGGTAATGTGATTCCGGAGTGTCTTATCAGCATCAGGTGTCTATGAGGTAATGTGATTCCGGAGTGTCTTATCAGCATCAGGTGTCTATGAGGTAATGTGATTCCGGAGTGTCTTATCAGCATCAGGTGTCTATGAGGTAATGTGATTCCGGAGTGTCTCTATGAGGTAATGTGATTCCGGAGTGTCTTATCAGCATCAGGTGTCTATGAGGTAATGTGATTCCGGAGTGTCTTATCAGCATCAGGTGTCTATGAGGTAATGTGATTCCGGAGTGTCTTATCAGCATCAGGTGTCTATGAGGTAATGTGATTCCGGAGTGTCTTATCAGCATCAGGTGTCTATGAGGTAATGTGATTCCGGAGTGTCTTATCAGCATCAGGTGTCTATGAGGTAATGTGATTCCGGAGTGTCTTATCAGCATCAGGTGTCTATGAGGTAATGTGATTCTGGAGTGTCTTATCAGCATCAGGTGTCTATGAGGTAATGTGATTCTGGAGTGTCTTAACAGCATCAGGTGTCTATGAGGTAATGTGATTCCGGAGTGTCTTAACAGCATCAGGTGTCTATGAGGTAATGTGATTCCGGAGTGTCTTATCAGCATCAGGTGTCTATGAGGTAATGTGATTCTGTAGTGTCTTATCAGCATCAGGTGTCTATGAGGTAATGTGATTCTGGAGTGTCTTAACAGCATCAGGTGTCTATGAGATAATGTGATTCCGGAGTGTCTTAACAGCATCAGGTGTTAAGACACGTGATTATTATTCAAAAAAAAATTTAAATACAAATTTTATTTCTTCACATTTTCAAAACAGACCATTTATATTTTCCAACGGTGCTATACATTTGGGTGAGGTTTTTATTCTCGCCCGAGTCGCCTCGTTTCACTGCCAAAAATAAAATGAACCCATTTAGTGTTCAGCGTTAAATAACAACATAATGTCAAAAACAGGTAGCCTAGTCAAATAATTAACATCCAATCACATTAACCGTTACTCTCTCGCGGGAAACCTTCACTCTTGCGCAGACATTTAGAAACAAAACATGACAATTTGAAAAATAAGCCACGGGAGTTTTTTGAGCCAGAATAAAGATGACTTTCGAGTCATTTGGGAACCATTGTTGTAGAGCGTTTAACACAAAATTCAGGGAGGGGCCAGGTGAGTATAAGACTGTATCATCTGCATATAAATAGATGAGAGCTTCCTACCCCCCTGAGCTATGTTGTTGATGTAAATTGAGAAGAGCCTGGGGACTAGGATGGAGCCTTGGGGTACTCCCTTGGTGACAGGTAGTGGCTGAAACAGCAGATGTTCTGACTTTATACACTGCACTCTTTGATAATGCCGGAGTGTAACAGGCATTCGATCTACCTTTAACCCTTCATTTTCTGAAGAGAGAATGATTTTCCACAATAGTATTGAAGACATCTACAAAAAGGCTCAAAGCTGAAATGCAATCAAGGTCACTGAAGTAAAGTAAAAAAAAAAAAGAAATGGAGTTACTTTTCCAAGGAAAGAAAGCACCATAGGGCCTGAGGCCGCAGCCAATATCAATATGAGGAACTCTCAGAGTAACCAATGAAGGAATATTATAAACTGACTTACATTGGCTGTGATTGCTATTGTGCAACAGCCCCAAGCCCTCTGTGCGATTTGACAAATGAGGGTGTATTCAAGTTTATGGAATTCACATTTGAACTAAAAAGCACTCTGTGAGCAGATTGCAGTGGGCTTCTCTTTTGAGCCAACAATAGCAGATCTGAGAGTGGAGTTCAAAGGAATGGGTACACAGTTACAACTGACAACACCGCTGACAGTATAGACAATGGTGAGAAAATAACACTTAGAAAAGATGGAAGGTATTAACTGAGCGGGGCTTGGTCAATATCTTAACGTTGCCTTGAATGTAAAGAAACTGTTCAGGCTCCTAGATGGTGTGGGTGGAGTCCATCATCTCTTTAGAGCATATTTTGTTTCCAAAAAATTGCACTTTCCGATAATCAAAGCAATAACGGGTAGCTGATAAAATAAAGGAAACACCAAACATAAAGTGTCTTAACAGAGCATTGGGCAACCACAAGCCAGAACAGCTTCTATGCACCTTGGCATAGATGTCTGTAATTTTACTTAACCCCACAAAAATGAAATGCTAATTAGCTGCTAATGTGGCTATCATAAAGAACTACAAATACCATGATGACCTGGATGAGACACGAATCGAGACAAAGGTAATAATCTCTGGATTAACAATCTAATGTTAGCTAAATGTACTAATTCATAAATAAGCTACATTTCTTTAAATGGACAATTTTGTGTACTGTCTTGTGCAAGTTTTAAAGTGCACAATACCTGTTAGCAAAGGTGTCAGCTAGCAATGACGTGCTAGAGCTTGCAGGAATTTGTAGTTTTCCAATCTAATTTTCAGGGATTTGTAGTCTACTTTGATGCTAATTGGTATTTTACAAAGTGACAGTAAATAGAGGTGAATATATTGCTAAAAGTCACCTCGTCCTGGATGAGATTTACATGGTCATCAAAACGTCAAACCAGGGTAAGACTACACAAAACACAGTCCTTATTTTATGTGTTTCTAAAATCCCTTATGGGAAAAATGAATGGTGGAAAAACAATTGGAACCATTTCCCTGTTTGACCTCTAGGTTTTATGGGAATTCTAACAGCTCCACTGTGGGGCTCTATACACGGCCCCATAGGGCCATGGTCAGAAGAAGTGCACTATCTAGGGAATAGGGTGCCATTTGGGAAACAGACCACATCAGAAGTGTCCTCTGTGGTGATCAGAAGAATCAGCCCTCCCCATTCCTGACTGTTTAACTATGGTGTTTTCTCAAGCTGCGTTTATACAGATGTAGGTGGAGGCCTTTTTTTTTAAACAGATTTAAAAACATACAGTGCCTTTGGAGAGTATTCAGACCCGTTGACTTTTTACACATTTTGTTACGTTACAGCGTTATTCATAAGATGGATTAAATACAAATATTTCCTCAGCAATCTACTCACAATTCCCCATAATGACAAAGTGAAAACAGGTTCATTTAGATATTTGCAACAAAAACAAAATACAATATGAAATGAAATGCATTATTTGTGACTCTCCACCTGTACTTGGTCTTATGTAGCAAAATGTGAAATGGTGTTTTTTTTTTTTACACTGGATAGAAGTAGAGACTACAAAATGGTATATCAAACACTGCATTTGAGGAACAATGGGAAAGTAAATCTGCTTTGAAAGTTGATCAACTTGTAAACTCACTTTTGAGTGTTTGGGTATCTAGTGAAGAGCTCTTCTTTGTCTCCACCCATTCAGCATCGTTCACACCCTCTTAAGATTTAGCCCCACCCATCTCGGAGCGCTCTCGGAGCGCACCCTTGATGCTCTGGCCGATGATTTGTTTACCTCTGGATAACATGAAAACAGCCTAACCAGCTCTGCTGGCAACACTTTCATTACACTTTTTTTACGGACGTTTACTGACACCGGCCATATTCAATGGGTGTTGTACAAACATCACCTAATGTTAGCTAACGGGCCAGCCAGCTAACGTTAGCTAGTTAAACAACAATGAACAAAGTGCCAACAATGCTTAACATTAGGCTCTAACTAGAAAATAAACAGCTCTGGAAACTAATAATAACGTCCGCTAGGGAGCCAGCCAGCTAACGTTAGCTAGCTCGCTAACAGTAAACTTTTAAGACATATAGCTAGCTAGCTAGGTAAACAATGAACCTAGCTAGGTGATCAACGTTTATGATCACACACGTCACGTAACATTAGCTAACAAGCCAGTTAGCTACCATTACCTAGTTAAACAACAATAAACAAAGTGGAAACAATGCCACAGTGCTGGGAGCTAAGCAACCAGGTCCAATGTTAGCTAGCTAACATTAGGCTCTAACTAGAAAAGCAAACGGCTCTGG
Organism: Salmo salar; assembly: GCF_965601325.2. NCBI lineage: Eukaryota > Metazoa > Chordata > Actinopteri > Salmoniformes > Salmonidae > Salmo > Salmo salar. The sequence continues at coordinate 41,256,163 of NC_138319.1, forward strand.
GAAACAAATAATAACATCAGCTAGGGAGCCAGCCAGCTAACGTTAGCTAGCTAGCTAAAAGTACGCTTTAGCTTGAAATGAAACCACTTTCTGTCAAAATTAGAAACGTGTAATATCTGAAAATCTTACCTGTATACAACAACATGCATCATGAACGAGTCTCCCTGTCAGAAATGGCATACCACGGTTGCCCTTAGCTTGAAGATGTAATCCGGAGACAGGTGTTTTCTCCATCTCTTTAGCTATCATACTCTAATTCCACTGATTTAAAAACTTGATCCTCCAGAAAGTGGAGAGCAACACTTATGCAGCTCCACAAACAAATACATTTTAAATACAATAAATGTAAAAAAAAAAGCTGCGTTCGACAGGATTACCAACAGACTGACGAGCTCAAATAGACAGAAGCCTTCAATATGGCAGACCAATCCGAAATCCTTTCTCGGCATGTCCAGCCCACTCATTATCTCAGACAATTATGGCTAGTGAGAAGGTTGCAAGCTTTTTCTGTGGCTTAACCAACAAGGCCCGTAATTTAACAATTTTATTCATATTTACAGATGACATACAAGTTTGTTATTAAGGCAAAAAAAACGAATCTTGATAAAAAATACATTTTTTACGTTCAAACGGCTCTCCTGGGAAGTCATGACTTGTAACATATGCCTAGTTTCCTGAATCGGGTCACATTTACATAAGTATTCAGACCCTTTGCTATGTGACTCGAAATTGAGCTCAGGTGCATCCTGTTTCCATTGATCATCCTTGAGATGTTGATGCAACTTGATTGGAGTCCACCTGTGGTAAATTCAATTGATTTGGAAAGGCACACACCTGTCTATATAAGGTCCCACAGTTGACAGTGCATGTCAGAGCAAAAACCAAGCCATGAGGTCGAAGGAATTGTCTGTAGATCTCCGAGGCAGGATTGTGTCAAGGCACAGATCTGGGGAAGGATACCCAAAAATGGCTGCAGTATTGAAGGTCCTCGAAAACACAATGACCTCCATCAGTCTTTAATGGAAGAAGTTTGGAACCACCAGGACTCTTCCCATAAGCTGGCCGCCCATCCAAACTGAGCAAACGGGGGAGAAGGGCCTTGGTCAGGGAGGTGACCAAGAACCCGGTGGTCAGTCTGACAGAGATCTAGAGTTCCTCTGTGGAGATGGGAGAACCTTCGAGAAGGACAACTATCTCTGCAGCACTCCACCAAACAGGCCTTTATCATGGAGTGGCCAGGCGGAAGCCGCTCCTCAGTAAAGGCACATGACAGCCCACTTTACTGAGGAGGGTGTCATTCCAAATGAAGGCACCTAAAGACTCTCAGACCATAAGAAACAAGATTCTCTGGTCTGATGAAACCAAGATTTAAATCTTTGGCCTGAATGCCAAGCGTCACATCTGGAGGAAACCTGGCACCAGCCCTACCTTTGAAGCATGGTGGTAGCAGCATCATGCTGTGGGGATGTTTTTCAACGCAGGGACTGGGAAACTAATCAAAAAGATTAACGGAGCAAAGTACAGAGAGATCCTTGATGAAAACTTGCCCCAGAACGCTTAGGACCTCAGACTGGGGCAAAGGTTCACCTTACAACAGGACAACGACCCTAAGCAAACAGCCAAGAAAACACAGGAGTGTCTTCGGGACAAGTCTCTGAATGTCCTTGAGTGGCCCAGCAAGAGCCCGGACTTGAACCCAAACGAACGTCTCTGGAGAGACCTGAAAATAGCTGTGCAGCAACACTCCCCATCCAACCTGACAGAGCTTGAGAGGATCTGCAGAGAAGAATGGTAGAAACACCAAATACAGGTGTGCCAAGCTTGTAGCGTCCAACCCAAGAAGACTTGAGGCTGTAATCACTGCCAACGGTGCTTCAACAAAGTACTGAGTAAAGGGTTTGAATACTTAGAAATACTTACAAATAAATTAAAAAAAAATGTTTTGTTGTCTCTACCTTCTTGCCCTTTGTGCTGTTGACTTTGCCCAATAATGTTTGTACCATATTTTGTGTTGCTACCATGTTGTGCTGCTGCCATGTTGTGTTGCTACCATGTTGTTGTCATGTTGTGTTGCTACCATGCTGTGTTGTCATGTGTTGCTGCCATGCTATGTTGTTGTCTTAGGTTTCTCTTTATGTAGTGTTGTGTTGTCTCTCTTGTCGTGATGTGTGTTTTGTCCTATATATATATATATATATATATATATATATATATATATATATATATATATATATATATTTTTTTATCCTAGCCCCCATCCCTGCAAGAGGCCTTTTGCCTTTTTGGTAGGCCGTCATTGTAAATACAAATTTGTTCTTAACTGACTTGCCTAGATAAATAAAGGTTAAATAAATAAATAAATACATACATTGTCTGAAATCTTTCAAAAAAGAGATGATGCTTGTGTGAAGGCCAGCAACACAGGCTTCGGCCCAGACTGCAAGCTGTTAGACAACTGAGGAATCATTGTGTAGAAAGGCTACATCTGATTATTATGTAAACACTCTTTCAGATTGTAATGGGAAACCCTGGAAAAATTCAGGAAAATTGTCAAATCCCTGAAGGACTACTTCCTCCTCTCTGCCACAACAAATTAATTCAGACAGAGACCTCATTATGGAGAAAAAAGTTCCGCCCTTGATGCATTTAATTACCACTTTATTTCAGCGAGACATCTCTCTGTCTTTCAAATAACTTCTAAGCCTGTTCACAATGATATTGGGCTGGATGCTGGTAGGAGAAACTTCCTGAACGATCAGATAAATTATAGTCAAAGCTTTTCATTTAGGCTATTTACTGAAACATAAGTCCTGGATGCTTTGCAATAGACAACAGAAAATCCACAGGGGCTGATCAATTGCATCCGAGTCTACTTAAGTGTGCAGCGCTCATCATCATTGGCTCAAAATAACACATTGTTTATTTAACATTGTTATCAGGAAACATTCCATAAGTATGGAAATCAGCTTTTGTGCTGCCACTCCATAAGGACAGGGACAGTAGTGATGTTAATTGTTATCGCCCCATTTCAAGGCATCCTTGTCTAGGCTTCCTTGTTTAGGCTTCCTTGTCTAGTTAAGAATCCCTGGTAAATGTACAACTTGGCTCTTTTTTTTATCTGAGAAATGTATTTTGAATGTAAACCAATCAGGGTTTAAGCCTGGACATCCAATCAGGGTTTAGGCCTGGGCATGTCCCTATTACAGCAACCACTTCAGTTGTTAATGATCTTGTCAATGTTGTAGATACTAAAAATGAACTGTGTTGCTAGGTTTGTGGACCTGTCAAAAAGCTTTTGATACTGTTGATCAATGTTCCCTCTAAGCTGCGCATATGCACTGGTGTGAGACTGCCGCGCGTAAGAAATATCAGCCTGTACAGAGAAGCACGAGATTGAACTTCACTCAACATTCTTGTTTCCCACTTTAGTTAACACTATCAACGTGTCCCTCGCCTGTGCGAATTGTGATTGAATCAATGCGATAGTAGCCACTTTCAATGCAACATACCAAAACTAACTATACAAGAGATTTGATTTTAGGCAGAACGCATTGGAGTAGGATTCTTTTGCATTGACAGGCACGACTCAGGCCCATACTCCACACAGACTCGTGCACCATAGCCAATCAGAGCTGCAGTATCACTATATGCAAATAGACTATTGCCATATATGGATCTGTGCCATTCACTTTGAACTGGACTGTGTTTACAGCATGAGCGGTCGTGAGTAGATGCGCTTGGTTTGTGATCATAGCAAGAGCTGCATGTATCCAGGTGTGTACATTTGTTCATATCCTTTGCTAGTTAGTGAGTTATTAGTCCAGTTATAACTCATTTGTAGTCACCAGTGGGGGAGTGGTTGTTTCCTACAAGAGCACAAAACGTGTACATTTCTTGCCATTTTTTGAAAAGCAAGTGAGGTTTGCAGCTTTTTTTCCTGTCCTATTATTGTGTGTATGAACTGACATGTATGTGTAACTGATAGAAACACACAAATCACACACACACACACACACACACACACACACACACACACACACACACACACATGTTATTATTCTCTGGAGAGACCTGAAAATAGCTGTGCAGCAACACTCCCCATCCAACCTGACAGAGCTTGAGAGGATCTACAAAGAAGAATGGGAGAAGCTCCCCAAATACAGGTGTGCCAAGCTTGTAGCGTCATACTCCAGAAGACTTGAGGCTGTAATCGCTGTCAAAAGTGCTTCAACAAAGTACTGAGCAAAGGGTCTGAATACTTATGTAAATGTGTTATTTCAGTTTAAAAAAAATACAAAATTAGCAAACATTTCTAAAAACCTGTTTTTGGTTTGTCATTATGGGGTATTGTTTGTAGATTGATGAGGGGAAAACAACTATTTCATGAATAGTTAAATAAATAAAACTTCTTCAGGCTAAGGTCCTTTTTTCTGAATTTCCGCCTGACTGACGTGCCCAAAGTAAACTGCCTGTTACTCAGGCCCAGAAGCCAGGATATGCATATAATTGTTACAATTGGATAGAAAACACTGTTAAGTTTGTAGAAATGTTAAAATAATGTATGAGACTATAACACAATAGATATAGTAGGAGAAAATCCAAAGAAAAACCAACCCAATTTCTTTTTCTTTTTTGCGAGCCCATGCTCTTACAATGGAAAGTATAGGGTCATATCCAAATACAGCTCCCAGATTGCAATTCCTATGGCTTCCACTAGATGTCAATAAGTCTTTGTTCAAGGTTTCAGGCTTGTTTCTTCCCAAACGAGGAAGAATTTGGAGTTTTAGTACTGGGACTGAGACTTAGAAATCAGTCTGTGGGCGCGCGATGAAGAAGGTGCGCTCCTACTAATATCAATTTCCTATTGAATATACTTCTTTCCGTATGAAATATTATAGTTTAATTACATTTTAGGGTACCTGAGGATTAAATATAAACATATTTTGACTTGTTTTAACAAAGTTTTGCAGTAGCTTTTTGTATTCCTTTGAACGAGTGGATTACTCAAATTGATGGCACCAACTAAACTTTTTTGGGATATAAAGAAGGATTTCTTCTAACAAAACGACCATGCATGTTGTAGCTGGGACCCTTCAGATGACAAATCAGAGAAAGATTTTCAAAAAGTAAGTGAATATTTAATCGCTATTTGTAATTTTATGAAGCCTGTGCCGGTGGAAAAATATGTTGATGTGGGGCACCGTCCTCAAACAATCGCATGGCATGCTTTCACTGTAAAGCGTATTGTAAATCGGACAGTGCAGTTAGATTAACAAGAATTTAAGCTTTTAACTGATATAAAACACTTGTATGTTCCTAAATGTTTCAAATCCATAATTTTAATGATTATTTATTTGAATTGTGGGCCCTCCAATTTCACCGAAGTTGTCGACAGGTGTCCCACTGGCGGGATGCCCTCATAAGGCTGTAACCTAACAACATGTGGAAAAAGTCAAGGGGTCTGAATACTTTGCAAAGTCACTGTATACTGGAAAATCCTGCTATGCTTCTTTATTTAAGAGATCAACCTAGTCACCTCTCTCCATCTCAATTACAGTAACACTACATCACTTTTCTTTCTTATGCAGAACACACAATTAAGAATGTAAATATTGCTACATTCCAAATGACACCCTTCTCCCTATTTAGTGCACTACTTTTGACCCAAAACCATGTCCCTCCAGACTCTCTAACAGGCTCTGTTCCAACACCGAGTCCCTCCAGACTCTCGAACAGGCTCTGTTCCAACACCGAGTCCCTCCAGACTCTCGAACAGGCTCCATGTGTGCTCTTTCCTTCAACTCATCACTCAGTGAAAGTATACACAATGAGAAAGCCCTGGCGACCCCTGGTCCAGAAGGCTTAGCGTCATAGTGTAGACATCCCAAGGAGAAACCAATTTCCAATACGGCTCAGGTCAGAAGTAGTGCACGATGTGAGAAATAGTTGTGTCGTTTCTGTCACGCGGAATGACGCTGGAGAGACGAAGCAGGTACGGGGAGTAAACATTTAATAATAACGGACAGAGACGAGACAGGAACAGCTTCAAAAACTAAAGACATAAAAAAAATACAATGAAGCAGCAGGGAACAGAGCTAGGGAACTGACAATTATAGGGGAGGAAATGAACAGGAGATAAGTGAGTCCAGGTGAGTCCAATAATGCTAATGCGAGTGACGAGGGAAGGCAGGTGTGCGTGATAGATGGCCGGAGCGTGTGATGCAGGGTAATCTGGCGCCCTCATGCGCAAGAGGAAGGGAAGAGCAGGAGCAAACGTGACAGTACCCCTCTCTCTCTTAGGACGCCACCCGGCATCCCACCTGGGCAAACAGGCCGAGACATGGGCGCTGGGCAAGTCGGTTGGGGCTTGAAAGCCCGGCGACCCAGCAGGAGCGTGAGATGCAAGGTAATCTGGCGCCCTCAAGCGCAAGAGGAAGGGAAGAGCGGGAGCAGAAGTGACAGTTTCACTGCCATTTCATAAGGCTCTGAGGCAGAGCATGTTAAATCCATTGTTTGTGTTTTGCATGCACCTAATGACCTCCGGACCACCTTTCAGTCGCTGCTGTCTCTAATTGTAGCCTGGGTCGTCTAAAGAGCTGCCTGAACGGAAAGATCTAACAACATTTATGAGTTTTATAAAGCTTTTATACCACCCTGATTATAAGGAGGAGGACAGGCCAGGGATGTGGGTTGTTTTACAGGAAAACACATCAAAACAAATCTCACAATACCACAACGTCTAAACTCTGCATACAGCTGCATTGTCCCAGTGTTATGGGGTCTCTCAGTTAGATAACTCAACATCCCTGTGTGTGAATGGGGTCAACATCCCTGTGTGTTATGGGGTCGACATCCCTGTGTGTGAATGGGGTCTCTCAGTTAGATAAATCAACATCCCTGTGTGTGAATGGGGTCTCACAGTTAGAGAAATCACAGTGTGTGAATGCAGTGTGGGAGTGTTGAATAGTACTCAGGCTCCCCTGCCAGAACCCAGCTGCATGGTCCCAACTCTGATCCCAGCTGCATGGGTTCAGAGTATATTTATCTGGAACATTAAGGCTATGTCCCAAATGGCAACCTATGTCCTAATAAGTGCACTATGACCAGAGGCCTAAGGGCCCTGGTTAGGAGTAGTACACTACAAAGAAAATAGGGTGCATAAAGGAGTCAGCCTGAGTAGCGAGAAGAATTCCAAACTACTTGAGGGAAAAGCAGACTGGGCCTTTCAGGGACCAACACCGGCTGTTTTCGACTAAACAAAGAGTAATCCTGTAAGCAATAACTTTTTGGAAAATTAACACAGCGCTGAGGCCTGTTAGAAAGATAAACATTAGTGTGTAAGGCAACCTTGTTCCTGGAGAGCTACCGTCCAGTAGGTTTTCACTCCAACTCTAGGATTGCAAAATTCTGGTAACTTTCCTAAAATTCCCAGGTTTAAAAAAAAAATCCCGGTCGGTGGTTTCCTGGAATCAGGAGGGAGTAAGCAGAAAATCTGCAATCCTCCAACCATGACTTCTGGAAAACCAGGAAATATAAGGAAAGTTCCAGGAGTTTTGCAACCCTATCCAACCCAAATCTAGCTCACCTGATTCTAGCATCTGCATTGTTTATCAGCTGGTTGATAAGCTGAACCAGGTTAGGTAACTGAGCTGAACCAGGTTAGGTAACTGAGCTGAACCAGGATAGGTAACTGAGCTGAACCAGGTTAGTTAACTGAGCTGAACCAGGTTAGGTAACTGAGCTGAACCAGGTTAGGTAACTGAGCTGAACCAGGTTAGGTAACTGAGCTGAACCAGGTTAGTTAACTGAGCTGAACCAGGTTAGTTAACTGAGCTGAACCAGGTTAGGTAACTGAGCTGAACCAGGTTAGGTAACTGAGCTGAACCAGGTTAGGTAACTGAGCTGAACCAGGTTAGGTAACTGAGCTGAACCAGGTTAGGTAACTCAGCTGAACCAGGTTAGGTAACTCAGCTGAACCAGGTTAGGTAACTCAGCTGAACCAGGTTAGGTAACTCAGCTGAACCAGGTTAGGTAACTGAGCTGAACCAGGTTAGGTAACTGAGCTGAACCAGGTTAGGTAACTGAGCTGAACCAGGTTAGGTAACTCAGCTGAACCAGGTTAGGTAACTGAGCTGAACCAGGTTAGGTAACTGAGGTTGGAGTTAAAACCTACAGGAGGGTATCTCTCCAGGAACAGGGTTGGAGTTAAAACCTACAGGAGGGGTATCTCTCCAGGAACAGGGTTGGAGTTAAAACCTCCAGGAGGGGTATCTCTCCAGGAACAGGGTTGGAGTTAAAACCTACAGGAGGGTATCTCTCCAGAAACAGGGTTGGAGTTAAACCTACAGGAGGGGTATCTCTCCAGGAACAGGGTTGGAGTTAAAACCTACAGGAGGGGTATCTCTCCAGGAACAGGGTTGGAGTTAAAACCTACAGGAGTGGTATCTCTCCATGAACAGGGTTGGAGTTAAAACCTACAGGAGGGGTATCTCTCCATGAACAGGGTTGGAGTTAAAACCTACAGGAGGGTATCTCTCCAGGAACAGGGTTGGAGTGAAAACCTACAGGAAGGTAGATCTCCAGGTGTAGGGAATATGACCTGAGGAGAAGAGAGATTAACCATTGTTAAGTCATGGTTTACTTCTCTGACCTGAAAGTACTTCCTCAAAGGAGAGAGTGATCCGCAGGTTCGTAAAGGTCAGGTGAATTACTGTGCCACTTAAAGGGTCAGAGGAAGTTGAAGCCAGTCCAAAAAAAAAATAAATCCTTCTGGGGATACTAGGGTACACTCCCTCTTCCAAGACATATCAACAAATCAGCTACAGTCCATTTGCAAAACCTGCACCAAATCCTTGAGGCAGTGATCACTGACAGACTATAACAGGTTATTATGATAAAAGGAAGAACAGTTTTAGAATGACGTGAGTAGACAGAGACTGTTTTACACACGTTTCCCGACCAGAGGCGGAGTTAAGTCATTAACGGTCCATTATCACTGATTGGCTAAGGACTGTAGTCACAGATTTACATAGAGCTAGAGATTAAACACTGTTCAGGATACAGTATGTGTCATACTATGAGGGAATGTGTATATCTGTTTCTCATGTTCATTATATAATGTCTGCCTTACCATCTCTCAGTCACACGGGTGTGTTAGTTAGTTAGGTATTTAGTTAGTTAGTTACCTATTTAGTTAGTTAGATAGTTAGTTAATGATTTCATTATAACAGCGCTTTCTCAGTCACACGGTGTGTTAGTGAGTTGGTTAGTTAATGCTGTCATTATAACAGCTCTCTCTCTCACTGTGTGTTATTGAGTTAGTGTTGTCATTATAACAGCTCTCTCTCACAAGGCTACTTAGATAGTTCTATATTTAGATAGAACCCACTATGTGAGAATATATCTCTCTCTATCTATGTAAGAATCAAAGCTTATTTCAAACACATCTGAAAAGAGCCTTTTGCTGTGACATTGTATAGCCGATCGCAATGCCGTGACCCGGATTTAAACCGGGGTTGCTGCAGCCACAATGCATAGTACTAACCACTAATCACAGCGAGCTACCAGTCCTATGGGTGCTATGGGTCCTGGTCTAAAGTAGTGCACTATATAGGGTTTAGGGTGCCATAGGGCTCTGTTCTAAAGTAGTGCACTATGTAGGGTTTAGGGTACCATAGGGCTCTGGTCTAAAGTAGTGCACTATATAGGGAATAGGGTGCCATAGGGCTTTGTTCTAAAGTAGTGCACTATGTAGGGTTTAGGGTGCCATAAGGCACGTGGTCTTCCTGTCTGGGTTGGCGCCCCCAGAGATCTTTGTGGGCTATACTCGGCCTTGTCCCGGGATGGTATGTTGGTGGTGGGAGATATCCCTCCAGTGGTGTGGAGGCTGTGCTTTGGCAAAGTGGGTGGTGTTTTATCCTACCTGTTTGGCCCTGTCCGGGGGTTTCATCGGATGGGGCCACAGTGTCTCCTGACTCCTCCTGTCTCAGCCTCCAGTATTTATGCTGCAGTGGTTTATGTGTCGGGGCGCTAGGGTCAGTCTGTCACATCTGGAGTATTTCTCTTGTCTTTTCCGGTGTCCTGGGTGAATTTAAATATGCTCTCTCTAATTCTCTCTTTCTCTCTTTCTTTCTTTGTCTCTCTCGGAGAACCTGAGCCCTAGGACCATGCCTCAGGACTACCTGGCTTGATGACTCCTTGCTGTCCCCAGTTCACCTGGCCGTGCTGCTGCTCCAGTTCCAACTGTTCTGCCTGCAGCTATGGAACCCTGACCTGTTCACCGGACGTGCTACCTGTCCCAAACCTGCTGTTTTCAACTCTCTAGAGACAGCAGGAGCGGTAGAGATACTCTCAAAGATCGGCTATGAAAAAGCCAACTGACACTTACTCTTGTGTTACTGACTTGTTGCACCCTCGACAACTACTATGATTATTATTATTTTACCATTCTGGTCATTTATGAACATTTGAACATCTAGGCCATGTGCTGTTATAATCTCCACCCGGCACAGCCAGAAGAGGACTGGCCACCCCTCATAGCCTGGTTCCTCTCTAGGTTTCTTCCAAGGTTTTGGCCTTTCTAGGGAGTTTTTCCTAGCCACCGTGCTTCTACACCTGCATTACTTGCTGTTTGGGGTCTTAGGCTGGGTTTCTGTACAGCACTTTGAGATATCAGCTGATGTAAGAAGGGCTATATAAATAAATTTGATTTGATTTGATAAGGCTCTGGTCTAAAGTAGTGCACTATATAGGGAATAGGGTGCTATTTTGGGCGCATTATGTTCTGTTCTTCAGGAGATATAATAGTCTTTTCTACAGCTCTGAATTGAACCAAAGATTATGGATATACTGACAAGATACACGCCACAAACAATCGGAGTAGTTGTCCACAAAGCGGCAAGGCGGTGCTGTCTAGCTCTCGCCGATCCTTTCTTTGGATTGGTAGATACATCTCATTATTGTAATCTTTTTCAAAACATTCGATGAGAGTTGTTGGTGTCAACCGTCTGTATTCAATGGAGAGAGACGCTATGCTACGAACTCGTAATTAATATGCTTAGACATCTCGAAACAACTCCGATATAAAGTGGGGGGGGGGGGGGGGTTTTCTCAGAGTTGCCGGAATGTCACGTTTCCTACTTATATCTATACATTTGAAAAACTTAAGCATTACAAAATGTCCACCTGCTGGAGGGAGACATGTTTTCCGTCGAGTTGGGCCGCTCGCCAAGGAATCACGTTGGTTCTATTCATGAACACCAGGAATCATGTTGGTTCTATTCATGAACACCAGGAATCACGTTGGTTCTATTCATGAACACCAGGAATCATGTTGATTCTATTCATGAACACCAGGAATCATGTTGGTTCTATTCATGAAGACCAGGAATCATGTTGATTCTATTCATTAAGACCAGGAATCACGTTGGTTCTATTCATGAACACCAGGAATCATGTTGGTTCTATTCATGAACACCAGGAATCATGTTGGTTCTATTCATGAACACCAGGAATCACGTTGGTTCTATTCATGAACACCAGGAGTCATGTTGGTTCTATTCATGAACACCAGGAATCACGTTGGTTCTATTCATGAACACCAGGAATCATGTTGGTTCTATTCATGAACACCAGGAATCATGTTGGTTCTATTCATGAACACCAGGAATCATGTTGGTTCTATTCATGAACACCAGGAGTCATGTTGGTTCTATTCATGAACACCAGGAATCACGTTGGTTCTATTCATGAACACCAGGAATCATGTTGGTTCTATTCATGAACACCAGGAATCACGTTGGTTCTATTCATGAACACCAGGAATCATGTTGGTTCTATTCATGAACACCAGGAATCACGTTGGTTCTATTCATGAACACCAGGAATCATGTTGGTTCTATTCATGAACACCAGGAATCATGTTGATTCTATTCATGAACACCAGGAATCATGTTGGTTCTATTCATGAACACCAGGAATCATGTTGGTTCTATTCATGAACACCAGGAATCATGTTGGTTCTATTCATGAACACCAGGAATCATGTTGGTTCTATTCATGAACACCAGGAATCATGTTGGTTCTATTCATGAACACCAGGAATCACGTTGGTTCTATTCATGAACACCAGGAATCATGTTGGTTCTATTCATGAACACCAGGAATCACGTTGGTTCTATTCATGAACACCAGGAATCATGTTGGTTCTATTCATGAACACCAGGAATCATGTTGGTTCTATTCATGAACACCAGGAATCATGTTGGTTCTATTCATGAACACCAGGAATCATGTTGGTTCTATTCATGAACACCAGGAATCATGTTGGTTCTATTCATGAACACCAGGAATCACGTTGGTTCTATTCATTCAGACCAGGAATCATGTTGGTTCTATTCATGAACACCAGGAATCACGTTGGTTCTATTCATTAAGACCAGGAATCATGTTGGTTCTATTCATGAACACCAGGAATCATGTTGGTTCTATTCATAAACACCAGGAATCATGTTGGTTCTATTCATGAACACCAGGAATCATGTTGGTTCTATTCATGAACACCAGGAATCATGTTGGTTCTATTCATGAACACCAGGAATCATGTTGGTTCTATTCATGAACACCAGGAATCACGTTGGTTCTATTCATGAACACCAGGAATCATGTTGGTTCTATTCATAAACACCAGGAATCACGTTGGTTCTATTCATGAACACCAGGAATCATGTTGGTTCTATTCATTAAGACCAGGAATCATGTTGGCTCTATTCATAAACACCAGGAATCATGTTGCCTCTGGAAGGGGTGACTAGTAATAAACTGGTCCTGCAAATCTCAGAAACATTCTATTTGGTACATATCATTCCCTAAGTTCTAGACCTCAGCTGAATCTGGAAATTAAAGGTGTGGCTGTTGAACAAGTTGAGGAGACTAAATTACTTGGTGTTGCCTTGGATTGTAAACTGTCAACAAGGTCAAAACATATACATTCAGTGGTTGTAAAGATGGGGAGAGGTCTGTCCATAATAACGAGATGCTCTGCTTTTTTGACACCACACTCCAAAAAGCAAGTTCAGCAGGCTCTAGTTTTGTCTAATCTTGATTATTGTCCAGTCGTGTGGTCCAGTGCTGCATGGAAAGACCTAGTTAAGCTGCAGCTGGTCCAGAACAGAGCATCACGTTTTGCTCTTCATTGTAATCAGAGGGCTGATATAAATACTATGCATGCCAGTCTCTCTTGACTAAGAGTCGACGAGAGACTGACTGCATCACTTCTTCTTTTTATAAGAAACATTAATGTGTTGAAAATCCCAAATTGTTTGCATAGTCAACTTACAAACAGCTTTGACAAACACACACTTACCCCACCAGACATGCCACCAGGGGTCTTTTCACAGTCCCATAATCCACAAAGAATTCAAGAAAGTGTACAGCATTATACAGAGCTATTATTGCATGGAACTCTGTTCCATCTCATACTGCTCAGATGAACAGCAAACCTGGAATCAAAAAACAGATAAAGCAACACCTCCTCTACCCTATTGGACCAGATAGTTTGTGTATGTATTGATATGTAGGCTATTGGACCCAGATAGTGTGTGTATGTATTGATATGTAGGCTATTGGACCCAGATAGTTTGTGTGTGTATTGATATGTAGGCTATTGGACCCAGATAGTGTGTGTATGTATTGATATGTAGGCTATTGGACCCAGATAGTGTGTGTGTATTGGTATGTAGGCTATTGGACCCAGATAGTTTGTGTGTGTATTGATATGTAGGCTATTGGACCAGATAGTTTGTGTGTATGTATTGGTATGTAGGCTATTGGACCCAGATAGTTTGTGTGTGTATTGATATGTAGGCTATTGGACCAGATAGTTTGTGTGTATGTATTGGTATGTAGGCTATTGGACCCAGATAGTGTGTGTATGTATTGATATGTAGGCTATTGGACCCAGATAGTGTGTGTATGTATTGGTATGTAGGCTATTGGACCCAGATAGTGTGTGTATGTATTGGTATGTAGGCTATTGGACCCAGATAGTTTGTGTGTATGTATTGGTATGTAGGCTATTTGACCCAGATAGTTTGTGTGTATGTATTGGTATGTAGGCTATTTGACCCAGATAGTTTGTACAGTATGTATTGGTATGTAGGCTATTTGACCCAGATAGTTTGTGTGTATGTATTGGTATGTAGGCTATTTGACCCAGATAGTTTGTGTGTATGTATTGGTATGTAGGCTATTTGACCCAGATAGTTCGTACAGTATGTATTGGTATGTAGGCTATTGGACCTAGATAGTTTGTGTATGTATTGATATGTAGGCTATTGGACCCAGATAGTGTGTATGTATTGGTATGTAGGCTATTGGACCCAGATAGTTTGTGTGTATGTATTGGTATGTAGGCTATTTGACCTAGATAGTTTGTGTATGTATTGATATGTAGGCTATTGGACCCAGATAGTGTGTATGTATTGGTATGTAGGCTATTGGACCCAGATAGTTTGTGTGTGTATTGATATGTGGGCTATTGGACCCAGATAGTTTGTACAGTATGTATTGATATGTAGGCTATTTGACCCAGATAGTTTGTGTGTATGTATTGATATGTAGGCTATTTGACCCAGATAGTTTGTGTGTATGTATTGGTATGTAGGCTATTTGACCCAGATAGTTTGTGTGTATGTATTGGTATGTAGGCTATTTGACCCAGATAGTTTGTGTATGTATTGGTATGTAGGCTATTGGACCCAGATAGTTTTTTGTGTGTATTGATATGTAGGCTATTGGACCCAGATAGTTTGTGTGTATGTATTGATATGTAGGCTATTGGACCCAGATAGTTTGTGTGTATGTATTGATATGTAGGCTATTGGACCCAGATAGTTTGTGTATGTATTGATATGTAGGCTATTGGACCCAGATAGTTTGTGTGTGTATTGATATGTAGGCTATTTGACCCAGATAGTTTGTGTATGTATTGGTATGTAGGCTATTTGACCCAGATAGTTTGTGTGTATGTATTGGTATGTAGGCTATTGGACCTAGATAGTTTGTGTGTATGTATTGGTATGTAGACTATTTGACCCAGATCGTTTGTGTGTATGTATTGGTATGTAGGCTATTTGACCCAGATAGTTTGTGTGTATGTATTGATATGTAGGCTATTTGACCCAGATAGTTTGTGTGTATGTATTGGTATGTAGGCTATTTGACCTAGCAACAGCTAATGGGGATCCTAATAAAATACCAAATACCAAAAAATAAGTAAATTTCTTTGCCACATTTTTTGCACTTTTACTTTACTGCCTTATTACAATCAGGATGCATGTTTTGGATAATATTTTTATTCTCTACAGGGTTCCTTTTCACTCTATCATTTAGGTTAGTATTGTGGAGTAACTACAATGTTGTTGATCCATCCTCAGTTTTCTCCTATCACAGCCATTAAACTTTACACCTGTTTTAAAGTCACCCTTGGCCTCATGGTGAAATAACTGAACGGTTTCCTTCTTCTCCGGCAACTAAGTTAGGAAGGACACCTGTATCTTTATAGTGACTGGGTCTATTGCTACACCGTCCAAAGTGTAATGAATAACTTCACCGTGCTCAAAGAGATATTAAATGTCTGCTTTAAAAAATATATATATATCTGTCTACCAATAGGTGCCCTTCTTTGCGAGGAGGAAAACCTCTCTGGTCTTTCTGGGTGAATCTGTGTTTAAAATTCACTGCTCGACTGAGGGACCTTACAGATAATTGTATGTGTGGGGGTACAGAAATGAGGAAGTCATAAAAAAATCATGTTAAACGCTATTATTGCACACAGCGTGAATCCATGCAACTCATTATGTGACTTGTTAAGCAAATATTTACTCCTGAACTTATTTGGGATTGCTACAGAGCCCCACAGTGGAGGTGTAATAATACCCATAAAACCTAGCGGTCAAACAGGGAAATGGTTCCAATCATTTCTCCACCATTCATTTTACCTATACGGGGATTAGAAACACTGAGAATAAGGACTGTGTTTCGTGTAGGCTTGACGTTTTGATAAGCATGTAAATGTGTCTTTGACAAGGTGACTTTTATCAATGTATTTTATTTTATAAATATTTTATATTTGGGTCTATTTACTCTCAGATTCGAAAACGCTAATTAGCATCAAATTAGAAATCATGCAAAACTGTAAATCCCTGCACGTCATCTTCAGCTGATACCTTTACTAACAGGTATTATGCAAATTTAAAAAATTGCACACTGGAAGAAGAATTAACATTGAATTACCATAGTGAATTATTGTAATGTTTGTTTTTTGTCAATTAATCCCATAAGGGATTAACTGGCGATTTGACATGAAAATGAAATGTCATTCATTCATTCATTTATCCCGAGTGGCGCATCTCAGTGCTAGAGCGTGACTAGAGACCCTGTTTAGATTCCAGGCTGTATCACAACCGGCTTTGATTGGGAGTCCCATAGGGCGGCGCACAATTGGCCAAGCGTCACCCGGGTTAGGGTTTGGCCAGGGTAGGCCGTCATTATAAATAAGAATTTGTTCTTATTAACTGACTTGCCAAGTTAAATAAGGCTTATATAAAAAATTTAAAATGAATAAATAAAATTCATTCAAATAAAATACAATTTTATTTGTCACATGCGCCGAATACAACAGGTCTAGACCTTACAGTGAAATGCTGAATACAACAGATATACTAACAAGCCCTTAACCAACAATGCAGTTTTAAGAAAAATACTTACAAAAATAAGAAATAAAGTATCAAGTAATTAAAGAGCAGCAGTAGAAAATCAATATATACAGGGTATTACGGTACAGAGTCAATGTGGAGGCTATATACAGGTTATTACGGTACAGAGTCAATGTGGAGACTATATACAGGGTATTACGGTACAGAGTCAATGTGGAGGCTATATACAGGGCATTACGGTACAGAGTCAATGTGGAGGCTATATACAGGGTATTACGGTACAGAGTCAATGTGGAGGCTATATACAGGGGGTACCGGTACAGAGTCAATGTGGATGCTATATACAGGGTGTTACGGTACAGAGTCAATGTGGAGGCTATATACAGGGTGTTACGGTACAGAGTAAATGGGGAGGCTATATACAGGGTGTACCGGTACAGAGTCAATGTGGAGGCTATATACAGGGTGTTACGGTACAGAGTCAATGTGGAGGCTATATACAGGGTATTACGGTACAGAGTCAATGTGGAGGCTATATACAGGGTGTTACGGTAAAGAGTCAATGTGGAGGCTATATACAGGGGGTACCGGTACAGAGTCAATGTGCGGGGGCTCCAGTTAGTAATTGAGGTAAATGACTTAAATGTAATATGTACATGTAGGTAGAGTGACTATGCATAGATAATAACAGAGAGTAGCAGCGGTGTAAAAGAGGTGGGGGCAATGCAAATAGTCTGGGTAGCCATTTGATTAGATGTTCAGTAGTCTTATGGCTTGGGGGTAGAAGCTGTTTAGAAGCCTCTTGGACCTAGACTTGGCGCTCCGGTACTGCTTTCCTTGCGGTAGCAGAGAGAACAGTATATGACTAGGGTGGCTGGAGTCTTTGACATATTTTTGGGCCATCCTCTGACACCGCCTGGTATAGAGGTCCTGGATGATAGGAAGCTTGGCCCCAGTGATGTACTGGGCCGTACGCATTACCCTCTGTGGTGCCTTGCGGTCGGAGGCAGAGCAGTTGCCATACCAGGCAGTGATGCAACCAGTCAGGATGCTCTCGATGGTGCAGCTGAACGTTTTGAGGATCTGAGAACCCATGCCAAATCTTTTCAGTCTCCTGAGGGGGAATATGTTTTGTCGTGCCCTCTTCATGACTGTCTTGGTGTGCTTGGCAGTTTGTTGGTGATGTGAACACCAAGGAACTTGAAGCTCTCAACCTGCTCCACTACAGCCCCGTCAATGAGAATGGGGGCATGCTTGGTCCTCCTTTTTCTGTAGCCCTGTCAAGAGTGTGTGTACTGGTGGCGAAGTCAGGTGCAGGAGAGCAGAGAATTGTGAACAGGTGCACACTTTATTCAGGCTGGAGTGAACAAACAGACGGACGCAAACTGCGTCAAAACCTCCAGCCAAAAGGCAAAAGTGCAAAGCGCGAAAAACACTCACCAAAGCTAATGTACCAAATAAACATAAAACGTGCACAAACAAGGAACATGGAAACATAGCCTGGCGGGTCACAATAACCACATAACAACAAACAATTTCACACAAAAACATGGAGGGGAACAGAGGAATAAATACATGCAGTGTGATTAGGGAATGAAAACCAGGTGTGCAGGGAACAAGACAAAACAAATGGAACAATGAAAAGGTGGAGCGGCGATGGCAAGACAGCCGGTGACGTCGACCGCCGAACGCCGCCCGAACAAGGAGAGGAGCCGACGTCGGCGGAAGTCATGACAAGTCCACAATCATCTCCTTAGTTTTGCTCACGTTGAGGGAGAGGTTGTTGTCCTGGCACCACACGGTCAGGTCTCTGACCTCCCTATAGGCTGTCTTGTCGTTGTCGGTGATCAGTCCTACCACTGTTGTGTCGTCAGCAAACTTAATGATGTTGTTGGAGTCGTGCCTGGCCGTGCAGTCATGAGTGAACAGGGAGTACAGGAGGGGACTAAACATATACCCCTGAGGGGCCCCAGTGTTGAGGATCAGCGTGGCGGATGTGTTGTTACTTTCTGTCACCACCTGGGGGCGGCCCGTCAGGAAGTCCAGGATCCAGTTGCAGAGGGAGGTGTTTAGTCCCAGGTTCCTTAGCTTAGTGATGAGCTTTGAGGACACTATGGTGTTGAACGCTGAGCTGTTGTCAATGAATAGCATTCTCACATAGGTGTTGCTTTTGTCCAGGTGGGAAAGGGCAGTGTGGAGTGCAATAGAGATTGCATCATCTGTGGATCTGTTTGGGCGGTATGCAAATTGGAGTGGGTCTAGGGCTTCTGGGATAATGATGTTGATGTGATATACCAATTAGCATCAAAGTAGACTACAAATCCCTGAAAATTAGATTGGAAAACTACAAATCCCTACAAGCTCTAGCACGTTATTGCTAGCTGACACCTTTGCTAACAGGTATTGTGCACTTTAAAACTTGCACAAGACAGTTCACACAATTGTCAATTTAAAGAAATGTAGCTTATTTATGAATTACTACATTTAGCTAACATTAGATTGTTAATCCAGAGATTATTACCTTTGTCTCGATTCGTGTCTCATCCAGGTCATCATGGTATTTGTAGTTCTTTATGATAGCCACATTAGCAGCTAATTAGCATTTCATTTTTTGGGGGGAGCAAAATACAGGCGAATATATTGCTAATCGTCACCTTGTCCTAGAGAAATGTACACATTTTGTGAAAGCGTCATGGCAGGGTAGGCCTACATGAAACACAGCCCTTATTTTTTAAGTGTTTCTAATATCTCTTATGGGGAAAATGAACGATGGAAAAATGCTTGGAACTATTTCCCTGCTTTACCGTTTCATGACTCATTCAGTAATAATGTGGTCAATTATAACAAAGAGGTTAAATTCTTCACTCAAGACTATTCAACTTTTTATTTGTATACGTTTTTTTTAACATGTCTAAAAATGTAATTCTACTTTGACATTATGGGGTATATTTTTATATTTTAATATTTTTATTTAATACATTTTAAATTAAGCGCTGTAACACAACAAAATGTGGAAAAAAGTCAAGGAGGTGTGAATACTTTCCGAAGGCTCTGGATCTATGTATATCTTCATCCTATAGCAGAATCAGGAAGTAACCATAATGCAATCATTTTTTCCCCCCCAATATATGGATGCTAGTAACAGTGATGTGTTTCCTACTGAGTTCTAGAAATGTTTAAACTGTAACAAATGCTAAAACAAAAAAACCGACTATTGATTGTCAGAGGCTATGAAGAATGTAAAAAAAAAACAGTGACAGGAAGACAGGCATTTAAACAAGAAATGGACAGGACAATTTTAGGCTTGAATGTTTGAGTATTCAAACTAGAGTTCTTCACGGATCCAACAGAGCCGACATTCCGAGATGTGACCTGGAACCCGAGCAGATCCAGAATCCAGAATTCGGACTTGTGTCTCGGATCTGAGTTGTGTCTGATATAATTGCCACCGGTCTCATGTATGTCCAATTAAAATTAGATTTTTTTCTGACTGGTCCCGATTAGACCTGTCCAATCTTAATTCACTGTTGGTGTGATGATAACTGCAAGAGCTTGTTATCTGTGTCAGACAATTGCAACTCAATAGAACCGTATAGCTGGTTTCAGCTGCTCAGCTCACGTGTGTGCCTGCTGCTGAGGAGAGAGAGAGAGAGAGAGAGAGAGAGAGAGAGAGAGAGAGAGAGAGGAGAGAGAGAGAGAGAGAGAGAGAGAGTGAGAGTAAAAGGAGCCTTGCCCCCGAGGCTACTGTTGAATAAGAAGATGGAGGGTTTTTCTTTCATTGAATTAAAACGGATGTTAGAAGAGAAGGAGTATAGTGAAAAAAAAAGCCCACAAGGGGAATGTCCTCAGGGACAAGTTTTAATATTGTAGTGGACAAAGATGAGAAGAACATTAGTGCGGCCAAATGGACTGTGTACAACTCTCTATTCAGGTTTGATGCACTTTTCTACCTTTCATTTATTTATTTCATAGCCTATCGTATCAATTATACATTTTTTACGATTTCATTCTGTTGACCCATTTTTTTTTTGCTGGCCAAAATTAAGTTCTATGTTGCGTTTGCAGCAATATAACAGAATTACCAGGCCTACAATCCTACTCCAACTCAACCAATGAAAAGGAAAATTCTAAAGAGGGCACGATGCAAAACAAAATTTAATGGTGCAATTTAATAACCTATTCGTATTTTCCTTAAAAAACAATGGCTTGACTTACTTTTGAAATTACGCTAATGAAGTGAAGCAACTTCTGTGATGGTTTGGTGTTGTATGGCTATTGGTTAGGCTTAGTTACAGCAGGCCAATAAAGGCAGTTCATTGGCCTGCGGACTATTCTTAGGTTTAGATACTGCAGGCCTATGATATGAAGATAGTGACTCTGACAGTTGAACTTGAGGTGAGGTAGAGTGTTTCAGGACTACCAGAATTACTCCTTTAATCTAATAATATAAAGCTTATCTTTATTAAAAATATTCTGATGAAAAATGAACGAATTAACCTCGAATTAACGAATTAACCTCGTTCTGTAAGTCTATATCTGTATAGCAGCCATCTGACGAGTATAAAGAAATCCATTTCGATGTCGGGAACATGGCGCCGGTATATGTCCATCTTTCTCTCTGTCTCTCTAGGGACTGAGCTTGTCTTCCTTAAGATTTATTTAAAAAAAATATGAATAGCCTATCATATAGTGGATGCCTAGACCTATGCTTGTATGCATGCAGTGCACTGACGCATTCAGGGCTAAACCGTGCGGTAGACAATTCTTGTTTTAAGAAAGTAAAAACCAATAGACTATAACATTTTGAATATGCTACACATCAAACACAATTAATATATTTTTTTTAAATTGTAATTTGTTATTGGTAGTTTTTAAGGACAGGTAGCCTAACTGTGATCATTTGGCAAATATTGCTTGTTTATTGATGAAGCTGGCAGCACCCTGTTGGAGGTTTCGTTCTCTCTCTCTTTCTACTCTCGGATCTGAACGGGTCTCTCTGATCCGTACCAGCACAGGTCTGTCAGCACAGGAGGCTGCTGAAGGGAGAACGGGTCATAATAACAGCCAGGAACCGGAAGATGCTTTTGAAACCATTCCACCCATTCTGCTCCAGTCATTACCAAGAGCCCATTCTAACCAATTAAGGTCCATTCTAACCAATTAAGGTCCATTCTAACCAATTAAGGTCCATTCTAACCAATTAAGGTCCATTCTAACCAATTAAGGTTCATTCTAACCAATTAAGGTCCATTCTAACCAATTAAGGTCCATTCTAACCAATTAAGGTGCTCTCCACACTCCTGTTTGGATCCTTTTCGGGAAACAGATCTAACTGTCCTAGGGTCCATTTGTGGAATGGGTCTCCATTTTAAAAAAAAAATAATTTATGCATATCTGGTCGGGTGGGAAAGCAACGAAACCATTTCAGAAGGTGTCCAACTTTTTTGAACCCGTGAAGACCTCTTGTTCAAACCCCTCTCTAAGACAGTGGGACATAGACACAAAACCGCAACGTTCATGTTTCACAATGAGTGAGGAATTAATGGAGGAGAATTGCTCATGTGAAACTAGGCTATCAAGTGATGGTGCTGGATGCAGTCCACATCGTCACACAGATACTGGATATAACAGTTGGGTCAAAGCTATTTTTTTTGTATCTGTTCCATTCTACAGGCCATTTTCCCTTCTGATCCATCTTCAAGAGTGATCCAGGTGTAGGCTGATGCCTTCGCCACAGGAGGGCAGTGTTGAGCTAACCTTCAGCTATCAGCCAATGGTAACAAGGCTAGAGATATGAAAGCATTACCGCATGTATGCAGCCTGTATAATATTTCACTATAAGCTACATTTTATTTCCTGTTTCATTTGAATGACCTACTGCAGTGGAAGCATGTGGATATTGTGTAATTGATTATTATATATACAGTATATATCATTATTATGCTGGCTGGCTAGTGAGGCTGCCTTGACCTATTTTAAATAGTGGCAATGTTTGGCTTTTTCATATCTGTGCAATGGAGGTATAGACATATATATATACATATAGATTTATGCGTGTGTGTCTATGTCATATGTTCCTTATTTGTCTATACTTCCATTGCACAGATATCAAAAAATAACTATATATATATATATATATATATGTGTGAAATGCAATTGTATGTCCATGCTAGTGTTGGTGGAACCACGGCTATCCATTTAAAAAGATTTAACCTCTCAGATTTGCAACACAGTTAACAAAGTGCCGAATACCGTGAAACAATATTGACAACAACATCAAGGAAACCAGTCATTTAGTAGAGCAGCCTTCATCTAACACACTGACACAATAACTCGTTCTGTAACACCATCTGAACAAACAGACAGAACCGTGATGGGGTCTTTGAAACACACACACACACACACACACACACACACACACACACACACACACACACACACACACACACACACACACACACAGGGCTGTGAGGAGTTTTTGAAACACACACACACGCACACACACACACACACACACACACACACACACACACACACACACACACACACACAGGGCTGTGAGGAGTTTTTGAAACACACACACACGCACACACACACACACACACACACACACACACACACACACACACACACACACACACACACACACACACACACACACACACACACACACACACACACACACACACACACACACACACAGGGCTGTGAGGAGTTTTTGAAACACACACACACGCACACACACACACACACACACACACACACACACACACACACACACACACACACACACACACACACACACACACACACACACACACACACAGGGCCGTGAGGGGGTCTTTGAAATACACACACACACACACACACACACACACACACACACACACACACACACACACACACACACAGGGCCGTGAGGGGTCTTTGAAACTTCAGTCAGATTGTCTGTCTGACTCCATGATCCTAGTAACTCCCTGTGTGTGTGTGTGTGTGTGTGTGTGTGTGTGTGTGTGTGTGTGTGTGTGTGTGTGTGTGTGTGTGTGTGTGTGTTGCCAGTGTAAAGTAAGTTGTACACGTATTACTAAGACATTGTTACCAGTCCACCAGTCCAGTTATTGGACAGAAATAGTTCTCTAGGAAGACCTGGCTCATGATGTGTTATTTTACTATTATGAAATTAGAACTATATTAATAATTGATTGTCTGAAGATATGAATTCTTTTACAATAAAAATGTTTAAAAAATCTACACAATTTGAATAAAGTTAAACAACATATTTGCAAACATAAATAAGATCATGAAAAGATAGAAAATAGAATAAAAAATGAGAAGAGTGAATATTAGTAATTTAAATTTTAGTAATGTGAGGAAAGTCTTTGATCCTGTGGTCAGGACACATGGAGGAGAACAAAGGGACCAGATGGCTGTTGGTCTGTTTGTCCTTGGGTCCTTGAGTCGACATTCCTCTATTCCTCATCTCAGAATTGTGATTTCCATGTTGTAGTCCTTCTTTTGGGTGTGTCTGTTGGCTATTTATTTCAGAGGATCTGATAGTCTTCTTCTTTTTTACTTGAAGAAAGTTAGCTACAGAGTTCAGGCTACACTAGCTCTTTTAAAGGTGAAATGCATCATCAAATCATCGATTCCGATTCGTGTTTCTTCCGGTGCTCATTAAGAAATTCAGCGGCCATTACTGAAGCCCAAATGAGACGTCTTGGATGGTGTTGTTCAATATGGGTGTTTCTTGGGTGTGTCTTTGCATATCAATCAATCAATCAAACAAACAAACAAACAAACAAACAAGGGCAGTAGTGAGTCACTAAAAGGCGCTGGTCAATCTAACGTCTGCATTGGGCCGTGCAGCATTTATGTTGATATGGCCTCTGCAGAAGTCAGGGCATTCATAGTACTTGCATTTCGCCGAGCAGCGCTTTCAAGGAAGTGAGTTTGTGTTTATACAGGACCTCCCGCCCCCACCTACCGTCAGCCAATCATGTCAATGAGGAGCTATTTATTTATTTATTTATTTATTTTATTTCACCTTTATTTAACCAGGTAGGCTAGTTGAGAACAAGTTCTCATTTACAACTGCGACCTGGCCAAGATAAAGCAAAGCAGTGCGACACAAACAACAACACAGAGTTACACATGAAATAAACAAACATACAGTCAATAATACAATAGAAAAAGTCTATATACAGTGTGTGCAAATGAGGTAGGATAAGGCAATAAATAGGCCATGGTGGCGAAATAATTTACAATATAGCAATTTAACACTGGAGTGATAGATGTGCAGAGATGAATGTGCAAGTAGAGATACTGGGGTGCAAAGGAGCAAGATAAACAAATAAATAACAGTATGGGGATGAGGTAGGTAGATGGGTGGCCTATTTACAGATGGGCTATGTACAGGTGCAGTGATCTGTGAGCTGCTCTGACAGCTGGTGTTTAAAGCTAATGAGGGAGATATGAGTCTCCAGCTTCAGCGATCTTTGTAGATCATTCCAATCATTGGCAGCAGAGAACTGAAAGGAAAGGCGGCCGACAGAGGAATTGGCTTTGGGGGTGACCAGAGAGATATACCTGCTGGAGCACGTGCTACGGATGGATGCTGCTATGGTGACCAGTGAGCTGAGATAAGGCGGGGCTTTACCTAGCAAAGACTTATAGATGACCTGGAGCCAGTGGGTTTGGCGAGGAAAATGAAGTGAGGGCCAGCCAACGAGAGCATACAGGTCGCAGTGGTGGGTAGTATAGGGGGCTTTGGTGACAAAACAGATGGCACTATGATAGCAAATTGGATGAAGTCTGAGTAGAGTGTTGGAGGCTATTTTGTAAATGACATCGCCGAAGTCAGGGATCGGTAGGATGGTCAGTTTTACGAGGGTATGTTTGGCAGCATGAGTGAAGGATGCTTTGTTGCGAAAGAGGATGCCGATTCTAGATTTAACTTTGGATTGGAGATGCTTAATGTGAGTCTGGAAGGAGAGTTTACAGTCTTTTTATTTATTTGTATTTATTTTACCGATATTTTACCAGGTAAGTTGACTGGTATGAGGGCCAGATTGGGAATTTAGCCAGGACACCGGGGTTAACACGCCTACTCTTACGATAAGTGCAATGGGATCTTTAATGACCTCAGAGAGTCAGGACACCCGTTTAACGTCCCATCTGAAAGACGGCACCCTACAGAGGCCAATGTCCCCAATCACCAGATACCTAGGTATTTGTGGTTGTCCACATTTTCTAGGTCAGAACCGTCCAGAGTAGTGATGCTGGACGGGCGGGCAGATGTGGGCAGCGATCGGTTGAAGAGCATGCATTTAGTTTTACTTGCATTTAAGAGCAGTTGGTGGCCACGGATAGAGAGTTGTATGGCATTGCAGCTCATCTGGAGGGTTGTTAACACAGTGTCCAAAGAAGGGCCAGAAGTATACAGAATGGTATCGTCTGCGTAGAGGTGGATCAGAGAATCACCAGCAGCAAGAGCAACATCATTGATGTGTACAGAGAAGAGAGTCGGCCCGAGAATTGAACCCTGTGGTACCCCCATAGAGACTACCAGAGGCCCGGACAACAGGCCATCCGATTTGACACGCTGAACTCTGTCTGAGAAGTAGTTGGTGAACCAGGCGAGGCAGTCATTTGAGAAACCAAGGCTGTTTAGTCTGCCGATAAGAATACGGTGATTGACAGAGTCGAAAGCCTTGGCCAGGTCGATGAATACAGCTGCACAGTATTGTCTCTTATCGATGGCGGTTATGATATCGTTTAGGACCTTGAGCGTTGTTGAGGTGCACCCATGACCAGCTCAGAAACCAGATAGCATAGCGGAGAAGGTATAGTAGGATTCGAAATGGTCGGTGATCTGTTTGTTAACTTGAATTTCGAAGACCTTAGCAAGGCAGGGTAGGATAGATATAGGTCTGTAGCAGATTGGGTCGAGAGTGTCTCCCCCTTTGAAGAGGGGATGACCCAGCTTTCCAATCTTTGGGAATCTCAGAAGATACGAAAGAGAGTTTGAACAGGCTAGTAATAGGGGTTGCAACCCCTATAAACCAGCCGGGCTGGTTTGTAGGGGTCCAGATTTTGCAGCTTTTTCAGTACATCGGCTATCTGGATTCGGGTGAAGGAGAAATGGGGGAGGCTTGGGCAAGTTGTTGTGGGGGGTGCAGGGCTGTTGACCAGGGTAGGGGTAGCCAGATAGAAAGCATGGTCAGCCGTAGAAAAATGCTTATTGAAATTCTCAATTATCATGGATTTATCGGTGGTGACAGTGTTTCCTAGACTCAGTGCAGTGGGCAGCTGGGAAGAGGTGCATTCATTCTCCATGGACTTTACAGTGTCCCAGAGCTTTTTGGAGTTTGTGCTACAGAATGCACATTTCTGTTTGAAAAAGCTAGCTTTTGTTTCCTTTTGTATATTGGTTCCTAACTTCTCTGAAAAGTTGCATATCACGGGGGCTTTTCGATGCTAATGCAGTACGCCACAGGATATTTTTGTGCTGGTCAAGGGCAGTCAGGTCTGGAGTGAACCAAGGGCTATATCTGTTCCTGGTTCTAAATTCTTTGAGATATACCTGCTGGAGCGCGTGCTACGGATGGGTGTTGCTATGGTGACCAGTGAGCTGAGATAAGGTGGGGCTTTACCTAGCAAAGAATTATAGATGACCTGGAGCCAATGGGTTTGGCGACGAATATGTAGCGAGGACTAGCCAATGAGAGCATACAGGTCGCAGTGGTGGGTAGTATATGGGGCTTTGGTGACAAAACGGATGGCACTGTGATAGACTGCATCCAATTTGCTGAGCAGAGTGTTGGAGGCTATTTTGTAAGTGACATCGCCGAAGTCAAGGATCGGTAGGATAGTCAGTTTTACGAGGGTATGTTTGGCAGCATGAATGAAGGAGGCTTTTATGTGAAATAGGAAGCCGATTCTAGATTTAATTTTGGATTGGAGATGCTTAATGTGAGTCTGGAAGGAGAGTTTATAGTCTAGCCAGACACGTAGGTATGTGTAGTTGTCCACATATTCTAAGTCAGAACCGTCCAGAGTAGTGATGCTAGTCGGGCGGGTGGGTGCAGGCAGTAATCGGTTGAAGAGCATGCATTTAGTTTTACTAGCGTTTAAGAGCAGTTGGAGGCTACGGAAGGAGAGTTGAATGGCATTGAAGCTCGTTTGGAGGTTAGTTAACACAGTGTCCAAAGAAGGGCCAGATGTATATAAGCAAGGCAGGGCAGGATGGACATAAGTCTGTAACAGTTTGGGTCTAGAGTGTCTTCCCTTTGAAGAAGGGGATGACCGCAGCCGCTTTCCAATCTTTAGGAATCTCAGACGATATGAAAGAGAGGTTGAACAACTAGTAATAGGGGTTACAACAATGGCGGCAGATCATTTTAGGAAGAAAGGGTCCAGATTGTCTAGCCCAGCTGATTTGTAGGGATCCAAATTTTGCAGCTCTATCAGAACATCAGCTGTCTGGATTTGGGTGAAGGAGAAGTGGAGGGGGTATGGGCCAGTTACTGGGGGGGTGCCGAGCTTTTGGCCAGGGGCAGGGGTAGCCAGGTGAAAAGTATGGCCAGCCGTAGAGAAATGAAATTCTCGATTATCGTGGATTTATCGGTGGTGACAATGTTTCCTAGCATCAGTGCAGTGGG
The DNA here is from genome assembly GCF_965601325.2 of Salmo salar. NCBI lineage: Eukaryota > Metazoa > Chordata > Actinopteri > Salmoniformes > Salmonidae > Salmo > Salmo salar. The sequence goes on from NC_138319.1 coordinate 41,284,538, forward strand.
CAGCTGGGAGGAGGTGCTCTTATTCTCCGTGGACTTTACGCTGTCCCAAAACTTTTTGGAGTTTGTGCTGCAGGATGCAAATTTCTGTTTGAAAAAGCTAGCCTTTCCTTTCCTAACTGACTGTGTATATTGATTCCTGACTTCCCTGAAAAGTGGCATATCGCGGGGACTACTCGATGCTAGTGAAGTACGCCATGATGTATTTGTGCTGGTCAAGGGCAGTCAAGTCTGGAGTGAGTTTTTTTAAAGGGGCATGCTTATTTAAGATGGTGAGGAAAGCACTTTTAAACAATAACCAGGCATGCTCTACTGACGGAGTGAGGTCAATATCCTTCCAGAATACCCAAGCCAGGTCGATTAGAAAGGCTTGCTCGCTGAAGTGTTTTAGGGAGCGTTTCACAGTGATGAGGGGTGGTCGTTTGACCGCAGACCCATTACGGATGCAGGAAATGAGGCAGTGATCGCTGAGATCCTGGTTGAAGACAGCAGAGATGTATTTGGAGGGCAGGTTAGTTAGGATGAAATCTATGAGGGTGCCCATGTTTACGGATTTGGGGTCGTACCTGGTGGGTTCATTCATAATTTGTGTGAGATTGTGGGCATCAAGCTTAGATTGTAGGATGGCCGGGGTGTTAAGCATGTCCCAGTTTAGGTCACCTAACAGCACAAGCTCTGAAGATAGATGGGGGGCAATCAATTCATATATGCTGTCCAGGGCACAGCTGGGGGAAGAAGGTCTATAACAAGCAGCAATGGTGAGAGACCTGTTTCTGGAAAGGTGGATTTTTAAAAGTAGAAGATCAAATTGTTTGGGTACAGATCTGGATAGTAAGACACAACTCTGTAGGCTATCTCTGCAGTAGATTGCAACTCCGCCCCCTTTGGCAGTTCTATCTTGTCGGAAAATGTTATAGTATACTTCCTAAGACACTTTCTCCCTGTCTCTCCTAAGCCAGGATTCAGACATTGCTAGGACACCCGGGTTGGCAGAGTGTGCTAGGGCAGTGAATAAACAAACTTAGGGAGGAGGCTTCTAATGTTAACATGCATGAAACCAAGGCTTTTACGGTTACAGAAGTCAACAAATGAGAGCACCTGGGGAGTAGGAGTGGAGCTAGGCACTGCAGGGCCTGGGTTAACCTCCACATCACCAGAGGAACAGAGGAGGAGTAGGATAAGGGTGCGGCTGAAAGCTATAAGAACTGGTCGTCTAGTAGGTTTGGAACAGGGAGTAAAAGGAGCAGGTTTCTGGGCATGGTAGAATATATTGAAGGCATAATGTACAGACAAAGGTATGGTAGGATGTGAATACAGTGGAGGTAAACCTATGCGTTGAGTGACGATGAGAGAGATATTGTCTCTAGAAACATAATTTAAACCAGGTGAGGTCACCTCATGTGTGGGAGGTGGAACTAAAGGGTTAGCTAAGGCGTATTGAGAAGGGCTAGAGGCTCTACAGTGAAATAAGGCAATAATTACTAACCAAAACAGCAATGGACAAGGCATATTGACATTAGGGAGAGGCATGCGTAGCCGAGTGATCATAGGGGTCCATTGAGTGGCTCGGCGGGCCGGGGATAGCAAGCTAGCAGAAGGGCCTTAGAGGGACGTTGTGATGGTAGAAGTCTGTTGTAACCCCCTCGGGCTGTTACGTCGGCAGACCAGTCGTCGTGGATCAGCAGGGCTCCGTGTGGTAAAAGGGTCAAGGTTAGAGGTCACCTATACAGCACCCTCTGCATTGTTACACAATTGAGAGGCACACGGAGATGTGGCACGGAGCTCAATTTGGCCTCTGCGTGCCTCCAGCGATTGCATCACCCATCCATACAGCGCCTCCGACCACATTTCAGATCAAACATACCCATCCCATCCATACCCAACCCATCCATACCCAACCCATCCATCCATACCCATCCATACCCATCCATACCCAACACATCCATACCCATCCCATCCATACCCAACACATCCATACTCATCCCATCCATACCCAACCCAACCATACCCATCCATACCCAACACATCCATACCCAACCCATCCATACTAATCCCATCCATACCCATCCATACCCAACCCATCCATACCCATCCCATCCATACCCATCCATACCCAACCCATCCTTACCCATCCCATCCATACCCATTCATACCCATCCCATCCATACCCATCCATACCCAACCCATCCATACCCATCCCATCCATACCCATCCATACCCAACCCATCCATACCCAACCCATCCATACCCAACCCATCCATACCCAACCCATCCATACCCATCCCATCCATACCCATCCATACCCAACCCATCCATACCCAACCCATCCATACTCATCCCATCCATACCCAACCCATCCATACCCTACCCATCCATACCCAAACCAACCATACCCATCCATACCCAACCCATCCATACCCAACCATACCCATCCCATCCATACCCAACCCATCCATACCCTACCCATCCATACCGAACCATACCCATCCCATCCATACCCATCCCATCCATACCCAACCCATCCATACCCTACCCATCCATACCCAACCATACCATCCCATCCATACCCAACCCATCCATACCCAACCCATCCATACCCATCCATACCCATCCATACCATCCATACCCATCCCATCCATACCCAACCCATCCATACCCAACCCATCCATACCCATCCATACCCATCCATACCCAACCCATCCATACCCATCCATACCCAACTCATCCATACCCATCCCATCCATACCCATCCATACCCAACCCGTCCATACCCATCCATACCCAACTCATCCACCTCCACCCCCATCCCATCCATACCCATCCATACCCAACTCATCCATACCCGTCCATACCCATCCATACCCAACCCATCCATACCCATCCCAACCATACCCATCCATACCCAACTCATCCATACCCATCCCATCCATACCCATCCATACCCATCCCATCCATACCCATCCATACCCAACCCATCCATACCCATCCATACCCAACTCATTCATACCCATCCCATCCATACCCATCCATACCCAACCCGTCCATACCCATCCCATCCATACCCATCCATACCCATCCCATCCATACCCATCCATACCCAACTCATCCATACCCGTCCATACCCATCCATACCCAACCCATCCATACCCATCCCAACCATACCCATCCATACCCAACTCATCCATACCCATCCCATCCATACCCATCCATACCCATCCCATCCATACCCATCCATACCCAACCCATCCATACCCATCCATACCCAACTCATCCATACCCATCCCATCCATACCCATCCATACCCAACCCGTCCATACCCATCCCATCCATACCCATCCATACCCATCCCATCCATACCCATCCATACCCATCCATACCCATCCCATCCATACCCAACCCGTCCATACCCATCCATACCCAACCCATCCATACCCAACCCGTCCATACCCATCCCATCCATACCCAACCCGTCCATACCCATCCCATCCATACCCATACCCATCCATACCCATCCATACCCAACCCGTACAAGAATGCTTGTGCAATTCTGTCCCAATTTCTATTCTGGATTATAGGTTCAATTCCCTAATAGGTGTGGAAGAGGACATTTCATTTGTTGTTTTATATGGACTTAAGAAGACAGAGATTTTGTCTGTAAGGTTACTTTGTTCCCTGATATCTAATTTTATCCTGTCTGTTTTCCAACTGTTTCTTAACTTCCCCATTCAAACAATGTTTCATGGTTCCTGTTATCCCATGATGTGTTGGGGAGTGGACATGGGCCTACAATCTATGGTGATAAGCAGAAGTACCGGACCCATTTGAAGGGCATGTGAAACACCCCTTCCATCCTCTGTCTGTATAAAATGTCTGTGAGAACAAAGAGCGAGTCGTTATTGGTTTTCCCCTTGCATGTATGCTTGTAATAAAGCTTTTTGTGTATTGAGATCGGACTGCCTTCTGAGTGGGTTTTTCCCATCACAAAAGGTACTAACTTCCCTAATGTATTAGTTTCCAGTTCTTGCCATTAAACGCGACGGTACAGGCCCTGTGGTCTGGCTGTTGAAGATGGAGGCCCTTTTCCCTTGAGTGTTCCAGAAGGATAAGGTGACGCTCTGTCCTACTGTGGGTAATCTGTCGTGTTCCTCCTAACTAGGGTGTTGTCATATTGTTCCATAATGAGGAGAGAAGAATGTAAAAACAGGTCCATTAAGGTTACCCTGCTCTTCCTCTCATCTCGGTCTCCTGTTCATTAGCTTAGCAAAATATTACAATACATTACAGTCCCATACAGTACCATACAGTATGTAGCATTAGGTTACAATACATTACAGTACCATACAGTATGTAGCATGGCGTTAGAATACATTACAGTACCATACAGTATGTAGCATTAGGTTACAATACATTACAGTACCATACAGTATGTAGCATTAGGTTACAATACATTACAGTACCATACAGTATGTAGCATTAGGTTACAATACATTACAGTACCATACAGTATGTAGCATGGCGTTAGAATACATTACAGTACCATACAGTATGTAGCATTAGGTTACAATACATTACAGTACCATACAGTATGTAGCATTAGGTTACAATACATTACAGTACCATACAGTATGTAGCATTAGGTTACAATACATTACAGTACCATACAGTCTGTAGTGTTAGGTTACAATACATTACAGTCTGTAGCATTAAGTTAGAATACATTACAGTACCATACAGTATGTAGTGTTAGGTTACAATACATTACAGTACCATACAGTCTGTAGCATGGCGTTAGAATACATTACAGTACCATACAGTCTGTAGTGTTAGGTTACAATACATTACAGTACCATACAGTCTGTAGCATGGCGTTAGAATACATTACAGTACCATACAGTATGTAGTGTTAGGTTACAATACATTACAGTCTGTAGCATTAAGTTAGAATACATCACAGTACCATACAGTCTGTAGTGTTAGGTTACAATACATTACAGTACCATACAGTCTGTAGTGTTAGGTTATAAATCATTGGGGCACAGGTTTTCATCACAGAAATAGGAAGCTGAAAGATGGAAATGACATCACTTCTGTGTTTTATACTAGTAATAACACTTGAGACCTGTGATACGTTCGCCGCGAGGGAAAGAAAAAATAGTTTACTGATTTATACGCTTATTAAAGTATAAACAACTCGTCGCCTCAAAAAGACCTGATCATTGAACTACTCGAGGAGGACAGGGTCTTAAAAGAAGATCTCTGGCTGACTAAGGAGCCATCAAGACTGCAGGCTGTTTTTTTTTTTAATGCAACAATTCTAAGTGATGAGGTGTATAATCCAGGGTGCTTCACGAGTTTTGGGCTCCTCTGCAGTAGTTACTGAGGATACTACCTTGGACCACTTTCTCGGATGACTGACGAAAACCAGAGATTAAAAAAAAAAAAAAACATTTATTTAACTAGGCAAGTCAGTTTTAAGAACAAATTCTTATTTACAATGACAGTCTACACCGGCTAAACCCCGGACAACGCCCGGGCCAATTGTGCGCCGCCCTATGGGACTCCCAATCACGGCCGGTTGTGATACAGATCTACTGTGTCTTGCTTTACACCAGTAGTACTCATTGCGCGGCCCGCAGCCCTTCATTTGTGGCTTGCGGTGATTTACCTATTTTCCATTCATCATACATAACAATGATACAATTTAGATGGCAGATAGATGGCAGTATAGCGCAGCTGTTGAACAGAAAGGCCGAAATAGAATGCAGCCGCTCAGATACAGCGACCGACACATATCGGTGTGCTAAAGCTAATTTTGCTACAAGCTAATTTTGCTACAAGCTAATTTTGCAGTCTGGTCGACATGGATCGATTTATTGTAAAAAAATAAACGTAGATCTATTGAGAATGGAAAATGAGGAGGGGAAGAGCTAGAGAACAACGTGACAGCTATGAACAAACAGGAGAACCAGGAAAATCAGGAAGATGGCGGCGGTGAAAATGCAGCTAGCTAACGTGGCTCCGGTGGCTAAGAGAAGGATACGATTGATTCAAGAAGAACACAGAAAGTTCCAAGAGAAATGGACAGACAAGTATGTTTTTGTATTGCATGATGGGACTAGTTCACTTTGTCTTATTTGTCAGAAGGCAGTCAATTGTTTTAAACGAGCAAAATTTAGAGTTACATGTCCAGTCACAACGTGTCCACTTTGATAAAAACATATCCACCACAAAACAACCTCAGAAACAACAAAATAGCACAACTCAAAGGACATCTCAAAAGGACAACAACAACATAAATAATGGACAGATCACTGTTGCAGAGAAAACAACAGAGGCAGCATATGAGATTGCTTGGATACTCGCGAGAAACAAGAAGGCCTTCACAGACGCGGAGATTGACAATTAATGTTTTTTTGGCCTCAGCCAAAATGTTGTATGCTGATTTCACAAACAAAGGAAGCTATTTTAAAGCAAATTAAGGGACTGCAACTTTCAGACTCGACCCTAACAAGACGGATAGAAGACATCAGCGAGGACATCGGTAAGCAACTGATTACTGACATATCCGTGTTTTCAGTATTGCGCTTGACGAAAGCACTGATGTAAGTGACATTGTCCAATTATGTGTTTGGGTCCTCTTCCCTCAAAACGAGTCGTTCAGAAAGGAACTTTTATGTTTACTGCCCCTTCAGGGATCAACACGAGGAGAGGATATTATGAAAGCCCTTGTAAAAATTTTGCTGAGAATAATATTGACTGGTCAAATCTGCCATCGCCCCAAACACGCCGCGGGAAGGAGAAGGAGAAGGGACTCATAGGCCTGATGAGAAAGAGAGAGGATATTCCAGAATTTGTTACGTTTCATTGTATCATTCATCAGGAAGCACTTGTGGGCTAAACTCAGACTGTGACTTACAGAATGCGATGCAGCAAGTCGTGCGTGTTGTGAACATTGTTGCGAGGGCACTGAATCACCAGCAATTCCGGCAGTTGCTGAAGGAATACCAGACAGAATACGGCGACTTGATATTTCACAATAAGGTGAGATGACTGTCTCGTGGTTTTGGAAAGATTTCTCTCTCTCCTCCCTCAAATCTGTGAATTTGTTGCAAGCAAGGGGAGAGAGGAACCAGAGCTGGATGATCCACAGTGGATATTAAAGCTAGCTTTTTTAACTGACATCACCTGCCACCTGAACACGGTGAATCTCCAGCTCCAAGGGAAAGCTAAAACTCCGGTCAAAATGCTGCGTGTGGTCACAACATTTCAAACTAAAATCACCACACTGTTCATACCTGACAGACAGTTAGTTCATTTCCCAACACTCAGATCAGTCACCGCATACAACCCAGACATACTGCAACCTTTTAGCTATGATGCATTTGTGAGTGTGTTGGAAGAGTTGAAATTGGAGTTTTTGAGTCAAGATTCAAGGATATCATGGAGTTCAAGGAGTTTTTCCAACTTCATTGAGAACCCCTTTCATGTACCAGTGTCACCTTTGACCCCCAGTCATCACAGCCCTCTGTCCTGACCGTGCTGGAATAGAGAGAGTGAGATAGTGGAGCTGCCAGGCAAATTACATTTTGCAAGGTGAACTAAGATCAGGTGTTACCCGTTTCTGGAGCCTTGTGTCAGATACAGAGTATTCACTTCTGAAGCAGTGTGTGCAAAAAGTGACATCATTTTTTTTTTGTCAGCACTTATTCAAGTGAGGCAACATTTTCAACTTTGAACATTGTGAATCAAAAACAGAGAAAGAGATTGACCAATGCACACCTGGATTGCTTCACAAGGATGGCAACAAACAGACTATACATTTAGAATGAATTCAGTCAAGGAGCAGCAGGGACATTTTCGCTCATTCAACTACTGAGGTAACCCTTAATAATATGGGTCTTATACACGTGATGTAGCCCATTTGATGTGTGTATGTATATATTTGTGATGTGTTGTACATCAAATAATGTTTCTACTGCTCTGAATTTGCTGTCAACTGATAATTGATAATATAGGAATAAAAATAATAAATTAAAATCTGTAAAGCCCTCTGAATGATTGTCTCAACCCAAAGTGGCTCCCTTACAAAAAATGGTGAGTAATACTGCCCAGGACATAGACATATCTGATATTAGCAGAAAGCTTAAATTCTTGTTAATCTACAGTAACTGCACTGTCCAATTAACAGTAGCTATTACAGTGAAAGAATACCATGCTATTGTTTGAAGAGAGTGCACAGTTTTTAACATGAAGTTATTAATAAACTAATTAGGCACATTTGGGCAGTCTTGATACAACGTTTTCAACATAAATACAATTGCTCATTGGTTCAGTCTAAAACTTTGCACATACACTGCTGCCATCTAGTGGCCAAAATCTAAATTGCAACTGGGCTGGAATAATACATTATGGCCTTTCTCTTGCATGTCAAAGACGATGATACAAAAAAATATTAAAAAACATTTGGTTTTTTCTTTGTATTATCTTTAACCAGATCTAATGTGTTATATTCTCCTACATTCCTTTAACAGTTCCACAAACTTCAAAGTGTTTCCTTTCAAACGGTACCAGGAATGTGCATATCCAATCATGACACAAGGCAAGACCCAGATGCAGATGGTTGGAGTTTAAGATATTTAAAAATCCAAAATGGAGTAGGCAGGAGAATGGTCGTGGACAGGCAAAAGGTCAAAACCAGATCAGAGTCTAGGAGGTACAGAGTAGCAGGCAGGCTCGTGGTCAAGGCAGGCAGAAAGGTCAGGCAGACGGGTACAGAGTCCAGAACAAGCATGGGTCAAAGCCGGGAAGACTAGAAAAAGGTGAATAGCAAAGGCAGGAGTACGGGAAAAAATGCTGGTTGACTTGGAACATACAAGACGAACTGGCACAGAGAGACAGGAATCACAGGGATAAATACACAATAGCAAGGACAGGTGAAACAGACCAGGGTGTGATTTATCCTTGCTTCAGGGCCTGAGCTACAGGCAGTTAGATTTGGGTATGTCATTTTAGGTGAAAATTGAAAAAAAGGGGCCAATCCTTAAGAGGTTTTAAGAATGTCTACACTGTATTTCTGAAAAATTTGATGTTATTTTATTGAAAATAAAAGTGATTTTCTTTCAAAAACAGGGACATTTCTAAGTGACCCTAAACTTTTGAACGGTAGTGTAGATATAAATTCCAGTTGTACTTCATCAAAAGAAAACTCTGGAAATTCTGTAAGAGTAATTTATATGCCAATTATCTGATGGTACGACTGCATTCTGTCCCCATCAACACTTTTTAAACTTTTGGTACCAGTGAAAATGACATAAGAAAGTAATAAATATGACTAGTATGATTGAGCCTCCTCCATGTATATCCCACTAGGTCAGGATAGGTAGCGGGACACCAGCCAACAACATCCTGTGAAATTGGAGGGGGCGCAATTCAAATAAATAATCGTAATATTAAACATTCATGAACATACAAGTATCTTATATCATTTAAAAGCTTAAATTCTTGTTAATCTAACTGCGTTGTCCGATTTACAAAAGGCTTAACGGCGAAAGCATACCAGGTGAATGTCTGAGGATGGCGCCCCACATCAACATATTTTTCAACCAGCGCAGGCTTCATAAAATCACAAATAGGGATTAAATATTCACTTACTTTTGAAGATCTTCCTCTGTTTGAAATCCCAAGGGTCCCAGCTACAACATGAATGGTCATTTAGAATGGTCGTTTAGATAAAATCCTTCTTTATATCCAAAAAAGTCAGTTTAGTTGGCGCCATCAATTTTCAGTAATCCACTCGTTCAACATGCAGACAAAGGAGTCCAAAAAGCTACCGCTAAACTTCATCCAAACAAGTCAAACAACGTTTCTATTTAATCCTCAGGTACTCTAAAATGTAAATAAACTATAATATTTCATACGGAAAGTAGTCTGTTCAATAGGAAAGCAAACTTAGTAAGCGCGCCCTCTCCCTCAAGCACCGAAAGACTGATTTTGTTCCGGTGGTCTCCTAACCAAAACTCCAAATTCTTCCTTGTTTTTCAAAAAACAAGCCTGAAACCTTGAATAAAGACTGTTGCAATCTAGTGGAAGCCATAGGAATTGCAATCTAGGAGATGGAATTACATAGGAAAAATAAGTTTCCATTTTAACCTCTATGGGCTAGGTGGGACGCTTGGGTCCCACCTACGTAACAGCCACTTGCAGCCTGTGGCGCGATTTTCAAAACCTTAAAAATCCTATTACTTCAATTTCTCAAACATATGACTATTTTACAGCTATTTAAAGACAAGACTCTCGTTAATCTAACCACACTGTCCAATTTCAAAAAGGCTTTACAACGAAAGCAAAACATTAGATTATGTCAGCAGAGTACCAAGCCAGAAATAATCAGACACCCATTTTTCAAGCCAGCATATAATGTCACCAAAACCCAGAAGACAGCTAAATGCAGCACTCACCTTTGATGATCTTCATCAGATGACAACCCTAGGACATTATGTTATACAATACATGCATGTTTTGCTCAATCAAGTTCATATTTATATCAAAAACCAGCTTTTTACATTAGCATGTGACGTTCAGAACTAGCATACCCCCCGCAAACTTCCGGGGAATTCGCTAACATTTTACTAAATTACTCACGATAAACGTTCACAAAAAGCATAACAATTATTTTAAGAATTATAGATACAGACCTCCTCTATGCACTCGATATGTCCGATTTTAAAATAGCTTTTTGGTGAAAGCACAGTTTGCAATATTCTAAGTACATAGCCCAGGCATCACGGGCTCGCTATTTAGACACCCGGCAAGTTTAGCACTCACCATAATCATATTTACTATTATAAAAGTTTGATTACCTTTTGTTGTCTTCGTCAGAATGCACACCCAGGACTGCTACTTCAATAACAAATATTGGTTTGGTCCAAAATAATCCATCGTTATATCCGAATAGCGGCGTTTTGTTCGTGCGTTCCAGACATTATCCGAAATGGCATGGCGCAATTCGTGACCATAAAATTCTAAATATTCCATTACCGTACTTCGAAGCATGTCAACCGCTGTTTAAAATCAATTTTTACGCCATTTTTCTCGTAGAAAAGCGATAATATTCCGACAGGGAATCTCCTTTTCGGCAAACAGAGGAAAAAATCACAAAGGCGGGGGCGGTCGGGTCACGCGCATAAGCCCAGAGTCCCTTGATCGGCCACTTGAGAAAGGCGATAATGTGTTTCAGCCTGGGGCTGGAATGACGACATTCTGTTTTTTCCCGGGCTCTGAGCGCCTATGGACGACGTGGGAAGTGTCACGTTAGAGCAGAGATCCTTAGTAAAAGATAGAGATGGAAAAGAAGTTCAAGAAATGGTCAGACAGGCCACTTCCTGTAAAGGAATCTCTCAGGTTTTGACCTGCCATTTGAGTTCTGTTATACTCACAGACACCATTCAAACAGTTTTAGAAACTTTAGGGTGTTTTCTATCCATATGTAATAAGTATATGCATATTCTAGTTACTGGGTAGGAGTGGTAACCAGATTAAATCGGGTATGTTTTTTATCCAGCCGTGTCAATACTGCCCCCTAGCCCTAACAGGATAAGACCCTGGGACCTAAAAAAATAAAATCTGGTTGGTTTTAATTCAGATTCTTGCCTGCCATATCAATTCTGTTATTGTCTCTTGCCTGCCATATCAATTTTGTTAACAGTGTTAGAAACTTCAAAGTATTTTCTATCCAATGGTACCAATTATATGCATATCCTGGCTAACATGCAGTTTACTTTGGGCACGTCAGTCAAGCGGAAATTCAGGAAACTAGACCCTAACAAGTTTTAAACCTCCTCCATGTATATCCCACTAGGTCAGGATATTAAACCTCCTCCATGTATATCTCACTAGGTCAGGATATTAAACCTCCTCCATGTATATCCCACTAGGTCAGGATATTAAACCTCCTCCATGTATATCTCACTAGGTCAGGATATTAAACCTCCTCCATGTATATCTCACTAGGTCAGGATATTAAACCTCCTCCATGTATATCTCACTAGGTCAGGATATTAAACCTCCTCCATGTATATCTCACTAGGTCAGGATATTAAACCTCCTCCATGTATATCTCACTAGGTCAGGATATTAAACCTCCTCCATGTATATCTCACTAGGTCAGAATATTAAACCTCCTCCATGTATATCTCACTAGGTCAGGATATTAAACCTCCTCCATGTATATCTCACTAGGTCAGGATATTAAACCTCCTCCATGTATATCTCACTAGGTCAGGATATTACACCTCCTCCATGTATATCTCACTAGGTCAGGGTATTAAACCTCCTCCATGTATATCTCACTAGGTCAGGATATTACACCTCCTCCATGTATATCTCACTAGGTCAGGGTATTAAACCTCCTCCATGTATATCTCACTAGGTCAGGATATTAAACCTCCTCCATGTATATCTCACTAGGTCAGGATATTAAACCTCCTCCATGTATATCTCACTAGGTCAGGATATTAAACCTCCTCCATGTATATCCCACTAGTTCAGGATATTAAACCTCCTCCATGTATATCTCACTAGGTCAGGATATTAAACCTCCTCCATGTATATCTCACTAGGTCAGGATATTAAACCTCCTCCATGTATATCTCACTAGGTCAGAATATTAAACCTCCTCCATGTATATCTCACTAGGTCAGGATATTAAACCTCCTCCATGTATATCTCACTAGGTCAGGATATTAAACCTCCTCCATGTATATCTCACTAGGTCAGGATATTACACCTCCTCCATGTATATCTCACTAGGTCAGGGTATTAAACCTCCTCCATGTATATCTCACTAGGTCAGGATATTACACCTCCTCCATGTATATCTCACTAGGTCAGGGTATTAAACCTCCTCCATGTATATCTCACTAGGTCAGGATATTAAACCTCCTCCATGTATATCTCACTAGGTCAGGATATTAAACCTCCTCCATGTATATCTCACTAGGTCAGGATATTAAACCTCCTCCATGTATATCTCACTAGGTCAGGATATTAAACCTCCATATATCCACTAGTTGCAATATATCCATGATATCTGTGATTTACTTAAGTGCATGAGGGTGATTGTTTGTAGCGTGAGTTCCTTTACGGTGCGTTGAGGTATTTAAAACAGTATTATAATCTCCCACCATAATAATAGAGTCTTGTATTGCTTGTAGGCTTGATCAATTATTAAATATATTTTCAAAGAAGCGTGGATCATCAGTATTTGGAGGGTATATATTAATTAGCCAAATCTGTTCATGGTCCAATAACATGTTTAAAATGATCCATCTACCTTGAGGATCTGTTTGGACAATTTACCCATTCGGATCAAAAATATTGTTCATTAATATCTTCACCCTTATTGAGTTTCTTTGGCCATGGGAGAAGTACAGTACCGGTCAATAGGTTGGACACACCTACTCATTCAAGGGTTTTTCTTTATTTTTACTATTTTCTACATTGTAGGATAATAGTGAAGACATCAACACTATGGAATAACACATATGGAATCATGTAGTAAACCAAAAAAGTGTTAAACAAATCAAAATACATTTTATATTTGAGATCTCTTCAAATAGCCACCCTTTGCCTTGGCATTCTCTCAAAACAGCTTCATGAGGTAGTCACCTGGAATGCATTTCAATTAACAGGTGTGCCTTCTTAAAAGTACATTTGTGGAATTTCTCTCCTTCTTAAAATCTCTCTAGGCTGACCAACATCCAGTGAAAGTGCAGGGCGCCAAATTCAAACTACAGAATTGTAAATATTTAACATTCTTGAAAATACACACGCAATATGTCAAAATAAAACTGAACTTCTTGTTAATCCAGCCGTGTCAGATTTCAAAAAGGCTTTACGGCGAAAGCAAACCATGTGATTATCTGAGGACAGCACCCCACCGTACAAATGCAAAACAATAACGTTCAACCAGGCAGGTGGCGACACAAAAGTTAGAAATAATAATATAATTCATGCCTTACCTTTGAAGATCTTCTTCTGTTGGCACTCCAATATGTCCCAGAAACATCACAAATGGTATTTTTGTTCGATAAACTCCTTTTGTTATCCCCAAAATGTTCATTTATTCGGCGCGTTTGATTCAGAAAAACACCGGTTCCAACTCGCCCAACATGACGACAAATTATCTAATCAGTTACCTGTAAACTTTGTCCAAACATTTCAAACAACTTTCCTAATCCATCCTTAGGTATCCTAAAATGCCAAAAAAATCGATAACATTTAAGACGGAGTATACTGTGTTCAATAGTGGATAAAATCAAAGTGGAGCGAGCTACAGGTCACGCGCCCCAAACAAAAGAGTCCACTTGGCTTGACACTCATTCTGAATAGCAGTACTTCTTCATTTCTCAAAGGAAAAACATCAACCAATTTCTAAAGACTGTTGACATCTAGTGGAAGCCATAGGAACTGCAACCAGGTGCCTCATAAATCTAGTTTACCATAGCTATCTGAGCAGGTAACTGATCGCTGCAGCTGTACATAGTCCATCTGTAAATAGCCCACCCAATCTACCTACCTCATCCCCTTATTGTTTTAATTTACTTTGCTGCTCTTTTGCGCACCAGTATCACTACTTACACACCATCATCTGCTCATCACCATCTGCTCATCTAGCACTCGTGTTAATCTGCTAAATTGTAATTACTTTTCTACTATGGCCTATTTATTGCCTTACCTCCTCATGTCATTTGCACACACTGTATATAGACTTTCTTTTTTTTCTATTGTGTTGACTGTATGCTTGTTTATTCCATGTAACTCTGTGTTGTTGTTTCTGTCGCACTGCTTTGTATTATCTTGGCCAGGTCGCAGTTGTAAATTATAACTTTTTCTCAACTAACCTACCTGGTTAAATAACGGTGAAAAATAAAATAAAAAATAAATAAATAGAAAACCAATTGAAAACACAGTGGAAAAAAAAAATCCTGGACGGTTTGTCCTCGGGGTTTCGCCTGCCAAATAAGATCTGTTATACTCGCAGACATAACAGTTTTAGAAACTTTAGAGTGTTTTCTATCCAAATCTACCAATTCTGCCTGAGTAGCAGGCAGTTTACTTTTGGCACGCTTTTCATCTGGACGTCAAAATACCGCCCCCTATCCCAAAGAAGTTAATGCGGCGCCTTGTGTCACGATCGCAGATTTTAGAGAAACAACAAATGTCATTACAAACAGATGAAGTCAGAAGTTTACATACATTTAGGTTGGAGTCAATAAAACTCATTTTTCAACCACTCCACAAATTTGTTGTTAATAAACTATAGTTTTGGCAAGTCGGTTAGGACATCTACTTTGTGCATGACACAAGTAATTTTTCCAACAATTGTTTACAGACAGATTATTTCACTGTATCACAATTCCAGTGTGTCAGAAGTTTACATACACTAAGTTGACTGTGCCTTTAAACAGCTTGGAAAATTATAGAAAATGATGTCATGGCTTTAGAAGCTTCTGATAGGCTAATTGACATCATTTGAGTCAATGGGAGGTGAACCTGTGGATGTATTTCAAGGCCTACCTTCAAACTCAGTGCCTCTTTGCTTGACATCATGGGAAAATCAAAAGAAATCAGCCAAGACCTCAGAAAGAGAATAGTAGACCGCCACGAGGTACCATGTTCATCTGTACAAACAATAGTACGCAAGTATAAACACCATTGGACCATGCAGCCATCATAACGCTCAGGAAGGAGACGCGTTCTGTCTCCTAGAGATGAACGTACTTTGGTGCGAAAAGTGCAAATCAATCCCAGAACTACAGCAAAGGACCTTGTGAAGATGTTGGAGGAAACGGGTACAAAAGTATCTATATCCACAGTCAAACGAGTCCTATATCGACATAACCTGATAGGCCGCTCAGCAAGGAAGAAGCCACTGCTCTAAAACTGCCATAAAAAAGCCAGCCTACGGTTTGGAGAAATGTCCTCTGGTCTGATGAATCAAAAATATAACTGTTTGGCCATAATGACCCTCGTTATGTTTGGAGGAAAAAGGGGGAAGCTTGCAAGCTGATTCACACCATCCCAACTGTGAAGCATGGGGGTGGCAGCATCATGTTGTGGGGGTGCTTGCTGCAGGAGGGACTGGTGCACTTCACAAAAAAGATGGCATCATGACGAAGGAAAGTTATGTGGATATATTGAAGCAACATCTCAAGACATCAGTCAGGAAGTTAAAGCTTGGTCGCAAATGGGTCTTCCAAATGGACAATGACCCCAAGCATACTACCATTGTGGCAAAATGGCTTAAGGACAACAAAGTCAAGGTATTGGAGTGGCCATCACAAAGCCCTGACCTCAATCCTATCAAACATTTATGGGCAGAACTGAAAACGTGTGTGTGCGAGCAAGGAGGCCTACAAACCTGACTCAGTTACACCAGCTCTTTTAGGAGGAATGGGCCAAAAATTCACCCAACTTATTGTGGGAAGCTTGTGGAACAAAACGTTTGACCCAAGTTAAACAATTCAAAGGCAATGCTACTGTGAGCGGACCAAGTAATTTGATGTTGCTCAAAAGCGGAAAGGTGGAACAAACGAGTAAGGAGTACGTTTTCTTAATTGAACCAAGTTCTCTATTGAGGAATTTCATTTCACTCAAACACTCCAACACAATCAATGATGATTTTCTCAAGGAAAACATAAATCTTCTTCTTTACACGAAAAAAGGAACTCCAGACGAGTTTTTCTTTAAACTACAACATAAATCACGGAAGTGTCACCGTCTTAATGATTCGTTCGTGGATTGCTCCCCTCTCGTCACACTACCAAATACTAATTGAGTTTATGTAAACTTCTGGGAATTTGATGAAAGAAATAAAAAGCTGAAATAAATCATTCTCTCTACTATTATTCAGATTTTTCACATTCTTAAAAATAAAATGCTGATCATAACTGACCCAAGACAGGGAATTTTTACTGGGATTAAATGTCAAGTATTGTGAAAAACTGAGTTTAAATGTATTTGGCTAAGGTGTATGTAAACTTCCGACTTCAACTGTATAAGTGTCTTATATTGGCTGAAAGCTTATATTCTTGTTAATATAACTGCACTGTCCAATTTACAGTAGCTATTACTGCAAAGAAATGTCATGCTATTGTTTGACAGCTCCTAACAACAAACACTTTTTGTCACCGCGATAGGTTTGAATATTTCAGCTCTGATGGTGTGTACTTACATTCTGAAATCTTGCTCTGATTTATCATCCAAAGGGTCGCAGAGATAACATGATGTGTCGTTTTGTTAGATAAAATCATTTTTCGTATCCTAAAAAGGTCCATATAGTATGCACGATCGATTTTGTATTTCCACTTGTTCAATTTGCAAAGAAAGGAATCTGTGCAAATCTAACCCTAAACGATGTTTCCACCAGTCAAATCACATTTGTATTTATTCCTCAGAGATCCTAGAATGTATAGAGGCTTCACTATATCATTAGGGGTATAGAATATCCTATAGGACACCAAATTTGGTCAGAGACCGACACCTTCATGGCATGCCAATGATGCGGGCGGTCTTCACTTGATCAACTGTAACTTTGTCAAATAAGCACTAATCGGGGTCAAACAAAGCTAGCTAGATAGCCAATGAGCTGAGCTTTACGGGAGGATCAGGAATCCCCGTATCTGTCGCAAAATGTAGCTGCTAACCTTGTGCGACAGCATGCCTTTTCATTTTGGACAAAAATGTTAATAATATGGAGAGTTATGAAGTTATGAAGACTGGGTGTTTTGCAAATGTTGAACTTATAATATGGCTACTAATACTGGAAAAGCTAAATTAAAGTCCAAGTATACAGATTTGACGATATTCTTGCAGAAAAATGTAATATGTGAATGTAGATTGCTCATACATCAAGTTATCTGTCTGAAACTTTGCACATACACTGCTGCCATCTTATGGACACCATCGGACTTACAATCAGAGTGATGGCTAGATGTCAGACCTTTCTGTTGCATTTCAAAGATGAATTGTGTTACATTCAAGTCACATTTCCACAAACTTCAAAGTGTTTCCTTTCAAATGGTACCAAGAATATGCATATCCTTGCTTCAGGGCCTGAGCTATAGACAGCTAGATTTGAATGGTCATTTTAGGTGAAAATTGAAAAAACTTTCCTAAGTAGTTTTAACACGTTTTTGGTTACTACATGATTCCACATGTGTTATTTCCTAGTTTTGATGTCTTCACTATTATTCTACAATGTAGAAAATAGCAAAAATAAAAATAGTACAAATAAAAATTAAATCCTTGAATGAGTAGGTGTTCTAAAACTTTGGACCAGTAGTGTGTGTATATATATATATATATATATATATATATATATATATATATATATATATATATATATATATATATATATATATATATATATATATAAAAATGCCAAACCTAGGTGCTGATGGTTTTAATTGAATCACTTAAACCATTTAAGTTTCTCACTACTGCCAGTCTATTGCATTTTGTGTTGGCATGTGAGTACCTCTCTGTGAGTAATTCTCTTCAAGAATTAGAATTTATTTTAACCTGTTTAGGATAGGGGGCAGTATTGACACGGCTGGATAAAAAACGTACCCGATTTAATCTGGTTACCACTCCTACCCAGTAACTAGAATATGCATATACTTATTACATATGGATAGAAAACACCCTAAAGTTTCTAAAACTGTTTGAATGGTGTCTGTGAGTTTAACAGAACTCATTTGGCAGGCAAAAACCTGACAAGGTTTCAGGCAGGAAGTGGCCTGTCTGACAAGGTGTCGTTCTTCTTGTCTCTGTTTATTGAAGAGTGAGGATCTTAGCTGTCCCGTGACACTTCCTACGGCTGCCATAGGGTCTCAGAAGGCGGCAAAAAGCTGAATCGTGGCTTTGCAGGCTCTGGCTGAAACAAAGTAGCGCGTTTGGGTAGTGGCTGGTTACAGTACTGTGAGACTCAGGCTCGTGCCCGCGTCGACCGAAAGCTTTGTTTACTTTCCTCTGTTTAGCTAAATGGACATTCCCGGTCGGAATATTATCGCTTTTTTACGAGAAAAATGGCATAAAAATTGATTTTAAACAGCGGTTGACATGCCTCGAAGTACGGTAATGGAATATTTAGATATTTTTTGTCACGAATTGCGCCATGCGCACGACCTTGATTTACCATTTCAGATAGTGTCTGGGACGCACGAACAAAACGCCGCTATTCGGATATAACGATGGATTATTTTGGACCAAACCAAGATTTGTTATTGAAGTAGCAGTCCTGGGAGTGCATTCTGACGAAGACAACAAAAGGTAATCAAACTTTTATAATAGTAAATATGATTATGGTGAGTGCTAAACTTGCCGGGTGTCTAAATAGCTAGCCCGTGATGCCTGGGCTATGTACTTAGACTATTGCAAAATGTGCTTTCACCAAAAAGCTATTTTAAAATCGGACATATCGAGTGCATAGAGGAGGTCTGTATCTACAATTCTTAAAATAATTGTTATGCTTTTTGTGAACGTTTATCGTGAGTAATTTAGTAAAATGTTAGCGAATTCCTCCGGAAGTTTGCGGGGGGTATGCTAGTTCTGAACGTCACATGCTAATGTAAAAAGCTGGTTATTGATATAAATATGAACTTGATTGAACAAAACATGCATGTATTGTATAACATAATGTCCTAGTGTTGTCATCTGATGAAGATCATCAAAGGTTAGTACTGCATTTAGCTGTCTTCTGGGTTTATGTGACATTATATGCTAGCTTGAAAAATGGGTGTCTGATTATTTCTGGCTTGGTACTCTGCTGACATAATCTAATGTTTTGCTTTCGTTGTAAAGCCTTTTTGAAATCGGACAGTGTGGTTAGATTAACGAGAGACTTGTCTTTAAATAGCTGTAAAATAGTCATATGTTTGAGAAATTGAAGTAATAGGATTTTTAAGGTTTTGAAAATCGCGCCACAGGCTTCAAGTGGCTGTTACGTAGGTGGGACGAATTCGTCCCGCCTAGCCCATAGAGGATAAGAACGGTGACACGCATTACAATATGTGGGTCTCCCGAGTGGCGCAGCAGTCTAAGGCACTGCATCTCAGTGCTTGAGACGTCACTATAGACCCTGGTTCGATTCCAGGCTGTATTAAAACCGGACATGATTGGCAGTCCCATAGGGCGGCGCACAATTGGCCCAGCGTCGTTAGGGTTTGGCCGTCATTGTAAATAACAATTTGTTCTTAATTGACTTGTCTAGTTAAATCAATGTTTAAATTGTTTTAAAAATGGCTTGACAGAAAAAATATGCCTCAAAATCTTTTTGAACATTTAGAATGTGTATTTGTCCAGGTCTTAATGGGAATAACTTATTTTTTGCCTCTCTTACTCCAATCTTCATAACCTGGCATTCAGCTGATCAACTGCCTGTTATGAAAACAGAAAAACATAATTCTAGAGTAAATAGTCACATTTAAAAAATATATATTTTAAGTTAACAAAATCTGTTATTTAAATCACAATGCAAGATCATATGAAAAAAAATATTATTAATAACGTGATCGTCTACCATTCTTATTATGAGGGTTTTGAAATATACACTGCTCAAAAAAATAAAGGGAACACTTAAACAACACAATGTAACTCCAAGTCAATCACACTTCTGTGAAATCAAACTGTCCACTTAGGAAGCAACACTGATTGACAATAAATTTCACATGCTGTTGTGCAAATGGAATAGACAACAGGTGGAAATTATAGGCAATTAGCAAGACACGCCCAATAAAGGAGTGGTTCTGCAGGTGGGGACCACAGACCACTTCTCAGTTCCTATGCTTCCTGGCTAATGTTTTGGTCACTTTTGAATGCTGGCGGTGCTTTCACTCAAGTGGTAGCATGAGACGGAGTCTACAACCCACACAAGTGGCTCAGGTAGTGCAGCTCATCCAGGATGGCACATCAATGCGAGCTGTGGCAAGAAGGTTTGCTGTGTCTGTCAGCGTAGTGTCCAGAGCATGGAGGCGCTACCAGGAGACAGGCCAGTACATCAGGGGACGTGGAGGAGGCCGTAGGAGGGCAACAACCCATGACCTCCAGCAGGCCATAAATGTGCATGTGTCTGCTCAAACGGTCAGAAACAGACTCCATGAGGGTGGTATGAGGGCCCGACGTCCACAGGTGGGGGTTGTGCTTACAGCCCAACACCGTGCAGGACGTTTGGCATTTGCCAGAGAACACCAAGATTGGCAAATTCGCCACTGGTGCCCTGTGCTCTTCACAGATGAAAGCAGGTTCACACTGAGCACGTGACAGATGTGACAGAGTCTGGAGACGCCGTGGAGAACGTTCTGCTGCCTGCAACATCCTCCAGCATGACCGGTTTGGCGGTGGGTCAGTCATGGTGTGGGGTGGCATTTCTTTGGGGGGCCGCACAGCCCTCCATGTGCTCGCCAGAGGTAGCCTGACTGCCATTAGGTACCGAGATGAGATCCTCAGACCCCTTGTGAGACCATATGCTGGTGCGGTTGGCCCTGGGTTCCTCCTAATGCAAGACAATGCTAGACCTCATGTGGCTGGAGTGTGTCAGCAGTTCCTGCAAGAGGAAGGTATTGATGCTATGGACTGGCCCGCTCGTTCCCCAGACCTGAATCCAATTGAGCACATCTGGGACATCATGTCTCGCTCCATCCACCAACGCCACGTTGCACCACAGACTGTCCAGGAGTTGGCGGATGCTTTAGTCCAGGTCTGGGAGGAGATCCCTCATCCGCCACCTCATCAGGAGCATGCCCAGGCATTGTAGGGAGGTCATACACGCACGTCGAGGCCACACACACTACTGAGCCTCATTTTGACTTGTTTTAAGGACATTACATCAAAGTTGGATCAGCCTGTAGTGTGGTTTTCCACTTTAATTTTGAGTGTGACTCCAAATCCAGACCTCCATGGGTTGATAAATTGGATTTCCATTGATTATTTTTGTTTGATTTTGTTGTCAGCACATTCAACTATGTATAGAAAAAATAATTTAATAAGATTATTTCTTTCATTCAGATCTAGGATGTGTTGTTGAAGTGTTCCCTTTATTTTTTTGAGCAATATATATATGTATATATGTTTATATCCCATTTGACAACCTGCCTTTTCAGCCTGTAGCCCTTTCCTGCAGCCAAATTACCAAATCGCCCACAAGTGGCTTCATGGGTGACATGTTATAAATAGTTAAAATTAATTAATAATGATTGTTTGTTTTTTTTAAACGCAGAAAATCTGGGGTTTCTATGTCAAACGGTTTTGTTATATTTCAGTCTGCTGTGATGTATATAAAGTGTAATATTAGGATGCAAACTTAAACATGTAATACATTTCATCTCTATAACTGACATGCTACAGGTGTCTTCTTGTTAAGCCCATAACCAGGTGTGTGAGGTGGCTACCTTTGTAGATGTGTTTAAGACTACCAAGAAACACTCTGTTATCCTGATTTAGCCCACTGTGGTAAAAGGTTTAACACTCTGTTATCCTGATTTAGCCCACTGTGGTAAAAGGTTTAACACTCTGTTATCCTGATTTAGCCCACTGTGGTAAAAGGTTAAACACTCTGTTATCCTGATTTAGCCCACTGTGGTAAAAGGTTTAACACTCTGTTATCCTGATTTAGCCCACTGTGGTAAAAGGTTTAACACTCTGTTATCCTGATTTAGCCCACTGTGGTAAAAGGTTAAACACTCTGTTATCCTGATTTAGCCCACTGTGGTAAAAGGTTAAACACTCTGTTATCCTGATTTAGCCCACTGTGGTAAAAGGTTAAACACTCTGTTATCCTGATTTAGCCCACTGTGGTAAAAGGTTAAACACTCTGTTATCCTGATTTAGCCCACTGTGGTAAAAGGTTTAACACTCTGTTATCCTGATTTAGCCCACTGTGGTAAAAGGTTTAACACTCTGTTATCCTGATTTAGCCCACTGTGGTAAAAGGTTAAACACTCTGTTATCCTGATTTAGCCCACTGTGGTAAAAGGTTAAACACTCTGTTATCCTGATTTAGCCCACTGTGGTAAAAGGTTAAACACTCTGTTATCCTGATTTAGCCCACTGTGGTAAAAGGTTAAACACTCTGTTATCCTGATTTAGCCCACTGTGGTAAAACGTTAATCAATTTTTTTCTGTTCTTTAATGAATCTCTTATTTGCTTTTTGTTCTGTTTTTTTCTCTTCATTTTATTGTTTTGTGTTACTATTTTACATGCACTTCAAATAAACTTTGAATTTAAGTTTGATTTGATATTAGATATGTAATTGATGACATGAGTTGCAACTTT
Organism: Salmo salar; assembly: GCF_965601325.2. Lineage (NCBI taxonomy): Eukaryota > Metazoa > Chordata > Actinopteri > Salmoniformes > Salmonidae > Salmo > Salmo salar. The sequence continues at coordinate 41,307,867 of NC_138319.1, forward strand.
ATAGTCTAACATTCTTTTTTGAGAAGTTTTTAAAATCAAGATCCAGCCATCACTTCTCAATACCGAGTTACTACTTTTCATAATTATTAAATATATTCTGACTATACATTCGGAAACAGGCCATTTTACGCAGTAAGAGTATGCAGTGTCAAATCAAATTATAATGTATTGGTCACATAAACATGGTTATGCAGATGTTAATGCGAGTGTAGCGAAATGCTTGTGCTTCTAGTTCCGACAGTGCAGTAATATCTATCTACCAAAACCACACCTGCAGCAAGTCCACATACACAAATAGATATGTGTTTGGAAGTGAAATATTAATATTTTAACAAAATATTTATCTCCTTTCATCCATCCCTTTTTCTCTCTCTCTTTCTCTGCTTTCCTTTCATGCTATTTGTTAGCTGTGACTTTCCTCCCTCCCTCTCTCCCTCCTTCCCCCTCTCTCTCTCCCTCCCTCCCTCCCTCTTCTTTCCTTCCTTCCTTCCCTCTATCTCTGTCTCTCTCCCTTTCTTCCTTTGTCCTCTCTCTCTCTCTCTCTCTCTCTCCCTCCTTCTCACTCTCTCCCCATCTCTCTCTCCCTCTCTCTCTCTGTTCTCTTGTCATAGTCTTTGTTAGCTGTGACTTTTCTCCGTGTGGGGTGTCTGAGCGGAGACAGCATGCCTCTCGCTGGCTCACGGCCGCCGTTTCCACGGCAACTTTATAATTGTTTTGGACGCGATCCAGACTCCACTGGATACCCAGCGCGTTATTGATGTCAAAAGAAACATGTATAAAACCAGGAGATGTGAATACCGCCATATGGTTGGTTCCACACTGTCACAGTCTGGCTCCATACAGACCATTCAACCGTTTTTAATGACACGTTTTATTATATTATAGTTATATATTTATTATAGGTGAATAGAATCCACATGTGACTCGAGACGATGTTTCATAATTTGATTTTTTTTTTGTTTGTTAGTTTGACAAAGGAATTTTTTGAGGATGGATTCTGTCAATAGGAGGCAGGTAGATGCCAGTGTGATATTGAGGATGGATGGCAGGTAGATGCAGTGTGATATTGAGGATGGATGGCAGGTAGATGCCAGTGTGTTAGTGAGGATGGATACTGTCAATAGGAGGCAGGTATCTGTCTTATTCATGTCATTAAGTCGTTGTCACACTCTGTGTGTGTGTGTGTGTGTGTGTGTGTGTGTGTGTGTGTGTGTGTGTGTGTGTGTGTGTGTGTGTGTGTGTGTGTGTGTGTGTGGCCCGCTGAAGGCCTCATGTCCATCACAACAACGATATTTGACTCACAGCTTCAGTAAAGGACATCTGAGAGAGGTATCACTCCTGCTGATGTTAGCAACATTATAACAGAAAGAGGCAGAACATTTTAAAGATTCCTGACATGAAAACACTCTCGATCATCTGACTGTAATGCTCTGAGGAGAAGTATATTCTCTAATTCTTCTACGTGTCCATACAGTACATATCAGACTGTATAGGCCCTCTCCATTACCCTTGTAGATATGTTTACCATGAAGGAGAGTTTCCTGTGTTATGACAAGACAGAGGTTATGTGTGTTATCTCTGTATGTTGTATACCCATCATGGCTAATATATTGTGCTTCACACCGTCATCACCTCCCTCTCCTCCTCCCTCACCACCTCCCTCTCCTCGTCCCTCACCACCTCCCTCTCCTCCTCCCTCACTACCTCCCTTTCCTCCTCCCTCACCATCTCCCTTTCCTCCTCCCTCACCATCTCCCTTTCCTCGTCCCTCACCACTCCCTCTTCTCCTCCCTCACTACCTCCCTTTCCTCCTCCCTCACCACCTCCCTCTCCTTCTCCCTCACCACCTCCCTCTCCTCCTCCCTCATCACCTCCCTTTCCTCCTCCCTCACTACCTCCCTTTCCTCCTCCCTCACCACCTCCCTCTACTCCTCCCTCACCACCTCCCTCTCCTCCTCCCTCATCACCTTCCTTTCCTCCTCCCTCTCCTCCTCCCTCCCTCCCCTCCTCCCTCACTACCTCCCTTTCCTCCTCCCTCACCACCTCCCTTTCCTCCTCCCTCACCACCTCCCTCTACTCCTCCCTCTCCTCCTCCCTCACCAGCTCCCTTTCCTCCTCCCGCACCACCTCCCTCTCTCCTTCCCTCACCACCTCCCTCTCCTCCTCCCTTTTCCTCCTCCCTCACCACCTCCCTTTCTTCCTCCCTCACTACCTCCCTCACTACCTCCCTCTCCTTCTCCCTCACCACTTCCCTCTCCTCCTCCCTCACCACCTCCCTTTCCTCCTCCCTTTCCTCCTCCCTCACAACCTACCTCTCCTCCTCCCTCTCCTCCTCCCTCACCACCTCCCTCTCCTCCTCCATCACCACCTCCCTCTCCTCCTCCCTCTCCTCCTCCCTCACCACCTCCCTCTCCTTCTCCCTCAACACCTCCCTCCCTCACCACCTCCCTCACCACCTCCCTCTCCTCCTCCCACATCACCTCCCTCACCACCTCCCTCTCCTCCTCCCTTACCATCTCCCTCTCCTCCTCCCTTATCACCTCCCTCTCCTCCCTCCTTTCCCTCTCCCTCACCACCTCCCTCTCCTCCTCCCTCTCCTCCTCCCTCACCACCTCCCTCTCCTCCTCCCTCTCCTCCTCCCTCACCACCTCCCTCTCCTCCTCCCTCTCCTCCTCCCTCACCACCTCCCTCTCCTCCTCCCTCTCCTCCTCCCTCACCACCTCCCTCTCCTCCTTTCCCCTATCAGTTTTCCTTATGCCATCAAAGACACCATCTTTTGCCTCACACTCTTCTCACAGCCATCCCTCCTCCTTTTCATCCTGCTCCCCCTCCCTCCCTCCCTCCCTCCCTCCCTCCCTCCCTCCCTCCCTCCCTCCCTCCCTCCCTCCCTCCCTCCCTCCCTCCCCCTTCTCCATCTCCTCCTCCTGTCTCAAACTGTCCAAACACTGGCATCTCAAACTGTACAAACACTGGCATCTCAAACTGTACAAACACTGGCATCTCAGACTGTACAAACACTGGCATCTCAAACTGTACAAACACTGGCATCTCAGACTGTACAAACACTGGCATCTCAAACTGTACAAACACTGGCATCTCAGACTGTACAAACACTGGCATCTCAAACTGTACAAACACTGGCATCTCAAACTGTACAAACACTGGCATCTCAGACTGTACAAACACTGGCATCTCAAACTGTACAAACACTGGCATCTCAAACTGTACAAACACTGGCATCTCAGACTGTACAAACACTGGCATCTCAGACTGTACAAACACTGGCATCTCAGACTGTACAAACACTGGCATCTCAAACTGCACAAACACTGGCATCTCAAACTGTACAAACACTGGCATCTCAAACTGTACAAACACTGGCATCTCAAACTGTACAAACACTGGCATCTCAAACTGTACAAACACTGGCATCTCAGACTGTACAAACACTGGCATCTCAGACTGTACAAACACTGGCATCTCAGACTGTACAAACACTGGCATCTCAAACTGTACAAACACTGGCATCTCAAACTGTACAAACACTGGCATCTCAAACTGTACAAACACTGGCATCTCAAACTGTACAAACACTGGCATCTCAGACTGTACAAACACTGGCATCTCAAACTGTACAAACACTGGCATCTCAAACTGTACAAACACTGGCATCTCAAACTGTACAAACACTGGCATCTCAAACTGTACAAATACTGGCATCTCAAACTGTACAAACACTGGCATCTCAAACTGTACAAACACTGGCATCTCAGACTGTACAAACACTGGCATCTCAGACTGTACAAACACTGGCATCTCAAACTGTACAAACACTGGCATCTCAAACTGTACAAACACTGGCATCTCAGACTGTACAAACACTGGCATCTCAAACTGTACAAACACTGGCATCTCAGACTGTACAAACACTGGCATCTCAAACTGTACAAACACTGGCATCTCAAACTGTACAAACACTGGCATCTCAAACTGTACAAACACTGGCATCTCAGACTGTACAAACACTGGCATCTCAAACTGTACAAACACTGGCATCTCAAACTGTACAAACACTGGCATCTCAAACTGTACAAACACTGGCATCTCAGACTGTACAAACACTGGCATCTCAGACTGTACAAACACTGGCATCTCAGACTGTACAAACACTGGCATCTCAAACTGTACAAACACTGGCATCTCAGACTGTACAAACACTGGCATCTCAAACTGTACAAACACTGGCATCTCAAACTGTACAAACACTGGCATCTCAGACTGTACAAACACTGGCATCTCAAACTGTACAAACACTGGCATCTCAAACTGTACAAACACTGGCATCTCAAACTGTACAAACACTGGCATCTCAAACTGTACAAACACTGGCATCTCAAACTGTACAAACACTGGCATCTCAGACTGTACAAACACTGGCATCTCAGACTGTACAAACACTGGCATCTCAGACTGTACAAACACTGGCATCTCAGACTGTACAAACACTGGCATCTCAAACTGTACAAACACTGGCATCTCAGACTGTACAAACACTGGCATCTCAGACTGTACAAACACTGGCATCTCAGACTGTACAAACACTGGCATCTCAGACTGTACCAACACTGGCATCTCAAACTGTACAAACACTGGCATCTCAAACTGTACAAACACTGGCATCTCAAACTGTACAAACACCTGCATCAGAGGGTGATCCTCAACACAAATTCAAATGACCCTTATCTCCCTCTACAAGCTGGTCTCTGTCTGTCTGTCTGTCTGTCTCTCTCTCTCTCTGTCTCTCTGTCTCTCTGTCTCTCTGTCTCTCTGTCTCTCTGTCTCTCTCTCTCTCTCTCTCTCTCTCTCTCTACTTCTCTCTCTTTCTCCCTCTCTCTACTTCTCTCTCTTTCTCCCTCTCTCCACTCTCTCTCTCTCTCTCTCTCTCTCTCTCTCTCTCTCTCTCTCTCTCTCTCTCTCTCTCTCAATTTTAATTTAAGACCTTTATTGGTATGGGAAACATATGTTTACAATACCAAAGCAGGTGAAATAGTTAAAAAACAAAAGTGAAACAAACAATAGAAAATAGGTTCCAAAGTAATAGAGACATATCAAATGTCATATTATATATATATACAGTGTTGTAACGATGTGCAAATAGTTAAAGTACAAAAGGGAAAATAAACATAAATATGGGTTGTATTTACAATGGTGTTTGTTCTTCACTGGTTGACCTTTTCTTGTGGCAACAGGTCACACATCTTGCTGCTGTGATGGAACACTGTGGTATTTCAGGAGAGTTCATCAAAATTGGATTTGTTTTCTAATTCTTTGTGGATCTGTGTAATCTGAGGGAAATATGTGTCTCTAATATGGTCATACATTTGGCAGGAAGTTATGAAGTGCAGCTCAGTTTCCACCTCATTTTCTGGGCAGTGTTGCACATAGCCTGTCTTCTCCGCCTGTCTTCTCTTGAGAGCCAGGTCTGCCTACAGAGGCCTTTCTCAATAGCAAGGCTATGCTCACTGAGTCTGTACATAGTCAAAGATTTCCTGAAGTTTGGGTCAGTCACTGTGGTCAGGTATTCTGCCACTGTGTCTCTCTGTTTAGGGCCAAATAGCATTCTAGTTTGCTCAGTTTTTTTTTGTTAATTCTTTCCAATGTGCCAAGTAATTATCTTTTTGTTTTCTCATGATTTGGTTGGGTCTAATTGTGTTGCTGTCCTGGGGCTCTGTACAGTCTGTTTGTGTTTGTGAACAGAGCCCCAGGACCAGCTTGCTTAGGGTACTCTTCTCCAGGTTCATCTCTCTGTAGGTGATGGCTTTGTTATGGAAAGTTTTGGGAATCGCTTCCTTTTAGGTTGGTTCTAGAATGTAACAGCTCTTTTCTGAATGTTGATAAAAAAGTGTGTGTTTCGCTAATATTTGGGCTGTGAGAAGGAATCCTCTGAGTGAGAAGTGAGTGAAACTGGTGTGGAGGGCAACATGCTCTTCACTTCTTCACTGTGTGTGTCTGTGACTAGCTTCAACAAGCCACCGTCTATTTACATGCTGAGAGAGCAGAGACAGACTGTCGTTGTGTAGGTCTTACAGGTGTAATGGTCATCCTGACATTGCTGCTGTCTTATGGAATCAGGTGCTTTAGAATGGATAGAACACTCTGAAAGGATAACAGCCTGATAATAAGATAAAGAGATAACAGCCTGGTAATAAGATAATGAGATAACAGCCTGATAATAAGATAATGAGATAACAGCCTGGTAATAAGATAATGAGATAATAGCCTGATAATGAGATAACAGCCTGATAATAAGATAATGAGATAATAGCCTGATAATGAGATAACAGCCTGATAATAAGATAATGAGATAATAGCCTGATAATGACATAACAGCCTGATAATAAGATAATAAGATAACAGCCTGGTAATAAGATAATGAGATAACAGCCTGGTAATAAGATAATGAGATAACAGCCTGATATTAAGATAATGAGATAACAGCCTGGTAATAAGATAATGAGATAACAGCCTGATAATGAGATAATGAGATAATAGCCTGATAATGAGATAACAGCCTGATAATAAGATAATAAGATAACAGCCTGATAATAAGATAATGAGATAACAGCCTGATAATAAGATAATGAGATAATAGCCTGATAATGAGATAACAGCCTGATAATAAGATAATGAGATAATAGCCTGATAATGAGATAACAGCCTGATAATAAGATAATGAGATAACAGCCTGATAATGACATAACAGCCTGATAATAAGATAATAAGATAACAGCCTGGTAATAAGATAATGAGATAACAGCCTGGTAATAAGATAATGAGATAACAGCCTGGTAATAAGATAATGAGATAACAGCCTGATATTAAGATAATGAGATAACAGCCTGGTAATAAGATAAAGAGATAACAGCCTGATAATGAGATAACAGCCTGATAATAAGATCATGAGATAACAGCCTGATAATAAGATCATGAGATAACAGCCTGATAATAAGATAATGAGATAACAGCCTGGTAATAAGATAATGAGATAATAGCCTGATAATGAGATAACAGCCTGATAATAAGATAATGAGATAATAGCCTGATAATGACATAACAGCCTGATAATAAGATAATAAGATAACAGCCTGGTAATAAGATAATGAGATAACAGCCTGGTAATAAGATAATGAGATAACAGCCTGATATTAAGATAAAGAGATAACAGCCTGGTAATAAGATAATGAGATAACAGCCTGGTAATAAGATAATGAGATAACAGCCTGATATTAAGATAATGAGATAACAGCCTGGTAATAAGATAATGAGATAACAGCCTGATAATGAGATAATGAGATAATAGCCTGATAATGAGATAACAGCCTGATAATAAGATAATAAGATAACAGCCTGATAATAAGATAATGAGATAACAGCCTGATAATAAGATAATGAGATAATAGCCTGATAATGAGATAACAGCCTGATAATAAGATAATGAGATAATAGCCTGATAATGAGATAACAGCCTGATAATAAGATAATGAGATAACAGCCTGATAATGACATAACAGCCTGATAATAAGATAATAAGATAACAGCCTGGTAATAAGATAATAAGATAACAGCCTGATAATAAGATAATGAGATAACAGCCTGATAATAAGATAATGAGATAATAGCCTGATAATAAGATCATGAGATAACAGCCTGATAATAAGATCATGAGATAACAGCCTGATAATAAGATAATGAGATAACAGCCTGGTAATAAGATAATGAGATAATAGCCTGATAATGAGATAACAGCCTGATAATAAGATAATGAGATAATAGCCTGATAATGACATAACAGCCTGATAATAAGATAATAAGATAACAGCCTGGTAATAAGATAATGAGATAACAGCCTGGTAATAAGATAATGAGATAACAGCCTGATATTAAGATAATGAGATAACAGCCTGGTAATAAGATAATGAGATAACAGCCTGATAATGAGATAATGAGATAATAGCCTGATAATGAGATAACAGCCTGATAAAGAGATAACAGCCTGATAAAGAGATAACAGCCTGGGTACCAGTCTGCTGTGCTGTCATCATGTGCCACAGAATACAATGAGTGGGACTTTTAGCACAACACATTCTGGATTTCAGTCTATTTAATTGTACTCTGAACAAAAATATGAATGCAGCTGTCACGATCGTCGTAATGGATGGACCAAGGCGCAGCGGGTATGTGAATGCTCATTTTATTTAACATGAAACAAAACAAAACAAGAAAGCGATGAACGGACGACAAACAGCCTTGTAGGCTCACACAGCAGTACAAAGAACAATCTCCCACAATCCCCAAAACAAACAAACTCCTAATTATAGGACCTTCAATCAGAGGCAACGATAACCAGCTGCCTCCAATTGAAGGCCCCAATCCCAATTAGTAAACATAGAAATAAACACCCTAGAAACAGACATAGAACTGTACAACTTAGAACTAAACCAAAAACCCCGGAATACATAAATAAAACGCTCCTCTACATAAACACACACTCAAAACCATATAAAACAAATACCCTCTGCCACATCCTGACCAAACTACAATAACCAATAACCCCTTATACTGGTCAGGACGTGACAGCAGCATGTAAAGTGTTGGTCTCATTTTTCCATGAGCTGAAATAAAAAGATCCCAGACATTTTCCATACGCACAGGCCCACCCATGGTTGCACCCTTGTCCAGTCATGTGAAATTCATAGATTAGAGCCTTACATTTCTACATTTTAGCAGACGCTCTTATCCAGAGCAACTTACAGTAGTGAATGCATATATTTCATACATTTTTTATTTATTTTTTTAACTGGCCCCCCGTGGGAATCGAACCCACAACCTTGGCGTTGCACACACACCATGCTGGCGTTGCAATCACGATGCTCTACCAACTGAGCCACAGGGAAGACATGTATTTAAATTGACTGTACATTTTCTTATATGAACTGTACATCTTTAAAATTGCTGCATGTTGAGTTGAATATTTTTTGGGGGGGTCAGTATAGATTTTTCTCTCAATTAATATTCATTTTAAATCAATATGTAAATATGAGCTTAATAATAGTTTTGATCTGAGTGTGGACTTCTGACGTTATATAAACGACATCATTGCTGGACCAAGGAACCAAGTTGAAGGAACACGTTCATATAGAACTAGTCCAGCGGACGCGCCATCTTTCAGTTCTGATGTTAACGGTCGTCGTGAACACAGGACCAAAACGCAGCGGGAATATGAATGCTCGTCTTTTTTTAATATTGAGAAAAGTGAACACTTACAAAATAAACTGGTTCCATAAACAGTTCCATAAAGGCAAAGTAGCTATACGGAAAATATCTACCCACAAAACCCAAAGGAAAAACAAATAAAGTGAGAAAGAGGTGAAAATATCCTAAATATATAATAAATAATAAATAGTTATTTTGTGAGGGTCTGCCAATAGGAGGGAAAGAAAACTAGACAACCAGGCAAAGGCGTTCACCTTGGCAGAGGGAGCCGTGTGTGTGTGTGTTTGTGTGTGTGTGTGTGTGTGTGTGTGTGTGTGTGTGTGTGTGTGTGTGTGTGTGTGTGTGTGTGTGTGTGTGTGTGTGTGTGTGTGTGTGTATTTCAAAGACCCCCTCACGGCCCTGTGTGTGTGTGTGTGTGTGTGTGTGTGTGTGTGTGTGTATCTGTGTACTCAGTGGTATAAAGTACTTAAGTAAAAATACTTTAAAACACCACTTCAGTCGTTTTTTGTTGTTGTGGTATCTGCTTGAGTGGGAATATAAACGGCTGTGACTATAACCGAAGAGAATTATCTTGGGAGGTAATACGGACGGCATTTGATTGTGAGGTATTCTAGGACGGGTGAACAAAAGGACTTGAGTTTCAGTATGTTATCACAATCACACCATGAGTAGTCAATCACCAAGCATACAACCCCCCGCCTTTCTTCGTCCTGGAGAGTTCTTTATTCCTGTCTGCGCGTGTCTTAGGAGTTAGAAGCAAAGCTTCCATGTCTATCATGTCTTAGGAGATAGAAGCAAAGCTTCCATGTCTGTCATGTCTTAGGAGTGAGAAGCAGAGCTTCCATGTCTGTCATGTCTTAGGAGATAGAAGCAGAGCTTCCATGTCTGTCGGCGCCATCATGCCCAAGACAACATCCCTGGTCATCCCTACTGCCTCTGATCTGGAGGACTCACTAAACAGAGAACATCCCTGGTCATCCCTACTGCCTCTGATCTGGAGGACTCACTAAACAGAGAACATCCCTGGTCATCCCTACTGCCTCTGATCTGGAGGACTCACTAAACAGAGAACATCCCTGGTCATCCCTACTGCCTCTGATCTGGAGGACTCACTAAACAGAGAACATCCCTGGTCATCCCTACTGCCTCTGATCTGGAGGACTCACTAAACAGAAAACATCCCTGGTCATTTATACTGCCTCTGATCTGGAGGACTCACTAAACAGAGAACATCCCTGGTCATCCCTACTGCCTCTGATCTGGAGGACTCACTAAACAGAAAACATCCCTGGTCATTTATACTGCCTCTGATCTGGAGGACTCACTAAACAGAGAACATCCCTGGTCATCCCTACTGCCTCTGATCTGGAGGACTCACTAAACAGAGAACATCCCTGGTCATTTCTACTGCCTCTGATCCGGAGGACTCACTAATCAGAGAACATCCCTGGTCATTTCTACTGCCTCTGATCTGGAGGACTCACTAACAAGAGAACATCCCTGGTCATCCCTACTGCCTCTGATCTGGAGGACTCACTAATCAGAGAACATCCCTGGTCATTTCTACTGCCTCTGATCTGGAGGACTCACTAAACAGAGAACATCCCTGGTCATCCCTACTGCCTCTGATCAGGAGGACTCACTAAACAGAGAACATCCCTGGTCATTTCTACTGCCTCTGTTCTGTCGGACTCACTAAACACAAAGGCTTTGTAAGTTATGTCTGAGTGTTGGAGTGTGACACTGGCTTTGTGGATCATTGGAGTAGAGGAGGCATGCTTGGCCACATGAAGGTGTCACCAGACAACAGTAGCTCACTGTCAGAGAGCCCGGCCCGGCCCAGACTGTCAACTACATCAACAAATGATTTCGCAATCCGAGGTTACAAGTTCAGCTTCACTGTGTTCCTCCCCCAGACAGAGATGGAATGGAGGGAAGAACACTGTCACTATCACATGGCATTCCCTCATGTACAAACTCTGTAGCATCTCCCTCTCTCCTCTCCTTCTGTTATTCTGTCACTCTCCTCTCCTCTCCTCTCCTCTCCTCCCAGCTCCTCTCTCATCTCCTTTCCTCTCCTCTCCTCTCCTCTCTCACTCTCCTCTCCTCTCCTCTCCTCTCCTCTCCTCTCCTCTCCTCTCCTCTCCTCTCCTCTCCTCTCCTCTCCTCTCCTCCCGGCTCCCCTCTCATCTCCTTTCCTCTCCTCTCTCATTCTCCTCTCTCCTTTCCGCTTCTCTACTTAAGCCTAACAGATTAGCAAGTTAAATTCAGCAGATGTGTGTGATCTGCTTTGTGAAGGTTGTCGTCCGTCTTAATATAATATAATTAAATAAAATATAATTAAGTGATAATGTCCGAGAAGCCGGTGTTTGGAGCGTATATTGGAATAGGTTAGGCCCGAGATGAAGTCTTGCCAAATATCCTCCAAACACCGTCTTCGAGGGCATTGTCACTTTTATACAATAGGTTACCAACATGTTCAAATAATGATTGACATATTTGAATTAATAACTTTACTTAATTTATTAATTTATTCATACTATTTCATCCTTCCACAAGATATAGTTCCGACACAAATCTACGGTTGCTACGCAAGCCGGTTGGTCGTTCATTCTATCGGTTCGGTTGCCAGGGACGTGACCCAGTCGTTCAGTCTATTTGTTCTGTATCTATGGACCCAGTCGTTCAGTCTATTTGTTCTGTATCTATGGACCCAGTCGTTCAGTCTATTTGTTCTGTATCTATGGACCCAGTCGTTCAGTCTATTTGTTCTGTATCTATGGACCCAGTCGTTCAGTCTATTTGTTCTGTATCTATGGACCCAGTCGTTCAGTCTATTTGTTCTGTATCTATGGACCCAGTCGTTCAGTCTTTTTGTTCTGTATCTATGGACCCAGTCGTTCAGTCTATTTGTTCTGTATCTATGGACCCAGTCGTTCAGTCTATTTGTTCTGTATCTATGGACGTGACCCAGTCGTTCAGGCTTTTTGTTCTGTATCTATGGACGCGACCCAGTAACACAACACAGCTACAGTAACACAACACAGCTACTGTAACACAACACAGTTACGGTAACACAACACAGCTACAGTAACACAACACAGCTACTGTAACACAACACAGCTACGGTAACACAACACAGCTACAGTAACACAACACAGCTACAGCAACACAGCTACGGTAACACAACACAGCTACGGTAACACAACACAGCTACAGTAACACAACACAGCTACAGTAACACAACACAGCTACAGCAACACAGCTACGGTAACACAATACAGCTACGGTAACACAACACAGCTACAGTAACACAACACAGCTACGGTAACACAGCTACAGTAACACAACACAGCTACAGTAACACAACACAGCTACAGTAACACAACACAGCTACGGTAACACAACACAGCTACGGTAACACAACACAGCTACAGTAACACAACACAGCTACAGTAACACAACACAGCTACAGTAACACAACACAGCTACGGTAACACAACACAGCTACGGTAACACAACACAGCTACAGTAACACAACACAGCTACAGTAACACACCACAACACTTCAAACTGAAGCTGGAAAGACTGAAAACTAGCTGCACTTTTGTTTTACTTGACATTTCTTTGTATATATCCATAAAAATGATGCCAACTGATTCATGATTTCGACTGGCTGAGAAACTCTGCCTGCCTGTCTGTCTCGTCCCGACTCCCGACATTACTACGGGACAGCTGCAGATTGAATTTGAATATTGAAACAATATTTCCAAATGTCAGAGAGAACGATAGCAAGAATTATATACATCTACTCTGTTGAAAACTAAATCTTGGTCTAAAAGGCATGTGAAATAATGTCTAGGTGCTTTTTATAGCCTGGCTGGACTGATGAGAGTGGATTGTTTAGCCTGGCTGGACTGATGAGAGTGGATTGTTTAGCCTGGCTGGACTGATGAGAGTGGATTGTTTAGCCTGGCTGGACTGATGAGAGTGGATTGTTTAGCCTGGCTGGACTGATGAGAATGGATTGTTTAGCCTGGCTGGACTGATGAGAGTGGATTGTTTAGCCTGGCTGGACTGATGAGAGTGGATTGTTTAGCCTGGCTGGACTGATGAGAGTGGACAGTCAGAGTAAAAAAGGCTATTTGTTTGTTTTAATACATTTTGAAGGCGGTAGATCAGCTTTAATACTGCAGATAGATTGTAGCTTCTATCAACGTAATTGGCTGCAATCATTTCCAATCCCCCATACATATTTTTGGGGTAAATATATATATTTATATATATATACACCTACATACATACATACATACATACATACATACATACATACATACATACATACATACATACATACATACATATTTTTGGGGTAAATATATATATTTATATATATATATATATATATATATATATATATATACACCTACATACATACATACATACATACATACATACATACATACATACATATTTTTGGGGTAAATATATATATTTATATATATATACATACATACATACATACATACATACATACATACATACATACATACATACATACATACATACATACATACATACATACATACATACATACACATACCCACATATATATATATACAAATACACACACATATATACATTCATATCTTCAAAAAAGATTTTTCCTTTATTATTTCCCCTAATCCCTGACCTAATTGTAGTAAACTAATGAACAATAACACTTAGGCTTCTACTTCCAGCTTATATATACATTTTACGGACATCTATTTTACAATAGTTATATTTTGTTTGTTTTTAGTCCTTCCTCTATTTCTGATGTCCATCCAGTTTTAATTTCTATTTGCCATATATTCGTAACTGTGCTTCTCACAAATGTTCTGAACCTAAAGTTTTACAGACCCCTGTATATTTTACATTTGTTATCTTGTTGTTATTAGTCCGACCCTTCAGCTTCATTCAACCCCTGCCATCTATCTCTTAAACACCATCCATATTGGATTTCTATTTGCCGTACATTTTTTCAACTGTGCTGTGATATTTAACAAAAAGTCTGAACATTTCTATTCTCATATTTTCTACAGATTGTCAAATAAAGATACATATTTTGCTAAAATTATTATTACAGTGCCTTGCAAAAGTATTCATCCCCTTTGTCACGACTTCCGCCGAAGTCGGGTCCTCTCCTTGTTCGGGCGGCGTTCGGCGGTCGGCGTCGCTGGTCTTCTAGCCATCATCGATCTACTTTTCATTTTCCGTTTGTTTTGTCTTGTTTTTCCTCACACCTGGTTTCAATTCCTTCAATTGCTTATTGTGTATTTAACCCTCTGTTCCCCCCCATGTGTGGGATTGTTAATTGTAGTGCTTGTGCACGTTCCCCGTGAGCACACGACGGGTTATTTTTGTGCCCATTTATCTTGTTGTTCTGGATGTCGTTGGTTTTGCTTAATACATCTCCGGTTATTACCCAGTTCTGTTCTCCTGCGCCTGACTTCTCTGCCGCCCATTACGCACCCCGCTACACCCTTGGAATTTGTCCTATTTTGTTGTATTACAACCTGTAATTTAAATTGATTTTTATTTGGATTTCGTGTATAGTAGACATACAGAAAATAGTCCAAATTGGTGAAGTGAAATGAAAAAAATTACTTGTTTAAAAGAAAATCCCCAAAATATAAAAAACTGAAAGTGGTGCGTGCTTATGTATTCACCCGATTTGTATTCATGCTTATGTATTCACCCGATTTGCTATGAAGGCCCTAAATAAGATCTGGTGCAACCAATTACCTTCAGAAGTCACATAATTAGTAAATAAAGTCCACCTGTATGCAATCTATGTGTCACATGATCTGTCACATAACCTCAATATATATATATATATATACACTTGTTCTGAAAGGCCCCAGAGTCTAAGCAAGGGGCACCACCAATAAAGCGGCACCATGAAGACCAAGGAGCTCTCCAAACAGAAGTTGTGGAGAAGTACAGATCAGGGTTGGGTTACAAACAAATATCTGAAACTTTAAACATCCCACAGAGCACCGTTAAATCCATTATTAAAAAATGGGAAGAATATGGCACCACAACAAACCTGCCCAGAGAGGGTCGCCCACCAAAACTCACAGACCAGGCAAGGAGGGAATTAATCAGAGAGGCAACAAAGAGACCAAAGATAACTCTGAAGGAACTGCAAAGCTCCACAGCGGAGATTGGAGTATCTGTCCAAAGGACCACTTTAAGCCGTACACTCCACAGAGCTGGGCTTTATGGAAGAGTGGCCAGATAAAAGCAATTGCTTAAAAAAAATAATAAGCAAACATGTTTGGTGTTCACCAAAAGGCATGTGGGAAACTCCCCAAACATATGGAAGAAGGTACTCTGGTCAGATGAGACTAAAATTGAGCTTTTTTGCCATCAAGGAAAACGCTATGTCTGGTGCAAACCCAACACCTCACATCCCCCCGAGAACACCATCCTCACAGTGAAGCATGGTGGTGGCAGCATCATGCTGTGGGGAAGTTTTTCATCAGCAGTAACTGGAAAACTGGTCAGAATTGAAGGAATGATGATGGCGCTAAAAAAAGGAAATTCTTGAGGGAAACCTGTTTCAGTCTTCCAGAGATTTGAGACTGGGACGGAGGTTCACCTTCCAGCAGGAGAATGACCCTAAGCATACTGCTAAAGCAACACTCGAGTGGTTTAAGGGGAAACATTTAAATGTCTTGGAATGGCCTAGTCAAAGCCGGGACCTCAATCCAATTGAGAATCTGTAGTATGATTTAAATTGCTGTACACCCGCGGAAACCATCCAACTTGAAGGAGCTGGAGCAATTTTGCCTTGAAAAATGGGCACTAATCCCAGTAGCTAGATTTGCCAAGCTTATGGAGACATACTCCAAGAGACTTGCAGCTGTTAAAGGTGTCTCTACAAAGTATTGACTGAAAGTTCAGTTGCCAGGACCACAAGTACAAATTCCATCTAGACACTGTTGCCCTCGGGCAGACAAAAAACTATACATACCTCGGACGAAACATCAGCGTCACAGGTAACTTCCACAAAGCTGTGAACGATCAGAGAGACAAGGCAAGAAGGGCATTCTATGCTTTTAAAAGAAACATCAAATTTGACATACCAATTAGGATCTGGCTAAAAATACTTGAATCAGTTAAAGAACGCATTGCCTTTTTTTGGTTGTGATGTATGGTGTCCGCTCACCAACCAACAATTCACAAAATGGGACAAACACCAAATTGAGACTGTGCATGCAGAATTCTGCAAAAATATCCTCTGTGTACAATGTAGAACACCAAATAAGAAATAAGCTGATACCCTTATAACTTTCCATAACAAAGCCATCACCTACAGAGAGAGGAACCTGGAGAAGAGTCCCCTAAGCAAGCTGGTCCTGGGGCTCTGTTCACAAACACAAACAGACCCCACAGGGCCCCAGGACAGCAACACAATTAGACCCAATCAAATCATAAGAAAACAAAAATATACTTACTTGACACATTGGATAGAATCATTTTTTTTAAATTAGCAAACTAGAATGATGTTTGGCCCTAAACAGAGAATACCTGACCACTGTGACTGACCCAAACTTAAGAAAAGCTTTGACTATGTACAGACTCAGTTAGCATAGCCTTGATATTGAGAAAGGCCACCGTAGGCAGACCTGGCTATGTGCAACACTGCCCACAAAATGAGGTGGAAACTGAGCTGCACTTCCTAACCTCCTGCCAAATGTATGACCATATTAGAGACACATATTTCCCTCAGATTACACAGACCCACAAAAAAAATCTCAAATAAATCAAATTTTCAGAAACTCCCATATCTACTGGGTGAAATACCACAGTGTGTCATCACAGCAGCAAGATTTGTGACCTGTTGCCACAAGAAAAGGTCAACCAGTGAAGAACAAACACCATTGTAAATACAACCCATATTTATGTTTATTTATTTTCCCTTTTGTACTTTAACTATTTTCACATCGTTACAACACTGTATATAGACATAATATGACATTTGTAATGGCTTTATTCCTCTGGAACTTCTATGAGTGTAATATTTACTGTTAATTTTTAATTGTTCACCTCACTTTTGTTCATGACCTATTTCACTTGCTTTGGCATGGCAATGTAAACATATGTTCCCCATGCCAATAAAGCCTATGAGAGAGAGAGAGAGAGAGAGAGAGAGAGAGAGAGAGAGAGAGAGAGAGAGAGAGAGAGAGAGAGAGAGAGAGAGAGAGAGAGAGAGAGAGAGAGAGAGGAGAGAGAGAGAGAGAGAGAGACTCCGTTCAGAGCCATCTGTAGACCACGCTCCATCCCCAGACACTGGGAATCACAAATGTGTTGTTTTTAAAAGCTGGCCCTGTCCACCTCCTGCTGAGGGTATGCTGCAGTTCAAGGGAAGGTGGGAAACTTCTGAGGCCATGTGCCCACCCTCTACCCTTCTTCCCCCTCCTCCCTCCCTGTCACCTCCCTCCCTTTTTCCTCTGGGCAGTCTTTGAGGGGGTCGTAACTGCAGCCTGTATAACATGGGTTACTGCTGACGGGGGCTTGGTCACAGTTGATGAAGCCTTTAAAGAAGCCTCCCTTTTCATGGCTTCTGTTAAAATTCTGGCGACCTGGGGCTGATGGGCTGAACTGGAGCTGTGGGGCAAAGCCTGGCTCCCAGACCTACAACTGAGATAGGAGGGGTGGCTGGGAGGGTGAGGGAGAGATCAGCCACGGTGTAGTTCAGAGAGCAGAGACTAGAGGGCGCTATGAGCCCAGGATGAGGGAGAGACCAGCCACGGTGTAGTTCAGAGAGCAGAGACTAGAGGGAGCTATGAGCCCAGGATGAGGGAGAGATCAGCCACGGTGTATTTCAGAGAGCAGAGACTAGAGGGCGCTATGAGCCCAGGACAGGGAGAGACCAGCCACGGTGTAGTTCAGAGAGCAGAGACTAGAGGGAGCTATGAGCCCAGGATGAGGGAGAGATCAGCCACGGTGTAGTTCAGAGAGCAGAGACTAGAGGGAGCTATGAGCCCAGGATGATGGAGAGACCAGCCACGGTGTAGTTCAGAGAGCAGAGACTAGAGGGCGCTATGAGCCCAGGATGAGGGAGAGATCAGCCACGGTGTAGTTCAGAGCGCAGAGACTAGAGGGAGCTATGAGCCCAGGATGAGGGAGAGACCAGCCACGGTGTAGTTCAGAGAGCAGAGACTAGAGGGCGCTATGAGCCCAGGATGAGGGAGAGATCAGCCACGGTGTAGTTCAGAGAGCAGAGACTAGAGGGAGCTATGAGCCCAGGATGAGGGAGAGATCAGCCACGGTGTAGTTCAGAGCGCAGAGACTAGAGGGAGCTATGAGCCCAGGATGAGGGAGAGACCAGCCACGGTGTAGTTCAGAGAGCAGAGACTAGAGGGCGCTATGAGCCCATGTTTAAGAGATGAATAGCAGCATGTATGTACATCCCAGCTTCATCCCAACCCTCCCTCCTCCCTCCACTGTCCAAAAATGAAATCTCTTCTCCATTTTAGTTTGGGGCCTCTACAATACGGAGAGGGCTTTAGCTGCCACAACACAAAATGAGTCCCATGTCTTCTGCCCATGTGTTAGCCTATGCTATGCTATTCTATGCTATTCTATGCTAGGCTACGCTAGGCTACGCTACGTAGTTGCCATTTCAGAGATCAGCCTTCTGAAATACATTAGAGCGTGTTACAATGCTACATATACATACTGTAACATGCAGCTGTTACTGTATGTTGTCCACTGTCCATCTGCATTGTAGTATGGGTTATGGCTGGTTGGAGTGAGTACGATGTGGGTAGAATGGTACAGTAACGTTATGCTATGACGGGGTGGAGGTGGTAACTAACAGCATGCACATACATCAGCGCCTGGGCCTCACCTCTCTCCTCTCTTCTCCTCCCCTCTCCTCTCCCCTCTCCTCTCCTCTCTTCTCCTCTCGTCCTCTCCCCTCTCTCCTCTCCTCTCTCCCCTCTCTCCCCTCTCCTCTTCCCTCTCTTCTTCTCTCCCCTCTCCTCTCCTGCTCTCCCCTCTCCTCTTCTCCTCTCCTCCTCTCTCCCCTCTCCTCTCCTCTCTCCCCTCTCCTCCTCTCTCCTCTCCTCTCCTCCTCTCTCCACTCTCCTCCTCTCCTCTCCTCTCCTCCTCTCCTCCTCTCTCCCCTCTCCTCTCCTCTCTCCCCTCTCCTCCTCTCTCCTCTCCTCCTCTCCCCTCTCCTCTTCTCCTCTCCTCCTCTCTCCCCTCTCCTCCTCTCTCCTCTCCTCTCCTCTCTCCTCTCCCCTCTCCTCTTCTCCTCTCCTCCTCTCTCCCCTCTCCTCCTCTCTCCTCTCCTCTCCTCCTCTCCCCTCTCCTCTTCTCCTCTCCTCCTCTCTCCACTCTCCTCTCCTCCCTTCTCTTCTCCTCTCGTCCTCTCCCCTCTCTCCTCTCCTCTCTCCCCTCTCTCCCCTCTCCCCCCTCTCCCCTCTCTTCTTCTCTCTCTCTCCAGACGTCCCTTTGGATGCGGCATCCCGCCGACACTCAGTAAAACTTGATTGTTGAAAACACTGTCATGCTGAGAATGATGAAATAAAAGACAAAAAGAGAGAAAATATGAGGCTTCACAATGGCGCTCATATGACTATAGACAACAAATGGTAAAGGGTACAGAGTAAATGGTAAAGGGTACAGAGTAAATGGTAAAGGGTACAGAGTAAATGGTAAAGGGTACAGAGTAAATGCTAAAGGGTACAGAGTAAATGGTAAAGGGTACAGAGTAAATGGTAAAGGGTATAGAGTAAATGGTAAAGGGTACAGAGTAAATGGTAAAGGGTACAGAGTAAATGGTAAAGGGTACAGAGTAAATGGTAAAGGGTACAGAGTAAATGGTAAAGGGTACAGAGTAAATGGTAAAGGGTACAGAGTAAATGGTAAAGGGTATAGAGTAAATGGTAAAGGGTATAGAGTAAATGCTAAAGGGTACAGAGTAAATGCTAAAGGGTACAGAGTAAATGGTAAAGGGTACAGAGTAAATGCTAAAGGGTACAGAGTAAATGGTAAAGGGTATAGAGTAAATGGTAAAGGGTACAGAGTAAATGGTAAAGGGTATAGAGTAAATGGTAAAGGGTACAGAGTAAATGGTAAAGGGTACAGAGTAAATGGTAAAGGGTACAGAGTAAATGCATAAAGGGTACAGAGTAAATGCTAAAGGGTACAGAGTAAATGCTAAAGGGTATAGAGTAAATGCTAAAGGGTATAGAGTAAATGGTAAAGGGTATAGAGTAAATGGTAAAGGGTATAGAGTAAATGGTAAAGGGTACAGAGTAAATGGTAAAGGGTACAGAGTAAATGGTAAAGGGTACAGAGTAAATGGTAAAGGGTACAGAGTAAATGGTAAAGGGTATAGAGTAAATGGTAAAGGGTATAGAGTAAATGGTAAAGGGTACAGAGTAAATGGTAAAGGGTACAGAGTAAATGGTAAAGGGTACAGAGTAAATGGTAAAGGGTATAGAGTAAATGGTAAAGGGTATAGAGTAAATGGTAAAGGGTATAGAGTAAATGGTAAAGGGTATAGAGTAAATGGTAAAGGGTACAGAGTAAATGGTAAAGGGTACAGAGTAAATGGTAAAGGGTACAGAGTAAATGGTAAAGGGTATAGAGTAAATGGTAAAGGGTACAGAGTAAATGGTAAAGGGTACAGAGTAAATGGTAAAGGGTACAGAGTAAATGCATAAAGGGTACAGAGTAAATGCTAAAGGGTACAGAGTAAATGCTAAAGGGTATAGAGTAAATGCTAAAGGGTATAGAGTAAATGGTAAAGGGTATAGAGTAAATGGTAAAGGGTATAGAGTAAATGGTAAAGGGTACAGAGTAAATGGTAAAGGGTACAGAGTAAATGGTAAAGGGTACAGAGTAAATGGTAAAGGGTACAGAGTAAATGGTAAAGGGTATAGAGTAAATGGTAAAGGGTATAGAGTAAATGGTAAAGGGTACAGAGTAAATGGTAAAGGGTACAGAGTAAATGGTAAAGGGTACAGAGTAAATGGTAAAGGGTATAGAGTAAATGGTAAAGGGTATAGAGTAAATGGTAAAGGGTATAGAGTAAATGGTAAAGGGTATAGAGTAAATGGTAAAGGGTACAGAGTAAATGGTAAAGGGTACAGAGTAAATGGTAAAGGGTACAGAGTAAATGGTAAAGGGTATAGAGTAAATGGTAAAGGGTATAGAGTAAATGGTAAAGGGTATAGAGTAAATGGTAAAGGGTACAGAGTAAATGTAAAGGGTACAGAGTAAATGCTAAAGGGTACAGAGTAAATGCTAAAGGGTACAGAGTAAATGGTAAAGGGTACAGAGTAAATGGTAAAGGGTACAGAGTAAATGCTAAAGGGTACAGAGTAAATGCTAAAGGCTAAAACATTATGGGTAATAATTTTCATTAGCAAAGCAAATATGTTTTTTTTTACAGATTATATATATTTGCTACATGTAATACTTTATGTAAAATAAAACATATCGCACACATTATTTTGTAAAAAAAAATAAAAATAAATGAAATCATTAAACATTTGTATCAAATCAATGTATTCCTCTTATTACAGAAGCGTTTCCGCTCAAAGATCCTCTGTTTCCTCGTGTTTCAGTCACATCCATAACATGCTGCTAATATTGTGATATTCCTCTAGTCACGTACTGAACACTACGCTGTTCTATGGCATTCACTTATTCCTCATTGATTTCAAACTGTTTTGTTTTAAGCACGCTGAAGTATTAAAACGGAATTCGTTTTATTTATTTATTTTTAATTTTTATTTTGGTTTTCTCTTCAAATAGAAAAAGCCTTTGTTTTTTAAGATGGTCGATTGGAACGTTTTTAAATCTAAATAGCTAGATTTTATATGAAAATAAAATGCAACAGTATTGAAGAGGAATAACACCATAGGTGGCTGCATTTAATAACTGGTTGTTTTAATTCTAATTATATTCTATATAAGATGGGATGTTTGGTGACTTAAACATTTAAAACAATGTGTGTTTACAAAAAAAAAAAAAAAAAAATACTGTGGAAATAGTATAGCTTGTCTAGTTTTTTTGGCATTCATATTCTTAACATCTGGTAATACAATTAGGAACAGCAAAATAATATCTCATGGCGTTCCACCTAATAAAATGTATTAAGTAGCTATACAAATAAACCCTTAAAAAATATTATCATGAAAACAGAATTTACACAATTGTAATAACATTTTAAAAACTGCAATTGTACTGCGTAGGACCCAATAAAAAAACAAAATCCCAAAAAACGAAACCATTCTGTTCTAATTCTGCAAGTGTTGAATTCTTCCAAAACAATTTTGAAAGAAAAATTATTCATGTATTTCAGGGATAGAAAATCTCATAAAGACCCTAGAAGTCAGGCTGATATTATGAATGACACAGGAAGGTACCTAGCCTGGTTGATAATATGAATGACACAGGAAGGTACCTAGCCTGGTTGATATTATGAATGACACAGGAAGGTACCTAGCCTGGTTGATAATATGAATGACACAGGAAGGTACCTAGCCTGGTTGATATTATGAATGACACAGGAAGGTACCTAGCCTGGTTGATATTATGAATGACACAGGAAGGTACCTAGCCTGGTTGATAATATGAATGACACAGGAAGGTACCTAGCCTGGTTGATAATATGAATGACACAGGAAGGTACCTAGCCTGGTTGATATTATGAATGACACAGGAAGGTACCTAGCCTGGTTGATAATATGAATGACACAGGAAGGTACCTAGCCTGGTTGATAATATGAATGACACAGGAAGGTACCTAGCCTGGTTGATATTATGAATGACACAGGAAGGTACCTAGCCTGGTTGATAATATGAATGACACAGGAAGGTACCTAGCCTGGTTGATAATATGAATGACACAGGAAGGTACCTAGCCTGGTTGATATTATGAATGACACAGGAAGGTACCTAGCCTGGTTGATAATATGAATGACACAGGAAGGTACCTAGCCTGGTTGATATTATGAATGACACAGGAAGGTACCTAGCCTGGTTGATAATATGAATGACACAGGAAGGTACCTAGCCTGGTTGATAATATGAATGACACAGGAAGGTACCTAGCCTGGTTGATAATATGAATGACACAGGAAGGTACCTAGCCTGGCTGATAATATGAATGACACAGGAAGGTACCTAGCCTGGCTGATAATATGAATGACACAGGAAGGTACCTAGCCTGGTTGATAATATGAATGACACAGGAAGGTACCTAGCCTGGCTGATAATATGAATGACACAGGAAGGTACCTAGCCTGGTTGATAATATGAATGACACAGGAAGGTACCTAGCCTGGTTGATATTATGAATGACACAGGAAGGTACCTAGCCTTTTGTAACCACCGGGCAGATGACTTGTGTCGTTCTATTCCACTTCACATCACCGGTAAAAACAGACCAGTGAAAGCAGTGATTCGGCTGACATGGCAAATTGCAATTGCTCTTAATAAAGACTCTGTTCGTAAGTCGAAACCAGAACACCCGTGTTTGTGTAGCACAGGAGGCTGTTGAGGGGAGGACGGCTCGTAATAATATCTGAAATGGAGTGGACGGAACGGCATCAACCACTTAGAAACCATGTGTTTGACGCGTTCGATTCCATTCCATTTATTCCATTCCAGTCATTACTATGAGCCACTGGCAGCCTGTGTTGTCCAGTGATCATTACATTTTACATTTACATCATTTTAGCAGACGCTCTTATCCAGAGCGACTTACAGCAGTGAATGCATACATTTCATTAAAAAAAAATTCCGTACTGGTCCCCCCCCCGTGGGAATCGAACCCACAACCCCGGCGTTGCAAACACCATGCTCTACCACACTGAGCCTCATCTGGAACTACGAACGATACCGTCAGCCTACAACCTGTCTCTCTGTGTAACATACTAAAAGACAACAGCGTTTAACGAACGGTGTTAAGAGCGTCCAGGGCTGAGCTAGATTATCTTTGAGTATTTCTTAGTGTTACCGCGTTGTTTAAGAATTAACCAGCAAGCAAGCGCTCGGTTGAACGACGTATAGCATGTGTCCTGTACGTACGACTAGTACAACTTGAAACTTGTAAGAGAATACGCAGAACTCGGACTATTCAGAGAGATGTAGTAAGGCTTTAGATTCAGAGAGAAGCCATTAGTACAATGGTCTTCTGTGCTGCGTTCTGCTCGTCTCTCTCCCACACTGTAGAGTCCTCTCCTCACAGTTGGAGAGACAGGGGTCAGTGACTGGTCTATCCCAGATGGGCTCTTTACAGCAGCACTTCTTCTAAACACACACACACACACACACACACACACACACACACTGGAGGCATTAATGTATTTTTCCACTCTGGGTTAAGATGGTGTTGTAGATGTCTTTGTCCCTCAGACAGACTTCACAGAGCTGTCTTTGTCCCTCAAACAGACTACACAGAGCTGTCTTTGTCCCTCAGACGGACTTCACAGAGCTGTATTTGTCCATCAGACGGACTTCACAGAGCTATCTTTGTCCCTCAGACAGACTTCACAGAGCTGTCTTTGTCCCTCAGACAGACTTCACAGAGCTGTCTTTGTCCCTCAGACAGACTACACAGAGCTGTGTTTGTCCCTCAGACAGACTTCACAGAGCTATCTTTATGGGGTTATAAACACTGTTGATGGTGGTGAAGATGAAGACGATGAGGAGGATGAGGAGGAGGAGGATTAGCTAGCAACTTTTCTTTACCAAAAAACATCCACAAACGTCCAATATCCTCCAGTCCATCCAGGCCGTTATCTAACTTTGTGACGCGGTGCATTAGTCTGTAATGACTAATCCGGTAGACACTCCTAATACTCTGAGGCATTAGTTTCCGTCAGACTGTAATGCTGTGATATTGATCTAAAAAAACGCTACCAATCAATCACTGTGATCTGGATCCCGACTAATCAGGGAGCAGTTCATCGTGAGTGTCACTGAGGAAGCTGAACACTACAGAGAAAGAGCTGGACACTGCAGAGAGGAAGCTGAACACTGCAGAGGAAAATGAACACATACGGAGAGGAAGCTGAACACTACAGAGAGGAAGCTGAACACTACAGAGAGGAAGCTGAACACTACAGAGAGGAAGCTGAACACTACAGAGAGGAAGCTGAACACTACGGAGAGGAAGCTAATCACTACAGAGAGGAAGCTGAACACCACAAAGAGGAAGCTGAACACTACAGAGAGGAAGCTGAACACTACAGAGAGGAAGCTGAACACCACAAAGAGGAAGCTGAACACTACAGAGAGGAAGCTGAACACTACAGAGAGGAAGCTGAACACTACAGAGGAACTATAGTGTAGAGGAAACTGAACACTACAGAGAGGAAGCTGAACACTACAGAGAGGAAGCTGAACATTACAGAGAGGAAGCTGAACACTACAGAGAGGAAGCTGAACACCACAAAGAGGAAGGTGAACACTACAGAGAGGAAGCTGAACACTACAGAGAGGAAGCTGAACACTACAGAGAGGAAGCTGAACACTACAGAGGAACTATAGGTTAGAGGAAGCTGAACATTTTACATTTACATTTACATTTACATTTAAGTCATTTAGCAGACGCTCTTATCCAGAGCGACTTACAAATTGGTGCATTCACCTTATAATATCCAGTGGAACAACCACTTTACAATAGTGCATCTAAATCTTTTAAGGGGGGGTTAGAAGGATTACTTTATCCTATCCCAGGTATTCCTTAAAGAGGTGGGGTTTCAGGTGTCTCCGGAAGGTGGTGATTGACTCCGCTGTACACTACAGAGGAACTATAGGGTAGAGGAAGCTGAACACTACAGAGAGGAAGCTAAACAGTACAGAGAGGAAGCTGAACACTACAGAGAGGAAGCTGAACACTACAGAGGAACTATAGTGTAGAGGAAGCTGAACACCACAGAGAGGAGGCTAAACACTACATAGAGGAAGCTTAACACCACAGGGGAACTATAAGGTAGAGGAAGCTGAACACTACAGAGTCCTGGTCAAATGACACCCTATTCCCTATCTACTGTTATACAGAGTCCTGGTCAAATGTAGTACAATGTACCGGGAATGTACCGGGAATGATTATTGTCCAAAATGAAAAGGCATGCTGTCGTACAAGGTTAGTAGCTACATTTTACGACATATACATGGTTTCCACATTCTCCCGTAAAGCCCAGCTCATTGGCTATCTAGCTAGATTTATTTGACAAAGATACAGTCGTTCAAGTGATAGCCGGCCAGGTCATCGGTGTGCCATGAAGGCATTGCTCCCTGACCAAATATGGTGTCCTTTAGGATATCTTCTTATGCGCAGGTGGGACGGTAGAGTCCCACATGGCCAACATCCAGTGAAAAAGCAGAGCGCGAAATTCAAACTACAGAATTATAAATATTTAACTTTCATAAAATCACAAGTGTAATACATCAAAATAAAGCTTAACTTCTTGTTAATCCAGCCGCTGTGTCAGATTTCAAAAAGGCTTTATGGCGAAAGCACACGATGCGATTATCTGAGGAGAGCGCCCCGCATACAAACACATGAAAAACATATTTCAACTAGAATGGTGCTATACGAAAGTCAGAAATAGCTATATAATAAATGCCTTAACTTTGATGATCTTCTTCTGTTGGCACTCCAAAAGCTCCCAGTTACATCACAAATGGTCCTTTTGTTAGATAATGTCCTTCTTTATATCCATAAAAACTCAGTTTAGCTGGCGCGCTTCAGTCAATAATCCACCCAGTTTCCCTACATCAAAATGCATACAAAATGAATCCCAAACGTTACTAATAAACTTTTCCAAACAAGTCAAACAACGTCTATAATCAGCCCTTATGTACCCTAATACATAAATAAACAATACAATTTAAGACGAGAATCTTTATCGTCTTTACCGGAGAAAAATACCAAAGAACGCGCTCTCATTCACGCGCTTGGAAACACTACAGCCAAAATGGGAGCCACCTAGAAAAACTACAACTTCTCCCTCATTTTTCCCAAAACCAGCCTGAAACTCTTTCTAAAGACTGTTGACATCTAGTGGAAGCCCTAGGAACTGCAATCTTGGAGGACTTCGCCTTATAATAAAAGTGACAGGCATTGAAAATAGTGGTAGGCTGATTTGTTTGGGGGGGATGGTTTGTCCTCGGGGTTCCGCCTGCCATATCAGTTCTGTTATACTCACAGACATTATTTTAACGGTTTTAGAAACTTTACAGTGGTTTCTATCCGGATCTCCAAATTATATGCATATTCTAGCTTCTGGGCCTGAGTAACAGGCAGTTTACTTTGGGCACGCTTTTCATCCGGACATGAAAATACTGCCCCCTACCCATGAGAGGTTGATCTACACCCCTAATGATATAGTGAAGTCTGGTTACCTTCTAGGATCTCTGAG
This sequence comes from Salmo salar, assembly GCF_965601325.2. Taxonomy (NCBI): domain Eukaryota; kingdom Metazoa; phylum Chordata; class Actinopteri; order Salmoniformes; family Salmonidae; genus Salmo; species Salmo salar. Next base: position 41,335,586 of record NC_138319.1, read on the forward strand.
GAATAGATACGAACGTGATTTGACTCATTGAAACAACGTTTAGGATGAGATTTTCACAGATTCATTTCTTTGCAAATTGAACGAGTGGAAATACAAATGTTCCTGTTTTGATGCACGCTATATGGACCTTTTTAGGATAATGAAAATGATTTTATCTAACAAAACGACACTTCATTTTAGGGAATGCTGTCACCTCCAGGTAGGTGTTTGTCCCCCTGTGTGCTGAGAGTGTCAGGTTCTTGTCCGGTTCTGGTATTTAGGTCGCCACAGACTAGTACATGTCCCTGGGCCTGGTAATGATTGATTTCCCCCTCCAGGATGGAGAAGCTGTCTTCATTAAAGTATGGGGATTCTATTGGGGGGATATAGGTAGCACACAGTAAGACATTTTTCTCTGTTAAGATAATTTCGTTATTCATTTCTAGCCAAATATAAAATGTTCCTGTTTTGATTAATTTAATGGAGTGAGTTAGGTCTGCTCTATATCAAATTAACAACCCCCTGAGTGTCTTCCCTGTTTCACACCTGGTAGTGTGGTGGATGGGACTACCAGCTCTCTGTAACCTAGAGGACAACCAGTGGGTCCGTCTCCTCTGTACCACCCACCTGGTAGTTTGGTGGATGGGACTACCAGATCTCTGTAACCTAGAGGACAACCAGTGTGGGACTACCAGCTCTCTGTAACCTAGAGGACAACCAGTGGGTCCGTCTCCTCTGTACCAGGTTTCTTGTAGGATGACAATGTCTGTATTTCCGATTTCCTTGATGAAGTCCAGGTTCCTGCTCTTTAGGCCAAAGGCAGATGACCTCAGGCCATGGATATTCCAGGATGAGATAGTGAAGGCTTTGTGTTCCATAAAGTGTCCAATGTTGTTAGGCGTGTGGTTTGGCCTCAGGCCAGTAAGTGTGAGCAGAGCCTGCTGAGCATCTGGTACATGCCATTGGCTTGGGCTAGTGTAAGAGTGGGGGTTGGGCCTGTTTGCCTGCTCACGGCCTGGGCGTATGTGTGACTTCCATGTTGAGGCCCTCTTTGTGGGAGTCGGGTGCATGGGGTGGGCAGGAGGGGCATAGGTCTGATCTGAAGGGGTCTAAATGTCTTTCTCTCTCTCTCTCTCTCTCTCTCTCTCTCTCTCTCTATTTCTTTCTCTCTCTGTCCGTCTCTCTCTCTCTCTCTCTCTCTCTCTCTCTCTCTCTCTCTCTCTCTCTCTGTTTCTCTCTCTCTCTCTCTCTATCTCTTTCCTTCTCTCTCTCCTTCTCTCTCTCTGTCTCTATCTATCTCTCTGTCTCTGTCATTCTCGCTCATTCTTTCTCTCTGTTGTTATTTCTGTCTCTCCCTCTCTCTGTCTCTCTCTCTCTCTCTCTCTCTGTCTCTCTATCTCTCTCTCTCTCTCTCTCTCTCTCTCTCTCCAACTCTCTCTCTCTCTCTCTCTCTCCGTCTCTCTCTCTCTGTGTCATCCTCCTCACTGCAACCTGATCGTGTATCCTTCTGTAATAACACTGGCATAGAGGACAACTGCTGGGTTCAGAGCAGAGTCATATGCTGCCTCCTGGGTGTTGGGCCAACTGCAGTATGAGGGCCAATCAGAGCGGAGTCATGTGGTGCCTCCTGGGTGTTGATCTGAAAAATGGATCACAGATCCGATCAAGCGGTAATGTTAGAAAAAAAAACTTGTTACTCATGATCATGACAGTATTTAAGGCTATTACTGACTGACAGACTGATCTGACGAGGGAACAGAAGCCCCGTTTATACCTGGTTCTAACATGATGGAACAGAAGCCCCGTTTGTACTTGGTTCTAACATGATGGAACAGAAGCCCCGTTTATACCTGGTTCTAACATGATGGAACAGAAGCCCCGTTTGTACTTGGTTCTAACATGATGGAACAGATGCCCCGTTTGTACTTGGTTCTAACATGATGGAACAGAAGCCCCGTTTGTACTTGGTTCTAACATGATGGAACAGAAGCCCCGTTTATACCTGGTTCTAACATGATGGAACAGAAGCCCCGTTTATACCTGGTTCTAACATGATGGAACAGAAGCCCCGTTTGTACTTGGTTCTAACATGATGGAACAGATGCCCCGTTTATACCTCGTTCTAACATGATGGAACAGAAGCCCCGTTTATACCTCGTTCTAACATGATGGAACAGAAGCCCCGTTTATACCTCATTCTAACATGATGGAACAGAAGCCCCGTTTATACCTCGTTCTAACATGATGGAACAGAAGCCCCGTTTATACCTCGTTCTAACATGATGGAACAGAAGCCCCGTTTATACCTCGTTCTAACATGATGGAACAGAAGCCCCGTTTATACCTCGTTCTAACATGATGGAACAATCTATTGTTCCCCTGTACCTTTATATCAAGGTATAATGAGGTCTAATGTTCCCCTGTACCTTTATATCAAGGTATAATGAGGTCTAATGTTCCCCTGTACCTTTATATCAAGGTATAATGAGGTATAATGTTCCCCTGTACCTTTATATCAAGGTATAATGAGGTCTAATGTTCCCCTGTACCTTTATATCAAGGTATAATGAGGTCTAATTTTCCCCTGTTCCTTTATATCAAGGTATAATGAGGTCTAATTTTCCCCTGTTCCTTTATATCAAGGTATAATGAGGTCTAATTTTCCCCTGTACCTTTATATCAAGGTATAATGAGGTCTAATGTTCCCCTGTACCTTTATATCAAGGTATAATGAGGTCTAATTTTCCCCTGTACCTTTATATCAAGGTATAATGAGGTCTAATTTTCCCCTGTTCCTTTATATCAAGGTATAATGAGGTCTAATGTTCCCCTGTACCTTTATATCAAGGTATTTTTGAATGTTTTGAATTTTGAATTTCACCTTTATTTCAGCCAGGTAGGCAAGTTGAGAACAAGTTCTCATTTACATTTGCGACCTGGCCAAGATAAAGCAAAGCAGTTCGACACATACAACAACACAGAGTTACACATGGAGTAAAACAAACATACAGTCAATAATACAGTAGAAAAATAAGTCTATATACAATGTGAGCAAATGAGGTGAGATAAGGGAGGCAAAAAAGGCCATGGTGGCAAAGTAAATACAATATAGCAAGTAAAACACTGGAATGGTAGATTTGTAGTGGAAGAAAGTGCAAAGTAGAAACACAAATAATGGGGTGCAGAGGAGCAAACTAAATAAGTAACTTAATACAGTAGGGGAAGCGGAAGTTGTTTGGGCTAAATTATAGATGGGCTATGTACAGGTGCAGTGATCTGGGAGCTGCTCTGATAGCTGGTGCTTAAAGCTAGTGAGGGAGATAAGTGTTTCCAGTTTCAGAGATTTTTGTAGTTCATTCCAGTCATTGGCAGCAGAGAACTGGAAGGAGAGACAACCAAAGGAGGAATTGGCTTTGGGGGTGACCAGAGAGATATACCTGCTGGAGCGCGTGCTACAGGTGGGTGCTGCTATGGTGACCAGTGAGCTGAGATTTGGGGGGACTTTACCTAGCAGGGTCTTGTAGATGACCTGGAGCCAGGGGGTTTGGCGACAAGTATGAAGCGGGGGCCAGCCAACAAGAGCGTACAGGTCGCAGTGGTGGGTTGTATATGGGGCTTTGGTGACAAAACGGATAGCACTGTGATAGACTGCATCCAGTTGATTGAGTAGGGTGTTGGAGGTCTAATGTAGAGGTATAATGTTCCCCTGTACCTTTATATCAAGGTATAATGAGGTCTAATTTTCCCCTGTACCTTTATATCAAGGTATAATGAGGTATAATTTTCCCTGTACCTTTATATCAAGGTATAATGAGGTATAATGTTCCCCTGTACCTTTATATCATGGTATAATGAGGTCTAATTTTCCCCTGTACCTTTATATCAAGGTATAATGTGGTCTAATGTTCCCCTGTACCTTTATATCAAGGTATAATGAGGTCTAATGTTCCCCTGTACCTTTATATCAAGGTATAATGTGGTCTAATGTTCCCCTGTACCTTTATATCAAGGTATAATGTGGTATAATGTTGCCCTGTACCTTTATATCAAGGTATAATGAGGTCTAATGTTCCCCTGTACCTTTATATCAAGGTATAATGAGGCATGATGTTCCCCTGTACCTTTATGTCAAGGTATAATGAGGTCTAATGTTCCCCTGTACCTTTATATCAAGTTATAATGAGGAATAATTTTGCCCTGTACCTTTATATCAAAGTATAATGTGGTATAATGTTGCCCTGTACCTTTATATCAAGGTATAATGTGGTCTAATGTTCCCCTGTACCTTTATATCAAGGTATAATGAGGTCTAATGGTTCCCCTGTACCTTTATATCAAGGTATAATGAGGTCTAATATTCCCTTGTACCTTTATATCAAGGTATAATGAGGTCGAATTTTGCCCTGTACCTTTATATCAAGGTATAATGTGGTATAATGTTGCCCTGTACCTTTATATCAAGGTATAATGAGGTCTAATGGTTCCCCTTTACCTTTATATCAAGGTATAATGAGGTCTAATGTTCCCCTGTACCTTTATATCAAGGTATAATGAGGCATAATGTTCCCCTGTACCTTTATGTCAAGGTATAATGAGGCATGATGTTCCCCTGTACCTTTATGTCAAGGTATAATGAGGTCTAATGTTCCCCTGTACCTTTATATCAAGTTATAATGAGGTACAATTTTGCCCTGTACCTTTATATCAAAGTATAATGTGGTATAATGTTGCCCTGTACCTTTATATCAAGGTATAATGTGGTCTAATGTTCCCCTGTACCTTTATATCAAGGTATAATGAGGTCTAATGGTTCCCCTGTACCTTTATATCAAGGTATAATGAGGTCTAATGTTCCTCTGTACCTTTATATCAAGGTATAATGAGGCATAATGTTCCCCTGTAACTTTATGTCAAGGTATAATGAGGTCTAATGTTCCCCTGTACCTTTATATCAAGTTATAATGAGGTATAATTTTGCCCTGTACCTTTATATCAAGGTATAATGAGGCATAATGTTCCCCTGTACCTTTATATCAAGGTATAATGAGGTCTAATGCTCCCCTTTACCTTTATATCAAGGTATAATGTGGTCTAATTTTCCCCTGTACCTTTATATTAAGGTATAATGAGGTCTAATATTCCCCTGTACCTTTTTATCAAGGTATAATGTGGTCTAATTTTCCACTGTACCTTTATATCAAGGTATAATGAGGTATAATGTTCCCCTGTACCTTTATATCAAGGTATAATGAGGTCTAATGTTCCCCTGTACCTTTATATCAAGGTATAATGAGGTCTAATGTTCCTCTGTACCTTTATATCAAGGTATAATGAGGTCTAATGCTCCCCTTTACCTTTATATCAAGGTATAATGAGGTATAATGTTCCCCTGTACCTTTATATCATTGTATAATGAGGTCTAATTTTCCCCTGTACCTTTATATCAAGGTATAATGAGGTCTAATGCTCCCCTTTACCTTTATATCAAGGTATAATATGGTCTAATTTTCCCCTGTACCTTTATATTAAGGTATAATGAGGTCTAATGTTCCCCTGTACCTTTATATCAAGGTATAATGTGGTCTAATGTTCCCCTGTACCTTTATATCAAGGTATAATGTGGTATAATGTTGCCCTGTACCTTTATATCAAGGTATAATGAGGTCTAATGTTCCCCTGTACCTTTATATCAAGGTATAATGAGGCATGATGTTCCCCTGTACCTTTATGTCAAGGTATAATGAGGTCTAATGTTCCCCTGTACCTTTATATCAAGTTATAATGAGGTATAATTTTGCCCTGTACCTTTATATCAAAGTATAATGTGGTATAATGTTGCCCTGTACCTTTATATCAAGGTATAATGTGGTCTAATGTTCCCCTGTACCTTTATATCAAGGTATAATGAGGTCTAATGGTTCCCCTGTACCTTTATATCAAGGTATAATGAGGTCTAATATTCCCTTGTACCTTTATATCAAGGTATAATGAGGTCGAATTTTGCCCTGTACCTTTATATCAAGGTATAATGTGGTATAATGTTGCCCTGTACCTTTATATCAAGGTATAATGAGGTCTAATGGTTCCCCTTTACCTTTATATCAAGGTATAATGAGGTCTAATGTTCCCCTGTACCTTTATATCAAGGTATAATGAGGCATAATGTTCCCCTGTACCTTTATGTCAAGGTATAATGAGGTCTAATGTTCCCCTGTACCTTTATATCAAGTTATAATGAGGTACAATTTTGCCCTGTACCTTTATATCAAAGTATAATGTGGTATAATGTTGCCCTGTACCTTTATATCAAGGTATAATGTGGTCTAATGTTCCCCTGTACCTTTATATCAAGGTATAATGAGGTCTAATGGTTCCCCTGTACCTTTATATCAAGGTATAATGAGGTCTAATGTTCCCCTGTACCTTTATATCAAGGTATAATGAGGCATAATGTTCCCCTGTACCTTTATGTCAAGGTATAATGAGGTCTAATGTTCCCCTGTACCTTTATATCAAGTTATAATGAGGTATAATTTTGCCCTGTACCTTTATATCAAGGTATAATGAGGCATAATGTTCCCCTGTACCTTTATATCAAGGTATAATGAGGTCTAATGTTCCCCTGTACCTTTATATCAAGTTATAATGAGGTATAATTTTGCCCTGTACCTTTATATCAAGGTATAATGAGGCATAATGTTCCCCTGTACCTTTATATCAAGGTATAATGAGGTCTAATGTTCCCCTGTACCTTTATATCAAGTTATAATGAGGTATAATTTTGCCCTGTACCTTTATATCAAGGTATAATGAGGCATAATGTTCCCCTGTACCTTTATATCAAGGTATAATGAGGTCTAATGTTCCCCTGTACCTTTATATCAAGGTATAATGAGGTCTAATGTTCCCCTGTACCTTTATATCAAGGTATAATGAGGTCTAATGGTTCCCCTGTACCTTTATATCAAGGTATAATGAGGTCTAATGGTTCCCCTGTACCTTTATATCAAGGTATAATGTGGAGGTCTATATCTTTAGATACAGCCAAAGTGGATTTTTTAAAAACATTTCCATAGACAAGACCCTTTATTTTGTTTTTTATATCTGATATATCAACTGAATTAGAACTCTTTTTTTCTCACTTTTCAGGATGAAACCTCTTCATTAGTGTCTCAGTGTATGCTCGTACGTTGACTTTAAACACATTTTCATGTAGATTTTTGGACTATGTTTATTATTATTATTATTATTATTATTATTATTATTATTATTATTGATTTATTTAGGCTCAGAGATGGAACAGAGGTGGAGACAACTTTAACATCACAAGATAGCGAGGTCAAAGGTTATTTACAATACAATATGGCAATAATATGTCAGACAACATCAATGTAAACATCAATGCGTAAAGATCAAACCCTGTCCAGAGACCTGTATGGATAATATAGCCTACTCGAGGTTATCGGATGGTATTTACGCCCAGTCTTATGATCATTGGATTAATAAAGCAGTAATGACGATAGTATATAACTATTGACTGTTAATGTGTGCTGTTGTCTGTCCACAGCTTGTGTCATAAGGGGCGGTTCCAGACAGGTTTGACTCTTTTGCATACAAGGACGGGGCCAGGGAATCTGGTCACAATGGGGACTCAGTGGGTAGATAAGAGGCACCTTTATTACCATGTGTAAATGTAACATATTTCAATCACATTGTGATGGGATCCTCTTGTTGGGATGTTAGAGACAGGGATGTGGGATGGTAGCTGGGTTGACTTTATTCAAGCAGGCAAACAAAAACAACACAGTAAGATTGAGGGCCAACTATAGTATGAGGGCCAACTATAGGATGAGGGCCAACTATAGTATGAGGGCCAACTGGACTATGAGGGCCAACTATAGTATGAGGGCCAACTATAGTATGAGGGCCAACTATAGGATGAGGGCCAACTGGACTATGAGGGCCAACTATAGTATGAGGGCCAACTATAGTATGAGGGCCAACTATAGTATGAGGGCCAACTGGACTATGAGGGCCAACTATAGTATGAGGGCCAACTATAGTATGAGGGCCAACTGGACTATGAGGGCCAACTATAGTATGAGGGCCAACTGGACTATGAGGGCCAACTATAGTATGAGGGCCAACTGGACTATGAGGGCCAACTATAGTATGAGGGCCAACTATAGTATGAGGGCCAACTATAGGATGAGGGCCAACTGGACTATGAGGGCCAACTATAGTATGAGGGCCAACTATAGTATGAGGGCCAACTATAGTATGAGGGCCAACTGGACTATGAGGGCCAACTATAGTATGAGGGCCAACTATAGTATGAGGGCCAACTGGACTATGAGGGCCAACTATAGTATGAGGGCCAACTGGACTATGAGGGCCAACTATAGTATGAGGGCCAACTGGACTATGAGGGCCAACTATAGTATGAGGGCCAACTGGACTATGAGGGCCAACTATAGTATGAGGGCCAACTGGACTATGAGGGCCAACTATAGTATGAGGGCCAACTATAGTATGAGGGCCAACTATAGTATGAGGGCCAACTGGACTATGAGGGCCAACTATAGTATGAGGGCCAACTGGACTATGAGGGCCAACTATAGTATGAGGGCCAACTGGACTATGAGGGCCAACTATAGTATGAGGGCCAACTATAGTATGAGGGCCAACTGGAATATGAGGGCCAACTATAGTATGAGGGCCAACTATAGTATGAGGCCAACCATGGACTCCCTGGACTAGATGGACTAGATGGACTAGCTGGACTAGATGGACTAGCTGGACTAGATGGACTAGCTGGACTAGCTGGACAACCATGGACTACCATGGACTAGCTGGACTAGCTGGACTAGATGGACTAGATGGACTAGATGGACTAGATGGACTAGCTGGACTAGATGGACTAGCTGGACTAGATGGGCTAGATGGACTAGATGGACTAGATGGACTAGCTGGACAATCATGGACTACCATGGACTAGCTGGACTAGCTGGACTAGATGGACTAGCTGGACAATCATGGACTACCATGGACTAGATGGACTAGATGGACTAGCTGGACAACCATGGACTACCATGGACTAGATGGACTAGATGGACTAGCTGGACAACCATGGACTACCATGGACTAGATGGACTAGATGGACTAGATGGACTAGATGGACAATCATGGACTAGCTGGACAACCATGGACTACCATGGACTAGATGGACTAGATGGACTAGCTGGACTAGATGGACTAGATGGACTAGATGGACTAGCTGGACTAGATGGACTAGATGGACTAGATGGACTAGCTGGACTAGATGGACTAGCTGGACTAGATGGACAACCATGGACTACCATGGACTAGCTGGACTAGATGGACTAGATGGACTAGCTGGACTAGATGGACTAGATGGACTAGATGGACTAGCTGGACTAGATGGACTAGATGGACTAGATGGACTAGCTGGACTAGATGGACTAGATGGACTAGATGGACTAGCTGGACAATCATGGACTAGCTGGACAACCATGGACTACCATGGACTAGATGGACTAGATGGACTAGCTGGACTAGATGGACTAGCTGGACAACCATGGACTACCATGGACTAGCTGGACTAGCTGGACTAGATGGACTAGATGGACTAGATGGACTAGCTGGACAATCATGGACTAGCTGGACAACCATGGACTACCATGGACTAGATGGACTAGATGGACTAGCTGGACTAGATGGACTAGCTGGACTAGATGGACTAGCTGGACTAGCTGGACTAGCTGGACTAGCTGGACTAGATGGACTAGCTGGACTAGCTGGACAACCATGGACTACCATGGACTAGCTGGACTAGATGGACTAGATGGACTAGATGGACTAGATGGACAACCATGGACTAGCTGGACTAGATGGACTAGCTGGACTAGATGGACTAGCTGGACTAGATGGACAACCCTGGACTAGATGGACTAGCTGGACAACCATGGACTAGCTGGACTAGATGGAATAGATGGGCTAGCTGGAATAGATGGACTAGATGGAATAGATGGGCTAGCTGGAATAGATGGACTAGATGGAATAGATGGGCTAGCTGGAATAGATGGACTAGATGGAATAAATGGACTCGCCTCTAAACATGGCTTCCTCAAGAAGACACATCTCAGAAGAGACCACCAGTTCATCAGTGTGACTGAAAATGTCTCCCTAATTACTTTGGCAGGACATTAAGCAGTTTACTGTGTCAAGCTACACACATACAAACACACACACACACACACACACACACACACACACACACACACACACACACACACACACACACACACACACACACACACACACACACACACACACACACACACACACACACACAATACTACTTCCTCCAAAACTGGATTTCACAACCAACAGTTTTGAACATCACGCATTTAGATGGTTCTTACAGCAGCTTTGAACATCACGCATTTAGATGGTTCTTACAGCGGCGCTTGTTGTGGTTTAGTGTTGTAACGTGATCTCCATGCCAATATGCAGCCTGATGCCTTCATTTTCATATCTCTTCATATCACGATGAAGTGAATGAGCACGATCGCCAAAATGTTGTTTTGTTTAATGATTCCATCTGTTCAAATTAGCCACATTAGGCAGCACACACACACACACATACACATACACATACACACACACACACACACACACACACACACACACACACACACACACACACACACACACACACACACACACACACACACACACACACACACACACACACACACACATTAAGAAACGATATTGCAATTATAGCTCCATTATATTCCAATTAACCATCCGGTGTATTGTGCCCTTCCTTCTCCTTCACACACCGTAGTAGACATGATGTGGTCAACAACCTCTGTTTTAATATCTGCTGCTTAGTTACAGTGGGTGATTGAAGAAATTACATGTCAACTGAAGATGAGGCTTGGCCAGAATACCCCAAAGCTCATGTCTGGTTGTGAGAGAAGAAGAGGTAGAGCTCCTGTTTGACTGTGAGAGAAGAAGAGGTAGAGTTCCTGTCTGGTTGTGAGAGAAGAAGAGCTATAGCTCCTGTATGACTGTGGGAGAAGAAGAGCTATAGCTCCTGTCTGACTGTGAGAGAAGAAGAGGTATAGCTCCTGTCTGACTGTGAGAGAAGAAGAGCTATAGCTCCCTTTTGACTGTGAGAGAAGAAGAGCTATAGCTCCTGTCTGACTGTGAGAGAAGAAGAGCTATAGCTCCTGTCTGACTGTGAGAGAAGAAGAGCTATAGCTCCTGTCTGACTGTGGGAGAAGAAGAGGTAGAGCTCCTGTCTGACTGTGAGAGAAGAAGAGCTATAGCTCCTGACTGACTGTGAGAGAAGAAGAGGTGGAGCTCCTGTCTGACTGTGAGAGAAGAAGAGCTATAGCTCCTGTCTGACTGTGGGAGAAGAAGAGGTAGAGCTCCTGTCTGACTGTGGGAGAAGAAGAGGTGGAGCTCCTGTCTGACTGTGAGAGAAGAAGAGGTGGAGCTCCTGACTGACTGTGAGAGAAGAAGAGGTGGAGCTCCTGTCTGACTGTGAGAGAAGAAGAGCTATAGCTCCTGACTGACTGTGAGAGAAGAAGAGGTGGAGCTGACTAGAAGGTGATTAAAGACCTTATTACTGATTCATGTTTTTGCTTTTCATGACCTTGTTTGTGACTGCATCTCTCGTCTGATGCTGGTGTCTGACGCTGGTGCCTGATGCAGGCGTCTGATGTCTGGCATCTGGCGTCTGATGTCTGGCATCTGGTGTCTGATGTCTGGCGTCTGGCATCTGGCGTCTGGTGTCTGGTTTCTGATGATGGTGTCTGGCGTCTGATGCTGCCCCCTGGCGTGTGGTGTCTGGTTTCTGATGATGGTGTCTGGCGTCTGATGCTGCCCCCTGGCGTGTGGTGTCTGGTTTCTGATGATGGTGTCTGGCGTCTGATGCTGCCCCCTGCCGTGTGGTGTCTGGTTTCTGATGATGGTGTCTGGCGTCTGATGCTGCCCCCTGGCGTGTGGTGTCTGGTTTCTGATGATGGTGTCTGGCGTCTGATGCTGCCCCCTGGCGTGTGGTGTCTGGTTTCTGATGATGGTGTCTGGCGTCTGATGCTGCCCCCTGGCGTGTGGTGTCTGGTTTCTGATGATGGTGTCTGGCGTCTGATGCTGCCCCCTGGCGTGTGGTGTCTGGTTTCTGATGATGGTGTCTGGCGTCTGATGCTGCCCCCTGGCGTGTGGTGTCTGGTTTCTGATGATGGTGTCTGGCGTCTGATGCTGCCCCCTGGCGTGTGGTGTCTGGTTTCTGATGATGGTGTCTGGCATCTGATGCTGCCCCCTGGCGTGTGGTGTCTGGTTTCTGATGATGGTGTCTGGCGTCTGATGCTGCCCCCTGGCGTGTGGTGTCTGGTTTCTGGTTTCTGGTGTCTTGCTTCTTGCTTCTTGCATATCTTCTGTGTTTTTAATTTAATTTCATTTTATCCCAGGTGCGTATTTTTCCAAGGCTCTACCCAATCTTGGGGGTTGGGATCATAACATGGTTCAGCTCATCCCAGTCTACAAACAGCGTCTGCCGTGAGAGAAGGTGGAGATTAAAAGCTGGACTCCTGAAGCGACTGAAGGTCTCCAGGACTGTTTTGAGTCCACTGACTGGGTGGCCCTGATGAACAGCGCCGATGACCTGGAAGAGTCAGCGGATACCGTCTCTGTGTACATCCGTTTCTGTAAGTCAGCGTCTTCCCCAATAATAAACCGTGGGTAACTCTGGGAATTAATTAAAAGAGCTCCTCAACCAGACAAAGAGAGTGTTTAAATTAAGTGTCAGTAAATAGGAGAGGAAACGTGTTCAGAGGCAAAAGAAAAATGAAGGAGTGAAATGCTGCTTAGAAAGACACGTTAGAAAACCTTTTCTAAAACAAGGACAGTAGGAAAACTTGGTAAGTTCTGCAAACCATCACAGGATACAAACCAAAAAAAAGACATAGTATGACCATCGAATATGACCTTGCTTTCGCAAATAATTTGAAAAGTTCCTACTGTAGGTTTGACACGTGTGATTTTGATCTCTGTGAATGAAGTCAAGCAATACTTTCAACGTGTCAACCCGGGAAAATCATATGGTTCAGACGGAGTCAGCAGCAAGGCACGTCAGGCATGATCATATCAGCTGGCTTTACCATTCCTTCCCTTCACAGTCAGTCCAAGGTCTGCGTCACAAATAGCACCCTATTCCTTACATAGCCCTGGTTCAATGTACAGCCCTGGTTTAAAGTACAGCCCTGGTTCAATGTACAGCCCTGGTTTAAAGTACAGCCCTGGTTCAATGTACAGCCCTGGTTTAAAGTACAGCCCTGGTTCAATGTACAGCCCTGGTTTAAAGTACAGCCCTGGTTCAATGTACAGCCCTGGTTTAAAGTACATCACTGGTTTAAAGTAGAGCCCTGGTTCAATGTACAGCCCTGGTTCAATGTACAGCCCTGGTTTAAAGTACAGCCCTGGTTCAATGTACAGCCCTGGTCCAATGTAGAGTCCTGGTTCAAAGTAGAGCCCTGGTTCAATGTACAGCCCTGGTTCAAAGTCCAGCCCTGGTTCAAAGTCCAGCCCTGGCCCAAAGTACTGTCCTGGTTCAAATTACAGCCCTGGTTCAAAGATCAGGCCTGGTGAGAGACGCAGACTCAGTCTCAACCTTTAAGTCTTTACTGAAGACTTATCTCTTCAGTAGGTCCTATGATTAAGTATAGTCTGGCCCAGGAGTGTGAAGGTGAACGGAAAGGCTGGAGCAACGAACCGCCCTTGCTGTCTCTGCCTTGCCGAATCCCCTCTTTCCACTGGGATTCTCTGCCTCTAACCCTTTTACAGGGGCTGAGTCACTGGCTTACTGGTGTTCTTCCATGCCGTCCATGGGAGGGGTGCGTCACTTGAGTGGGCTGAGTCACTGACGTGGTCTTCCTGTCTGGGTTGGCGCCCCCCACTTGGGTTGTGCCGTGGCGGAGATCTTTGTGGGCTATACTCGGCCTTGTCTTAGGACGGTAAGTTGGTGGTTGGAGACATCCCTCTAGTGGTGTGGGGGCTGTGCTTTGGCAAAGTGGGTGGGGTTATATCCTGCCTGTTTGGCCCTGTCCGGGGGTTTCATCGGATGGGGCCACAGTGTCTCCTGATCCCTCCTGTCTCAGCCTCCAGTATTTATGCTGCAGTAGTTTATGTGTCGGGGGGCTAGGGTCAGTCTGTTACATCTGGAGTATTTCTCTTGTCTTATCCGGTGTCCTGTGTGAATTTAAATATGCTCTCTCTAATTCTCTCTTTCTCTCTTTCTGTCTTTCTCTCGGAGGACCTGAGCCCTAGGACCATGCCTCAGGACTACCTGGCATGATGACTCCTTGCTGTCCCCAGTCCACCTGGCCGTGCTGCTGCTCCAGTTTCAACTGTGCTGCCTGCAGCTATGGAACCCTGACCTGTTCACCGGACGTGCTTGTTGCACCCTCGACAACTACTATGATTATTATTATTTGACCATGCTGGTCATTTATGAACATTTTAACATTTTAACATCTTGACCATGTTCTGTTATAATATCCACCCGGCACAGCCAGAAGAGGACTGGCCACCCCTCATAGCCTGGTTCCTCTCTAGGTTTCTTCCTAGGTTTTGGCCTTTCTAGGGAGTTTTTCCTAGGGAGTTTTTCCTAGCCACCGTGCTTCTTTCACATGCATTGCTTGCTGTTTGGGGTTTTAGGCTGGGTTTCTGTACAGCACTTTGAGATATCAACTGATGTACGAAGGGCTATATAAATACATTTGATTTGATTTGATTTGGTTCAAAGTACAGCCCTGGTTCAAAGTAGTGCACTAAATAGTGTAAGATTTTGGAACGCAGCCCAAGTCTCCCTGTAGGACCAGAGGAAAGAGAAAAATCCCCTACGTCTCAGTAACTACAGTACACCCATTAAACCTAATAGTTAATCACTGTTGCTCAGAACAAAAGTCAAGCTGTGGAATTCCGTGATGGAAATGGTTATAATCGCCCCTGACTACGGGGATTAATATTCCTCACTGCTTTTAATCACAGGTGACTTTATATTTAAATATACAATTTGCAGGGTTTTAAAGTGTCTTCATCAGGTCCATTAATTTTTCATATCTAACATTTTAAAGTGGCTGGGGAACCAAGGCCTACACCTTTTACCGTGTGGCTGGTAACAGGCCCCAGGAAGCAGGAAGAGAATGTCACCTATGTATTATGCATGAATTCTGTGCTGACAGAATCCCGTTTGCTACGACAGAACCTTTAAACTGCGACAGTTAAACGGTAATTGTGCTTGTCTCAGAGGAGGGTAAGAAACAATCAGGCCTCAACTCTGAAATCAAGCTGTTAAATATGAGCCTAAACGTCGATCCCAAGCCGTTAAATAAATATGAGCCTAAACGTCGATCCCAAGCCGTTAAATAAATATGAGCCTAAACGTCGTTCCCAAGCAGTCAAATATGAGCCTAAACGTCAATATCAAACCGTTAAATTTGAGCCTAAACGCTGTTCCCAAGCAGTTAAACATGAGCCTGAACGTTGAATCACCTAGACCTACAGGTGAATTTCTAAACAACAGGAGCAGCTTGGCCTGCTGTTCGATGCCGTTGCATCTTTAAAAGGTGGTGTTGGGTTTGTAGACGTTGAATTATATCTCGTCCTAATAATACATGCTAATACAGGGGTTAATACACAACCACAGGCTTTATAGAATTCACATCTATGGACCTATGGAGAATAAAGAATATTACATATTCAACTGAGAATATTTATTTTTTATTTTTCTCCCCCTTGTCCTCTCCCCTCTCCCCTCTCCACCTTGTCCTCTCCCCTCTCCACCTTGTCCTCTCCCCTCTCGCCTCTCCACCTTGTCCTCTCCCCTCTCCACCTTGTCCTCTCCCCTCTCCACCTTGTCCTCTCCCCTCTCGCCTCTCCACCTTGTCCTCTCCCCTCTCCCCTCTCCTCCATGTCCTCTCCCCTATCCCCATTCCCCTATACACCTTGTCCTCTCCCCTCTTCCCATTGTCCTCTCTCATCTCCCCTCTCCTCTCCTCTCTCCCCTCTCCTCTACACTCTCCCCTCTCCTCTCCACTCTCCTCTCCCCTCTCCTCTCCCCTCTCCTCTCCTCTCCCCTCTCCCCTCCACTCTCCTCTCATCTCCACTCTCCTCTCCCCTCTCCTCTTCCCTCTCATCTCCACTCTCCTCTCCCCTGCACTCTCCCTTCCCCTCGCCCCTCCCCTCCTCTCCTCTCCTCTCCTCTCCTCTCCTCTCCTCTCCTCTCCTCTCCTCTCCTCTCCTCTCCTCTCCTCTCCTCTCCTCTCCTCTCCTCTCCTCTCCTCTCCTCTCCTCTCCTCTCCTCTCCTCTCCTCTCCTCTCCTCTCCGTCATGTGGTCATTAAGGATCCTTCAGAGACCATGGGCTGGTAACCCATGGTAACCCTGGTGTCCTGGCCTGCAGCCAATGGTTGCTTCTCAATCAGGCCACCTCTATCACTGCCAGCTCTAATAGGTCGATTCACTACTCTGATTGGTCTATATGTTCACTACTCTGATTGGTCTATATGTTCACTACTCTGATTGGTCTATATGTTCACTACTCTGATTGGTCTATATGTTCACTACTCTGATTGGTCTATATGTTCACTACTCTGATTGGTCTATATGTTCACTACTCTGATTGGTCTATATGTTCACTACTCTGATTGGTCTATATGTTCACTACTCTGATTGGTCTATATGTTCACTACTCTGATTGGTCTATATGTTCACTACTCTGATTGGTCTTTATGTTCACTACTCTGATTGGTCTTTATGTTCCCTACTCTGATTGGTCTATATGTTCACTACTCTGATTGGTCTATATGTTCACTACTCTGATTGGTCTTTATGTTCACTACTCTGATTGGTCTTCATGTTCACTACTCTGATTGGTCTATATGTTCACTACTCTGATTGGTCTTTATGTTCCCTACTCTGATTGGTCTTTATGTTCACTACTCTGATTGGTCTATATGTTCACTACTCTGATTGGTCTATATGTTCACTACTCTGATTGGTCTATATGTTCACTACTCTGATTGGTCTATATGTTCACTACTCTGATTGGTCTATATGTTCACTAGTCTGATTGGTCTATATGTTCACTACTCTGATTGGTCTATATGTTCACTACTCTGATTGGTCTATATGTTCACTACTCTGATTGGTCTATATGTTCACTACTCTGATTGGTCTATATGTTCACTACTCTGATTGGTCTATATGTTCCCTACTCTGATTGGTCTATATGTTCCCTACTCTGATTGGTCTATATGTTCACTACTCTGATTGGTCTTTATGTTCACTAGTCTGATTGGTCTATATGTTCACTACTCTGATTGGTCTATATGTTCACTACTCTGATTGGTCTATATGTTCACCTACTCTGATTGGTCTATATGTTCACTACTCTGATTGGTCTTTATGTTCACTACTCTGATTGGTCTATATGTTCACTACTCTGATTGGTCTATATGTTCCCTACTCTGATTGGTCTATATGTTCCCTACTCTGATTGGTCTATATGTTCACTACTCTGATTGGTCTATATGTTCCCTACTCTGATTGGTCTATATGTTCACTACTCTGATTGGTCTATATGTTCACTACTCTGATTGGTCTATATGTTCACTACTCTGATTGGTCTATATGTTCACTACTCTGATTGGTCTTTATGTTCACTACTCTGATTGGTCTATATGTTCACTACTCTGATTGGTCTATATGTTCACTACTCTGATTGGTCTTTATGTTCACTAGTCTGATTGGTCTATATGTTCACTACTCTGATTGGTCTATATGTTCACTACTCTGATTGGTCTTTATGTTCACTACTCTGATTGGTCTATATGTTCACTACTCTGATTGGTCTATATGTTCACTACTCTGATTGGTCTTTATGTTCACTAGTCTGATTGGTCTATATGTTCACTACTCTGATTGGTCTTTATGTTCACTACTCTGATTGGTCTATATGTTCACTACTCTGATTGGTCTATATGTTCACTACTCTGATTGGTCTATATGTTCACTACTCTGATTGGTCTATATGTTCACTACTCTGATTGGTCTTTATGTTCCCTACTCTGATTGGTCTATATGTTCACTACTCTGATTGGTCTATATGTTCACTACTCTGATTGGTCTATATGTTCACTAGTCTGATTGGTCTATATGTTCACTACTCTGATTGGTCTATATGTTCACTACTCTGATTGGTCTATATGTGTTCACTACTCTGATTGGTCTATATGTTCACTACTCTGATTGGTCTATATGTTCACTAGTCTGATTGGTCTTTATGTTCACTACTCTGATTGGTCTATATGTTCACTACTCTGATTGGTCTATATGTTCACTACTCTGATTGGTCTTCATGTTCACTTGTCTGATTGGTCTATATGTTCACTAGTCTGATTGGTCTATATGTTCACTAATCTGATTGGTCTTTATGTTCACTACTCTGATTGGTCTTTATCCATGTCTTCATGTTTTTTGTGAAGGTGTGATAGGTGATGCAGTTATATGTGTCTGATGGCAGTGTATTCCAGACATTGGAAGCTGTCACAGAGAAAGCAAATTGACTAAAGATGCTTTTCCTTAAGGGAACTATACAGTCACCTCTCATGGCAGACCTTGTGGATCTGCTGCCATATGTTTGTGGACGGGGCAACCTTACTTCTGATAACAATCACTGTAAAGTGTGAAATTACATAGGAATTACATTTCACTTTGTAGTTCATGTTTTTTGTAAATTGATTCAGTCTCCTAGAAAAAAATACCTGAAAAATGTTACTTGCTAAACAATCAAATACTTCAAATTGGAGCTACAGCACTTAACCCAAACCAAATGTCCAATAACACTCTGGCAATTCCATTACTTCAATCTAATGCACAGTGTTTACTTCCTCCTAACTGTTTACTTCCTCCTAACTGTTTACTTCCATCTAACTGTTTACTTCCATCTAACTGTTTACTTCCTCCTAACTGTTTACTTCCATCTAACTGTTTACTTCCTCCTAACTGTTTAGTTCCTCCTAACTGTTTACTTCCTCCTAACTGTTTACTTCCATCTAACTGTTTACTTCCTCTTAACTGTTTACTGCCTCCTAACTGTTTACTTCCTCCTAACTCTTTAGTTCCTCCTACCTGTTTACTTCCTCCTAACTGTTTACGTCCATCTAACTGTTTACTTCCATCTAACTGTTTACTTCCTCCTAACTGTTTACTTCCATCTAACTGTTTATTTCCATCTAACTGTTTACTTCCTCCTAATTGTTTACTTACTCCTAACTGTTTACTTCCTCCTAACTGTTTACTTCCTCCTAATTGTTTACTTCCTCCTAACTGTTTACTTCCATCTAACTGTTTACTTCCTCCTAACTGTTTACTTCCATCTAACTGTTTACTTCCTCCTAACTGTTTACTTCCTCCTAACGGTTTACTTCCTCCTAACTCTTTAGTTCCTCCTACCTGTTTACTTCCTCCTAACTGTTTACGTCCATCTAACTGTTTACTTCCATCTAACTGTTTACTTCCTCCTAACTGTTTACTTCCTCCTAACTGTTTACTTCCTCCTAACTGTTTATTTCCATCTAACTGTTTACTTCCTCCTAACTGTTTACTTCCTCCTAACGGTTTACTTCCTCCTAACTCTTTAGTTCCTCCTACCTGTTTACTTCCTCCTAACTGTTTACGTCCATCTAACTGTTTACTTCCATCTAACTGTTTACTTCCTCCTAACTGTTTACTTCCTCCTAACTGTTTACTTCCATCTAACTGTTTACTTCCTCCTAACTGTTCACATGTCATAGGACACATAAAAATGTAAACTCATAACCATTTCTGTGGCACTATTTAGTGGTTGAAACAACTATCTGTTTAAATCCAATATTTCAATTTTTCTTGGCCTTCAACACATCCAAAACATCCTTGTGGAAACAGCATGGTTAAAAGGCTTCTCTCTGAAATATTATTTAAAACATAAATACTGCTTTGAAACAGGAATATCCTGTGTATGTAGTCTCAATGATATTTTCCCAAGTTCCTCTGTGTTCAAAAATAACATTCATAACGTTGCAGTCAGAGATCAACCCTGTTTTCTAAAACATCTCAGTGGAAAATAACATAACATCACCAAGTTCAACATCACATCCCTGATTGAGTTACAAACCTTCTTGGATGTTTGGAAGTCTCTGGGGGGCTTCGGAGGGGGTTAATCTCTGTCTCTCTCTCTCTCTCTCTCTCTGTCTCTCTCTCTCTCTCTCGCTCTCTCCTCTCTCTCTCTCTCTCTCTCTCTCTCTCTCTCTCTCTCTCCCCATGTCTCTCTCTCTCTCTCTCCTCTCTCTCTCTCTCTCTCTCTCTCTCTCTCTCTCGCTCTCTCTCTCTCTCTCTCTCTCTCTCTCTCTCTCTCTCTCTCTCTCTCTCTCTCTATTATCTTGTTGGAATTCATCATGCATTGTGAAAGCCTGGCCCATGATAAACAGGGCAGATGGGCAGCAGTAGATCCCAGACCCTGGCTGAGTAATCTCGGGTTACCCAGAGGTAAATTCTGACCAAATGTAATTACTTATAGGTCAAAACATGTTAACAATTGAGAGTTCTGTTTTGCGAGAGAGGAAACAAAGTCTCCACCCTCACCAAAGTAAACTCTCAGTCACCTCTCCCGGCCTTAAGCTCATTCCTGATTCATCTACTGCTGCTAGTTATCTCAGCCGTTCTATTACAGCCCTGATAGATTATCTGAGAATCTTGCTGAGCAGAGCAGAGCCAATATATCACACACACACACACACTCACACACACACACACACACACACACCACACACACACACACACACACACACACACACACACACACACACACACACACACACACACACACACACACACACACACACACACACACACACACAGCCTCCCAGAACCGCTATATCAAACGGAATGAATGAGCGACCCCGCGGTGACCTGGCCAGGGAGGAAAACACATGTTCTGCTGGCCCAACCTGCAGAGAGGGCTGGGAAATATCTCCAGCAGGGACGGAGAGAGGGCTCCATGTGTCCGTCCGTCTGTGGGTCTACCATTAGTAAGGAAGGGTAGCCTACTCGCTCGCTGACATGCTGCTGTCCACTTTTCTCACATGACCGCCGTTGTTGTTTTGGTGCTACACAGTGAAAAGGATCATTAGAGAGAGAGAGAGAGAGAGAGAGAGAGAGAGAGAGAGAGAGAGAGAGAGAGAGAGAGAGAGAGAGAGAGGTGCCTTCTCTGTTGGTCCATGTGACAGATTATAAGGACCATAATAAGTTTGCAGTTTAAATCCATGAGATTCATCAAAATCATATCAATCAAAATACATTTTATTTGTCAAATGCTTTGTAAACAACAGGTGTTGACTAACAGTGAAATGCTTTTCCAAACAATGCAGAGAGAAAGATAAAGAAAAAATACATACAGAGATAGTGATGAGGAACAAATACTCAGAGTAATGAATAACAATAGAAGTAATAACATGGTTAAATACAGAAAGTACCAGGTAATAACATGGTAATTTACAGGAAGTACAAAGTAATAACATGGTAATGTACAGGAAGTACCAGGTAATAACATGGCAATGTACAGGAAGTAACAGGTAATAACATGGTACTATACAGGAAGTAACAGGTAATAACATGGTTAAATACAGGAAGTACCAGGTCATAGCATGGTACTATACAGGAAGTAACAGGTCATAACATGGTACTATACAGGAAGTAACAGGTAATAACATGGTTATATACAGGACGTAACAGTTAATACATGGTAATTTACAGGAAGTGACAGGTAATAACATGGCTAGATACAGGAAATAACATGTAATAACATGGTAATTTACAGGAAGTAACAGGTAATAACATGGCTATATACAGGGAGTACCAGGTAATAACATGGCTATATACAGGGAGTACCAGGTAATAACATGGCTATATACAGGGAGTACCAGGTAGTAACATGGCTATATACAGGGAGTACCAGGTAGTAACATGGCTATATACAGGGAGTACCAGGTAATAACATGGCTATATACAGGGAGTACCAGGTAATAACATGGCTATATACAGGGAGTACCAGGTAATAACATGGCTATATACAGGGAGTACCAGGTAATAACATGGCTATATACAGGGAGTACCAGGTAATAACATGGCTATATACAGGAAGTACCAGGTAATAACATGGCTATATACAGGGAGTACCAGGTAATAACATGGCTATATACATGGAGTACCAGGTAATAACATGGCTATATACCGGAAGTACCAGGTAATAACATGGCTATATACAGGGAGTACCAGGTAATAACATGGCTATATACAGGGAGTACCAGGTAATAACATGGCTATATACAGGGAGTACCAGGTAATAACATGGCTATATACAAGGAGTACCAGGTAATAACATGGCTATATACAGGAAGTACCAGGTAATAACATGGTTATATACAGGGAGTACCAGGTAATAACATGGCTATATACAGGGAGTACCAGGTAATAACATGGCTATATACAGGGAGTACCAGGTAATAACATGGCTATATACAGGGAGTACCAGGTAATAACATGGTTATATACAGGAAGTACCAGGTAATAACATGGCTATATACAGGGAGTACCAGGTAATAACATGGTAATTTACAGGAAGTACAAAGTAATAACATGGTAATGTACAGGAAGTACCAGGTAATAACATGGCAATGTACAGGAAGTAACAGGTAATAACATGGTACTATACAGGAAGTAACAGGTAATAACATGGTTAAATACAGGAAGTACCAGGTCATAGCATGGTACTATACAGGAAGTAACAGGTCATAACATGGTACTATATAGGAAGTAACAGGTAATAACATGGTTATATACAGGACGTAACAGTTAATACATGGTAATTTACAGGAAGTGACAAGTAATAACATGGCTAGATACAGGAAGTAACATGTAATAACATGGTAATTTACAGGAAGTAACAGGTAATAACATGGCTATATACAGGGAGTACCAGGTAATAACATGGCTATATACAGGGAGTACCAGGTAGTAACAGGGCTATATACAGGGAGTACCAGGTAATAACATGGCTATATACAGGGAGTACCAGGTAATAACATGGCTATATACAGGAAGTATCAGGTAATAACATGGCTATATACAGGGAGTACCAGGTAATAACATGGCTATATACAGGAAGTACCAGGTAGTAACATGGCTATATACAGGGAGTACCAGGTAATAACATGGCTATATACAGGGAGTACCAGGTAATAACATGGCTATATACAGGGAGTACCAGGTAATAACATGGCTATATACAGGGAGTACCAGGTAATAACATGGCTATATACAGGGAGTACCAGGTAATAACATGGCTATATACAGGGAGTACCAGGTAATAACATGGCTATATACAGGGAGTACCAGGTAATAACATGGTTAAATACAGAAAGTACCAGGTAATAACATGGTAATGTACAGGAAGTACCAGGTAATAACATGGCAATGTACAGGAAGTACCAGGTAATAACATGGTACTATACAGGAAGTAACAGGTAATAACATGGTTAAATACAGGAAGTACCAGGTCATAGCATGGTACTATACAGGAAGTAACAGGTCATAACATGGTACTATATAGGAAGTAACAGGTAATAACATGGTTATATACAGGACGTAACAGTTAATACATGGTAATTTACAGGAAGTGACAGGTAATAACATGGCTAGATACAGGAAGTAACATGTAATAACATGGTAATTTACAGGAAGTAACAGGTAATAACATGGCTATATACAGGGAGTACCAGGTAGTAACATGGCTATATACAGGGAGTACCAGGTAATAACATGGCTATATACAGGGAGTACCAGGTAATAACATGGCTATATACAGGGAGTACCAGGTAATAACATGGCTATATACAAGGAGTACCAGGTAATAACATGGCTATATACAGGAAGTACCAGGTAATAACATGGCTATATACAGGGAGTACCAGGTAATAACATGGCTATATACAGGGAGTACCAGGTAGTAACATGGCTATATACAGGGAGTACCAGGTAATAACATGGCTATATACAGGAAGTACCAGGTAGAAGCATTGCTATATACAGGGAGTACCAGGTAATAACATGGCTATATACAGGAAGTACCAGGTAATAACATGGCTATATACAGGGAGTACCAGGTAATAACATGTCTATATACAGGGAGTACCGGGTAATAACATGGCTATATACAGGAAGTACCAGGTAATAACATGGCTATATACAGGGAGTACCAGGTAGAAGCATTGCTATATACAGGGAGTACCAGGTAATAACATGGCTATATACAGGGAGTACCAGGTAGTAACATGGCTATATACAGGGAGTACCAGGTAATAACATGGCTATATACAGGGAGTACCAGGTAGTAACATGGCTATATACAGGGAGTACCAGGTAATAACATGGCTATATACAGGGAGTACCAGGTAATAACATGGCTATATACAGGGAGTACCAGGTAATAACATGGCTATATACAGGGAGTACCAGGTAGTAACATGGCTATATACAGGGAGTACCAGGTAATAACATGGCTATATACAGGAAGTACCAGGTAATAACATGGCTATATACAAGGAGTACCAGGTAATAACATGGCTATATACAGGGAGTACCAGCACCGAGTTGAAGTGCAGGGGCTAAAGGTAATTGTGGTAGCTATGTACATATAGCTAGGGTTAAAGTCGCTAGGCAACTGGACAGATCATTGCTAGTATCAGCAGCTTATGTGGTGATTGTGAAAGGGGGGGGTGTGTGTGTGTGTGTGTGTGTGTGTGTGTGTGTGTGTGTGTGTGTGTGTGTGTGTGTGTGTGTGTGTGTGTGTGTGTGTGTGTGTGTGTGTGTGTGTGTGTGGGAGGGAGTGTGTGGCGTCAGCATGCCTGTTGTGCGTGTCTATGTGTGTGTTCAGGTGTCAATGTAAGTGCGTGTGTCGAGTCTAGTGCTTGGGTAGAGTACAGTGTGCTGGGTAGAGTACAGTGTGCTGGGTAGAGTCCAGTGTGTTGGGTAGAGTACAGTGTGTTGGGTAGAGTACAGTGTGTTGGGTAGAGTCCAGTGTGCTGGGTAGAGTCCAGTGTGCTGGGTAGAGTCCAGTGTGCTGGGTAGAGTCCAGTGTTGGGTAGAGTCCAGTGTGTGGGTAGAGTCCAGTGTGTTGGGTAGAGTCCAGTGTGTTGGGTAGAGTCCAGTGTGTGGGTAGAGTCCAGTGTGTGGGTAGAGTCCAGTGTGTGGGTAGAGTCCAGTGTGTGGGTAGAGTCCAGTGTGTGGGTAGAGTCCATGTGTGGGTAGAGTCCAGTGTGTTGTAGAGTCCAGTGTGTTGGGTAGAGTCCAGTGTGTGGGTAGAGTCCAGTGTGTGGGTAGAGTCCAGTGTGTGGGTAGAGCCAGTGTGTGGGTAGAGTCCAGTGTGTGGGTAGAGTCCAGTGTGGGGGTAGAGTCCAGTGTGGGGGTAGAGTCCAGTGTGTGGGTAGAGTCCAGTGTGTGGGTAGAGTCCAGTGTGTTGGGTAGAGTCCAGTGTGTTGGGTAGAGTCCAGTGTGTTGGGTAGAGTCCAGTGTGTTGGGTAGAGTCCAGTGTGTTGGGTAGAGTCCAGTGTGTGGGTAGAGTCCAGTGTGTTGGGTAGAGTCCAGTGTGTGGGTAGAGTCCAGTGTGTGGGTAGAGTCCAGTGTGTGGGTAGAGTCCAGTGTGTTGGGTAGAGTCCAGTGTGTTGGGTAGAGTCCAGTGTGCTGGGTAGAGTCCAGTGTGTGGGTAGAGTCCAGTGTGTGGGTAGAGTCCAGTGTGTGGGTAGAGTCCAGTGTGTGGGTAGAGTCCAGTGTGTTGGGTAGAGTCCAGTGTGTTGGGTAGAGTCCAGTGTGTTGGGTAGAGTCCAGTGTGTTGGGTAGAGTCCAGTGTGTGGGTAGAGTCCAGTGTGTGGGTAGAGTCCAGTGTGTGGGTAGAGTCCAGTGTGTGGGTAGAGTCCAGTGTGTGGGTAGAGTCCAGTGTGTTGGGTAGAGTCCAGTGTGTTGGGTAGAGTCCAGTGTGTGGGTAGAGTCCAGTGTGTGGGTAGAGTCCAGTGTGTGGGTAGAGTCCAGTGTGTGGGTAGAGTCCAGTGTGGTGGGTAGAGTCCAGTGTGGGGGTAGAGTCCAGTGTGTGGGTAGAGTCCAGTGTGTGGGTAGAGTCCAGTGTGTGGGTAGAGTCCAGTGTGTTGGGTAGAGTCCAGTGTGTTGGGTAGAGTCCAGTGTGTTGGGTAGAGTCCAGTGTGTTGGGTAGAGTCCAGTGTGTTGGGTAGAGTCCAGTGTGTTGGGTAGAGTCCAGTGTGTGGGTAGAGTCCAGTGTGTGGGTAGAGTCCAGTGTGTGGGTAGAGTCCAGTGTGTGGGTAGAGTCCAGTGTGTGGGTAGAGTCCAGTGTGGGGGTAGAGTCCAGTGTGTGGGTAGAGTCCAGTGTGTGGGTAGAGTCCAGTGTGGGGGTAGAGTCCAGTGTGTGGGTAGAGTCCAGTGTGTGGGTAGAGTCCAGTGTGTGGGTAGAGTCCAGTGTGTTGGGTAGAGTCCAGTGTGTTGGGTAGAGTCCAGTGTGTGGGTAGAGTCCAGTGTGTGGGTAGAGTCCAGTGTGTGGGTAGAGTCCAGTGTGTGGGTAGAGTCCAGTGTGTGGGTAGAGTCCAGTGTGTTGGGTAGAGTCCAGTGTGTTGGTAGAGTCCAGTGTGGGGGTAGAGTCCAGTGTGGGGGTAGAGTCCAGTGTGGGGGTAGAGTCCAGTGTGTGGGTAGAGTCCAGTGTGTGGGTAGAGTCCAGTGTGGGGGTAGAGTCCAGTGTGGGGGTAGAGTCCAGTGTGTGGGTAGAGTCCAGTGTGGGGGTAGAGTCCAGTGTGTTGGGTAGAGTCCAGTGTGTTGGGTAGAGTCCAGTGTGTGGGTAGAGTCCAGTGTGTTGGGTAGAGTCCAGTGTGTTGGGTAGAGTCCAGTGTGTGGGTAGAGTCCAGTGTGTTGGTAGAGTCCAGTGTGTTGGGTAGAGTCCAGTGTGTTGGGTAGAGTCCAGTGTGTTGGGTAGAGTCCAGTGTGTTGGGTAGAGTCCAGTGTGTGGGTAGAGTCCAGTGTGTTGGGTAGAGTCCAGTGTGCTGGGTAGAGTCCAGTGTGTGGGTAGAGTCCAGTGTGTGGGTAGAGTCCAGTGTGCTGGGTAGAGTCCAGTGTGCTGGGTAGAGTCCAGTGTGTTGGGTAGAGTCCAGTGTGTTGGGTAGAGTCCAGTGTGTTGGGTAGAGTCCAGTGTGTTGGGTAGAGTCCAGTGTGTTGGGTAGAGTCCAGTGTGTGGGTAGAGTCCAGTGTGTGGGTAGAGTCCAGTGTGTGGGTAGAGTCCAGTGTGTGGGTAGAGTCCAGTGTGTGGGTAGAGTCCAGTGTGTGGGTAGAGTCCAGTGTGTGGGTAGAGTCCAGTGTGTGGGTAGAGTCCAGTGTGTGGGTAGAGTCCAGTGTGTGGGTAGAGTCCAGTGTGTGGGTAGAGTCCAGTGTGTTGGGTAGAGTCCAGTGTGTGGGTAGAGTCCAGTGTGGTGGGTAGAGTCCAGTGTGTGGGTAGAGTCCAGTGTGTGGGTAGAGTCCAGTGTGTGGGTAGAGTCCAGTGTGTTGGGTAGAGTCCAGTGTGTGGGTAGAGTCCAGTGTGTTGGGTAGAGTCCAGTGTGTTGGGTAGAGTCCAGTGTGTTGGGTAGAGTCCAGTGTGTTGGGTAGAGTCCAGTGTGTGGGTAGAGTCCAGTGTGTTGGGTAGAGTCCAGTGTGTGGGTAGAGTCCAGTGTGTGGGTAGAGTCCAGTGTGTGGGTAGAGTCCAGTGTGGGGGTAGAGTCCAGTGTGGGGGTAGAGTCCAGTGTGTGGGTAGAGTCCAGTGTGGGGGTAGAGTCCAGTGTGTTGGGTAGAGTCCAGTGTGTTGGGTAGAGTCCAGTGTGTTGGGTAGAGTCCAGTGTGTTGGGTAGAGTCCAGTGTGCTGGGTAGAGTCCAGTGTGCTGGGTAGAGTCCAGTGTGTGGGTAGAGTCCAGTGTGTGGGTAGAGTCCAGTGTGTGGGTAGAGTCCAGTGTGTTGGGTAGAGTCCAGTGTGTTGGGTAGAGTCCAGTGTGTGGGTAGAGTCCAGTGTGTGGGTAGAGTCCAGTGTGTTGGGTAGAGTCCAGTGTGTGGGTAGAGTCCAGTGTGTGGGTAGAGTCCAGTGTGTGGGTAGAGTCCAGTGTGGGGGTAGAGTCCAGTGTGTGGGTAGAGTCCAGTGTGTGGGTAGAGTCCAGTGTGTTGGGTAGAGTCCAGTGTGTTGGGTAGAGTCCAGTGTGTGGGTAGAGTCCAGTGTGTTGGGTAGAGTCCAGTGTGTTGGGTAGAGTCCAGTGTGTGGGTAGAGTCCAGTGTGTGGGTAGAGTCCAGTGTGTTGGGTAGAGTCCAGTGTGTTGGGTAGAGTCCAGTGTGTGGGTAGAGTCCAGTGTGTGGGTAGAGTCCAGTGTGTGGGTAGAGTCCAGTGTGTGGGTAGAGTCCAGTGTGTGGGTAGAGTCCAGTGTGTGGGTAGAGTCCAGTGTGTGGGTAGAGTCCAGTGTGTGGGTAGAGTCCAGTGTGTTGGGTAGAGTCCAGTGTGTTGGGTAGAGTCCAGTGTGTTGGGTAGAGTCCAGTGTGTTGGGTAGAGTCCAGTGTGTTGGGTAGAGTCCAGTGTGTGGGTAGAGTCCAGTGTGTTGGGTAGAGTCCAGTGTGTGGGTAGAGTCCAGTGTGTGGGTAGAGTCCAGTGTGGGGGTAGAGTCCAGTGTGTGGGTAGAGTCCAGTGTGTGGGTAGAGTCCAGTGTGTGGGTAGAGTCCAGTGTGTGGGTAGAGTCCAGTGTGTTGGGTAGAGTCCAGTGTGTTGGGTAGAGTCCAGTGTGCTGGGTAGAGTCCAGTGTGCTGGGTAGAGTCCAGTGTGCTGGGTAGAGTCCAGTGTGTTGGGTAGAGTCCAGTGTGTTGGGTAGAGTCCAGTGTGTTGGGTAGAGTCCAGTGTGTTGGGTAGAGTCCAGTGTGTTGGGTAGAGTCCAGTGTGGTGGGTAGAGTCCAGTGTGGTGGGTAGAGTCCAGTGTGTGGGTAGAGTCCAGTGTGTGGGTAGAGTCCAGTGTGTTGGGTAGAGTCCAGTGTGTTGGGTAGAGTCCAGTGTGTTGGGTAGAGTCCAGTGTGTGGGTAGAGTCCAGTGTGTGGGTAGAGTCCAGTGTGTGGGTAGAGTCCAGTGTGTGGGTAGAGTCCAGTGTGGGGGTAGAGTCCAGTGTGGGGGTAGAGTCCAGTGTGTGGGTAGAGTCCAGTGTGTGGGTAGAGTCCAGTGTGTGGGTAGAGTCCAGTGTGTGGGTAGAGTCCAGTGTGTGGGTAGAGTCCAGTGTGTGGGTAGAGTCCAGTGTGTGGGTAGAGTCCAGTGTGTTGGGTAGAGTCCAGTGTGTTGGGTAGAGTCCAGTGTGTGGGTAGAGTCCAGTGTGTTGGGTAGAGTCCAGTGTGTGGGTAGAGTCCAGTGTGGGGGTAGAGTCCAGTGTGGGGGTAGAGTCCAGTGTGTGGGTAGAGTCCAGTGTGTGGGTAGAGTCCAGTGTGGGGGTAGAGTCCAGTGTGTTGGGTAGAGTCCAGTGTGTTGGGTAGAGTCCAGTGTGTTGGGTAGAGTCCAGTGTGTTGGGTAGAGTCCAGTGTGTGGGTAGAGTCCAGTGTGCTGGGTAGAGTCCAGTGTGTGGGTAGAGTCCAGTGTGTGGGTAGAGTCCAGTGTGTGGGTAGAGTCCAGTGTGTGGGTAGAGTCCAGTGTGTTGGGTAGAGTCCAGTGTGTGGGTAGAGTCCAGTGTGGGGGTAGAGTCCAGTGTGGGGGTAGAGTCCAGTGTGTGGGTAGAGTCCAGTGTGTGGGTAGAGTCCAGTGTGTGGGTAGAGTCCAGTGTGTGGGTAGAGTCCAGTGTGTGGGTAGAGTCCAGTGTGGGGGTAGAGTCCAGTGTGGGGGTAGAGTCCAGTGTGTGGGTAGAGTCCAGTGTGGGGGTAGAGTCCAGTGTGTTGGGTAGAGTCCAGTGTGTTGGGTAGAGTCCAGTGTGTGGGTAGAGTCCAGTGTGTTGGGTAGAGTCCAGTGTGTTGGTAGAGTCCAGTGTGTTGGGTAGAGTCCAGTGTGTTGGGTAGAGTCCAGTGTGTTGGGTAGAGTCCAGTGTGTTGGGTAGAGTCCAGTGTGCTGGGTAGAGTCCAGTGTGTTGGGTAGAGTCCAGTGTGCTGGGTAGAGTCCAGTGTGCTGGGTAGAGTCCAGTGTGCTGGGTAGAGTCCAGTGTGTGAGTAGAGTCCAGTGTGTGAGTAGAGTCCAGTGTGCTGGGTAGAGTCCAGTGTGCTGGGTAGAGTCCAGTGTGTGGGTAGAGTCCAGTGTGTTGGGTAGAGTCCATTGTTTGAGAATAGGGCCCAGTGTGTGGGTAGAGTCCCAGTGTGTTGGGTAGAGTCCAGTGTGGTGGGTAGAGTCCAGTGTGGTGGGTAGAGTCCAGTGTGTGGGTAGAGTCCAGTGTGTTGGGTAGAGTCCAGTGTGTTGGGTAGAGTCCAGTGTGTTGGGTAGAGTCCAGTGTGTGGGTAGAGTCCAGTGTGTTGGGTAGAGTCCAGTGTGTGGGTAGAGTCCAGTGTGTGGGTAGAGTCCAGTGTGTTGGGTAGAGTCCAGTGTGGGGGTAGAGTCCAGTGTGGGGGTAGAGTCCAGTGTGGGGGTAGAGTCCAGTGTGTGGGTAGAGTCCAGTGTGGGGGTAGAGTCCAGTGTGGGGGTAGAGTCCAGTGTGTGGGTAGAGTCCAGTGTGTGGGTAGAGTCCAGTGTGTGGGTAGAGTCCAGTGTGGGTGTAGAGTCCAGTGTGTTGGGTAGAGTCCAGTGTGTTGGGTAGAGTCCAGTGTGTGGGTAGAGTCCAGTGTGTTGGGTAGAGTCCAGTGTGTTGGGTAGAGTCCAGTGTGTGGGTAGAGTCCAGTGTGTGGGTAGAGTCCAGTGTGTGGGTAGAGTCCAGTGTGTTGGGTAGAGTCCAGTGTGTTGGTAGAGTCCAGTGTGGGGGTAGAGTCCAGTGTGGGGGTAGAGTCCAGTGTGGGGGTAGAGTCCAGTGTGTGGGTAGAGTCCAGTGTGTGGGTAGAGTCCAGTGTGTTGGGTAGAGTCCAGTGTGTTGGGTAGAGTCCAGTGTGCTGGGTAGAGTCCAGTGTGTGGGTAGAGTCCAGTGTGTGGGTAGAGTCCAGTGTGTTGGGTAGAGTCCAGTGTGTGGGTAGAGTCCAGTGTGGGGGTAGAGTCCAGTGTGGGGGTAGAGTCCAGTGTGGGAGTAGAGTCCAGTGTGGGGGTAGAGTCCAGTGTGTGGGTAGAGTCCAGTGTGTGGGTAGAGTCCAGTGTGTGGGTAGAGTCCAGTGTGTGGGTAGAGTCCAGTGTGGGGGTAGAGTCCAGTGTGGGGGTAGAGTCCAGTGTGGGGGTAGAGTCCAGTGTGTGGGTAGAGTCCAGTGTGGGGGTAGAGTCCAGTGTGTGGGTAGAGTCCAGTGTGGGGGTAGAGTCCAGTGTGGGGGTAGAGTCCAGTGTGTGGGTAGAGTCCAGTGTGTGGGTAGAGTCCAGTGTGGGGTAGAGTCCAGTGTGTTGGGTAGAGTCCAGTGTGTTGGGTAGAGTCCAGTGTGTGGGTAGAGTCCAGTGTGTTGGGTAGAGTCCAGTGTGTTGGGTAGAGTCCAGTGTGTGGGTAGAGTCCAGTGTGTGGGTAGAGTCCAGTGTGTGGGTAGAGTCCAGTGTGTTGGGTAGAGTCCAGTGTGTGGGTAGAGTCCAGTGTGGGGGTAGAGTCCAGTGTGGGGGTAGAGTCCAGTGTGGGGGTAGAGTCCAGTGTGGGGGTAGAGTCCAGTGTGTGGGTAGAGTCCAGTGTGTGGGTAGAGTCCAGTGTGTTGGGTAGAGTCCAGTGTGTTGGGTAGAGTCCAGTGTGTGGGTAGAGTCCAGTGTGTGGGTAGAGTCCAGTGTGTGGGTAGAGTCCAGTGTGTGGGTAGAGTCCAGTGTGTTGGGTAGAGTCCAGTGTGTTGGTAGAGTCCAGTGTGGGGGTAGAGTCCAGTGTGGGGGTAGAGTCCAGTGTGGGGGGGTAGAGTCCAGTGTGGGGGTAGAGTCCAGTGTGTGGGTAGAGTCCAGTGTGTGGGTAGAGTCCAGTGTGTGGGTAGAGTCCAGTGTGGGGGTAGAGTCCAGTGTGGGGGTAGAGTCCAGTGTGGGGGTAGAGTCCAGTGTGGGGGTAGAGTCCAGTGTGTGGGTAGAGTCCAGTGTGGGGGTAGAGTCCAGTGTGTTGGGTAGAGTCCAGTGTGTTGGGTAGAGTCCAGTGTGTTGGGTAGAGTCCAGTGTGTGGGTAGAGTCCAGTGTGTTGGGTAGAGTCCAGTGTGTTGGGTAGAGTCCAGTGTGTGGGTAGAGTCCAGTGTGTTGGGTAGAGTCCAGTGTGTTGGTAGAGTCCAGTGTGGGGGTAGAGTCCAGTGTGGTGGGTAGAGTCCAGTGTGTTGGGTAGAGTCCAGTGTGTGGGTAGAGTCCAGTGTGTGGGTAGAGTCCAGTGTGTGGGTAGAGTCCAGTGTGTTGGGTAGAGTCCAGTGTGTTGGTAGAGTCCAGTGTGGGGGTAGAGTCCAGTGTGGGGGTAGAGTCCAGTGTGTGGGTAGAGTCCAGTGTGTGGGTAGAGTCCAGTGTGTGGGTAGAGTCCAGTGTGTGGGTAGAGTCCAGTGTGGGGGTAGAGTCCAGTGTGGGGGTAGAGTCCAGTGTGGGGGTAGAGTCCAGTGTGTGGGTAGAGTCCAGTGTGGGGGTAGAGTCCAGTGTGTTGGGTAGAGTCCAGTGTGTTGGGTAGAGTCCAGTGTGTGGGTAGAGTCCAGTGTGTGGGTAGAGTCCAGTGTTTTGGGTAGAGTCCAGTGTGTTGGGTAGAGTCCAGTGTGTGGGTAGAGTCCAGTGGGAGTGTAGAGTCCAGTGTGTGTGTAGAGTCCAGTGTGTTGGGTAGAGTCCAGTGTGTTGGGTAGAGTCCAGTGTGTTGGGTAGAGTCCAGTGTGTTGGGTAGAGTCCAGTGTGCTGGGTAGAGTCCAGTGTGTTGGGTAGAGTCCAGTGTGTGGGTAGAGTCCAGTGTGCTGGGTAGAGTCCAGTGTGCTGGGTAGAGTCCAGTGTGCTGGGTAGAGTCCAGTGTGTGAGTAGAGTCCAGTGTGTGAGTAGAGTCCAGTGTGCTGGGTAGAGGCCAGTGTGCTGGGTAGAGTCCAGTGTGTTGGGTAGAGTCCAGTGTGTTGGGTAGAGTCCAGTGTGTTGGGTAGAGTCCAGTGTGTGGGTAGAGTCCAGTGTGTGGGTAGAGTCCAGTGTGTTGGGTAGAGTCCAGTGTGGGGGTAGAGTCCAGTGTGGGGGTAGAGTCCAGTGTGTGGGTAGAGTCCAGTGTGTGGGTAGAGTCCAGTGTGGGGGTAGAGTCCAGTGTGGGGGTAGAGTCCAGTGTGGGGGTAGAGTCCAGTGTGTGGGTAGAGTCCAGTGTGTTGGGTAGAGTCCAGTGTGTTGGGTAGAGTCCAGTGTGTTGGGTAGAGTCCAGTGTGTGGGTAGAGTCCAGTGTTTTGGGTAGAGTCCAGTGTGTTGGGTAGAGTCCAGTGTGTGGGTAGAGTCCAGTGGGAGTGTAGAGTCCAGTGTGTGTGTAGAGTCCAGTGTGTTGGTAGAGTCCAGTGTGTTGGTAGAGTCCAGTGTGTTGGGTAGAGTCCAGTGTGTTGGGTAGAGTCCAGTGTGTTGGGTAGAGTCCAGTGTGTTGGGTAGAGTCCAGTGTGTTGGGTAGAGTCCAGTGTGTTGGGTAGAGTCCAGTGTGTGGGTAGAGTCCAGTGTGCTGTGTAGAGTCCAGTGTGCTGGGTAGAGTCCAGAGTGTGTGTAGAGTCCAGTGTGTGAGTAGAGTCCAGTGTGTGAGTAGAGTCCAGTGTGCTGGGTAGAGTCCAGTGTGCTGGGTAGAGTCCAGTGTGCTGGGTAGAGTCCAGTGTGTGGGTAGAGTCCAGTGTGTTGGGTAGAGTCCATTGTTTGAGAATAGGGCCCAGTGTGTGGGTAGAGTCCCAGTGTGTTGGGTAGAGTCCAGTGTGTGGGTAGAGTCCAATGTGTGGGTAGAGTCCAGTGTGTGGGTAGAGTCCAGTGTGTGGGTAGAGTCCCAGTGTGTTGGGTAGAGTCCAGTGTGTTGGTAGAGTACAATGTGTGGGTAGATTCCAGTGTGTGGGGTAGAGTCAAGTGTGTGGGTAGAGTCCAGTGTGTGGGTAGAGTCCAGTGTGTGGGTAGAGTCCAGTGTGTGGGTAGAGTCCAGTGTGTGGAAAGAGTCCAGTGTGTGTAGAGTCCAGTGTGTTGGGTAGAGTCCAGTGTGTTGGGTAGAGTCCAGTGTGTGGGTAGAGTCCAGTGTGTGGGTAGAGTCCAGTGTGTGGGTAGAGTCCAGTGTGTGGGAAGAGTCCAGTGTGTGGGAAGAGTCCAGTGTGTGGGAAGAGTCCAGTGTGTGGGTAGAGTCCAGTGTGTGGGTAGAGTCCAGTGTGTGGGTAGAGTCCAATGTGTGGGTAGAGTCCAGTGTGTGGGAAGAGTCCAGTGTGTGGGAAGAGTCCAGTGTGTTGGGTAGAGTCCAGTGTGTTGGGTAGAGTCCAGTGTGTTGGGTAGAGTCCAGTGTGAGGGTAGAGTCCAGTGTGGGGGTAGTGTCCAGTGTGGGGGTAGAGTCCAGTGTGGGGGTAGAGTCCAGTGTGGGGGTAGAGTCCAGTGTGTTGGGTAGAGTCCAGTGTGAGGGTAGAGTCCAGTGTGTTGGGTAGAGTCCAGTGTGTTGGGTAGAGTCCAGTGTGTTGGGTAGAGTCCAGTGTGTTGGGTAGAGTCCAGTGTGTGGGTAGAGTCCAGTTGGGGGTAGAGTCCAGTTGTGGGTAGAGTCCAGTGTGTGTAGAGTCCAGAGTGTGAGTAGAGTCCATTGTTTGAGTATAGAGCCCAGTGTGTGTTTAGAGTCAGTGTGTGTTAGAGTCCAGTGTGTTGGTAGAGTCCAGTGTGTTGTTAGAGTCCTGTGTGTGGTTAGAGTCCAGTGTGTTGGGTAGAGTCCAGTGTGTGGGTAGAGTCCAGTGTGGGGGTAGTGTCCAGTGTGGGGGTAGAGTCCAGTGTGGGGGTAGAGTCCAGTGTGGGGGTAGAGTCCAGTGTGTTGGGTAGAGTCCAGTGTGAGGGTAGAGTCCAGTGTGTTGGGTAGAGTCCAGTGTGTTGGGTAGAGTCCAGTGTGGGGGTAGAGTCCAGTGTGGGGGTAGAGTCCAGTGTGGGGGTAGAGTCCAGTGTGTGGGTAGAGTCCAGTGTGTTGGTAGAGTCCAGTGTGTTGGTAGAGTCCAGTGTGTGGGTAGAGTCCAGTGTGTGGGTAGAGTCCAGTGTGTGGGTAGAGTCCAGTGTGTTGGGTAGAGTCCAGTGTGTTGGGTAGAGTCCAGTGTGTTGGGTAGAGTCCAGTGTGTTGGGTAGAGTCCAGTGTGTTGGGTAGAGTCCAGTGTGTGGGTAGAGTCCAGTGTGTTGGGTAGAGTCCATTGTTTGGTTAGAGCCCAGTGTGTGGTAGAGTCCAGTGTGTGGGTAGAGTCCAGTGTGTTGGGTAGAGTCCAGTGTGTTGGGTAGAGTCCAGTGTGTTGGGTAGAGTCCAGTGTGTTGGGTAGAGTCCAGTGTGTGGGTAGAGTCCAGTGTGTGGGTAGAGTCCAGTGTGTTGGGTAGAGTCCAGTGTGTGGGTAGAGTCCAGTGTGTGGGTAGAGTCCAGTGTGTGGGTAGAGTCCAGTGTGGGGGTAGAGTCCAGTGTGGGGGTAGAGTCCAGTGTGTGGGTAGAGTCCAGTGTGTGGGTAGAGTCCAGTGTGTGGGTAGAGTCCAGTGTGTTGGGTAGAGTCCAGTGTGTTGGGTAGAGTCCAGTGTGTTGGGTAGAGTCCAGTGTGTTGGGTAGAGTCCAGTGTGTGGGTAGAGTCCAGTGTGTGGGTAGAGTCCAGTGTGTGGGTAGAGTCCAGTGTGTTGGGTAGAGTCCAGTGTGTTGGTAGAGTCCAGTGTGGGGGTAGAGTCCAGTGTGTGGGTAGAGTCCAGTGTGTGGGTAGAGTCCAGTGTGTGGGTAGAGTCCAGTGTGTGGGTAGAGTCCAGTGTGTGGGTAGAGTCCAGTGTGTGGGTAGAGTCCAGTGTGTGGGTAGAGTCCAGTGTGTGGGTAGAGTCCAGTGTGTTGGGTAGAGTCCAGTGTGTTGGGTAGAGTCCAGTGTGTGGGTAGAGTCCAGTGTGCTGGGTAGAGTCCAGTGTGCTGGGTAGAGTCCAGAGTGTGTGTAGAGTCCAGTGTGTGAGTAGAGTCCAGTGTGTGAGTAGAGTCCAGTGTGCTGGGTAGAGTCCAGTGTGCTGGGTAGAGTCCAGTGTGTGGGTAGAGTCCAGTGTGTTGGGTAGAGTCCATTGTTTGAGAATAGGGCCCAGTGTGTGGGTAGAGTCCCAGTGTGTTGGGTAGAGTCCAGTGTGTGGGTAGAGTCCAGTGTGTGGGTAGAGTCCAGTGTGTGGGTAGAGTCCAGTGTGTGGGTAGAGTCCAGTGTGTTGGGTAGAGTCCAGTGTGTTGGTAGAGTACAATGTGTGGGTAGATTCCAGTGTGTTGGGTAGAGTCCAGTGTGTGGGTAGAGTCCAGTGTGTGGGTAGAGTCCAGTGTGTGGGTAGAGTCCAGTGTGTGGAGGTCCAGTGTGTGGAGAGTCCAGTGTGTGGTAGAGTCCAGTGTGTTGGGTAGAGTCCAGTGTGTGGGTAGAGTCCAGTGTGTGGGTAGAGTCCAGTGTGTGGGTAGAGTCCAGTGTGTGGGAAGAGTCCAGTGTGTGGGTAGAGTCCAGTGTGTTGGGTAGAGTCCAGTGTGTTGGGTAGAGTCCAGTGTGTTGGGTAGAGTCCAGTGTGAGGGTAGAGTCCAGTGTGGGGGTAGTGTCCAGTGTGGGGGTAGAGTCCAGTGTGGGGGTAGAGTCCAGTGTGGGGGTAGAGTCCAGTGTGTTGGGTAGAGTCCAGTGTGGGGGTAGAGTCCAGTGTGTTGGGTAGAGTCCAGTGTGTTGGGTAGAGTCCAGTGTGGGGGTAGAGTCCAGTGTGGGGGTAGAGTCCAGTGTGGGGGTAGAGTCCAGTGTGTGGGTAGAGTCCAGTGTGTGGGTAGAGTCCAGTGTGTTGGTAGAGTCCAGTGTGTGGGTAGAGTCCAGTGTGTGGGTAGAGTCCAGTGTGTGGGTAGAGTCCAGTGTGTTGGGTAGAGTCCAGTGTGTTGGGTAGAGTCCAGTGTGTTGGGTAGAGTCCAGTGTGTTGGGTAGAGTCCAGTGTGTTGGGTAGAGTCCAGTGTGTGGGTAGAGTCCAATGTCTTGGGTGGAGTCCATTGTCTGAGTATAGAGCCCAGTGTGTGAGTAGAGTCCAGTGTGTGGGTAGAGTCCAGTGTGTGGGTAGAGTCCAGTGTGTGGGTAGAGTCCAGTGTGTGGGTAGAGTCCAGTGTGTGGGTAGAGTCCAGTGTGTGTGTAGAGTCCAGTGTGTGTGTAGAGTCCAGTGTGGTGGGTAGAGTCCAGTGTGGGGGTAGAGTCCAGTGTGGGGGTAGAGTCCAGTGTGGGGGTAGAGTCCAGTGTGTGGTTAGAGTCCAGTGTGTGGGTAGAGTCCAGTGTGTTGGGTAGAGTCCAGTGTGGGGGTAGAGTCCAGTGTTTGAGTATAGAGCCCAGTGTGTTGGGTAGAGTCCAGTCAGTGTGGGTAGAGTCCAGTGTGTGGGTAGAGTCCAGTGTGTTGGGTAGAGTCCAGTGTGTTGGGTAGAGTCCAGTGTGTGGGTAGAGTCCAGTGTGTGGGTAGAGTCCAGTGTGTTGGGTAGAGTCCAGTGTGTTGGGTAGAGTCCAGTGTGTTGGGTAGAGTCCAGTGTGTTGGGTAGAGTCCAGTGTGTTGGGTAGAGTCCAGTGTGTTGGTAGAGTCCAGTGTGTGGGTAGAGTCCAGTGTGTGGGTAGAGTCCAGTGTGTGGGTAGAGTCCAGTGTGTTGGGTAGAGTCCAGTGTGGGGGTAGAGTCCAGTGTGTGGGTAGAGTCCAGTGTGTTGGTAGAGTCCAGTGTGTTGGTAGAGTCCAGTGTGTGGGTAGAGTCCAGTGTGTGGGAAGAGTCCAGTGTGTGGGTAGAGTCCAGTGTGTGGGAAGAGTCCAGTGTGTTGGGTAGAGTCCAGTGTGTTGGTAGAGTCCAGTGTGTTGGGTAGAGTCCAGTGTGTTGGGTAGAGTCCAGTGTGTTGGGTAGAGTCCAGTGTGAGGGTAGAGTCCAGTGTGTTGGGTAGAGTCCAGTGTGTTGGGTAGAGTCCAGTGTGGGGGTAGAGTCCAGTATGTGGGTAGAGTCCAGTGTGTGTAGAGTCCAGAGTGTGAGTAGAGTCCATTGTTTGAGTATAGAGCCCAGTGTGTGTTTAGAGTCAGTGTGTGTTTAGAGTCCAGTGTGTTGTTAGAGTCCAGTGTGTTGTTAGAGTCCTGTGTGTGGTTAGAGTCCAGTGTGTTGGGTAGAGTCCAGTGTGTGGGTAGAGTCCAGTGTGTTGGGTAGAGTCCAGTGTGTTGGGTAGAGTCCAGTGTGTGGGTAGAGTCCAGTGTGTGAGTAGAGTCCAGTGTGTGAGTAGAGTCCAGTGTGTGGGTAGAGTCCAGTGTGTGGGTAGAGTCCAGTGTGTGGGTAGAGTCCAGTGTCTTGGGTAGAGTCCAGTGTGTGAGTAGAGTCCAGTGTGTGGGTAGAGTCCAGTGTGTGGGTAGAGTCCAGTGTGTGGGTAGAGTCCAGTGTGTGGGTAGAGTCCAGTGTGTGGGTAGAGTCCAGTGTGTGTGTAGAGTCCAGTGTGTGTGTAGAGTCCAGTGTGGGGGTAGAGTCCAGTGTGGGGGTAGAGTCCAGTGTGGGGGTAGAGTCCAGTGTGTGGTTAGAGTCCAGTGTGTGGGTAGAGTCCAGTGTGTTGGGTAGAGTCCAGTGTGGGGGTAGAGTCCAGTGTGTTGGGTAGAGTCCAGTGTGTTGGGTAGAGTCCAGTGTGTTGGTAGAGTCCAGTGTGTGGGTAGAGTCCAGTGTGTGGGTAGAGTCCAGTGTGTGGGTAGAGTCCAGTGTGTGGGTAGAGTCCAGTGTGTGGGTAGAGTCCAGTGTGTTGGGTAGAGTCCAGTGTGGGGGTAGAGTCCATTGTTTGAGTATAGAGTCCAGTGTGTGGGTAGAGTCCAGTCAGTGTGGGTAGAGTCCAGTCAGTGTGGGTAGAGTCCAGTGTGTTGGGTAGAGTCCAGTGTGTTGGCTAGAGTCCAGTGTGTGGCTAGAGTCCAGTGTGTTGGGTAGAGTCCAGTGTGTTGGGTAGAGTCCATTGTTTGAGTATAGAGCCCAGTGTGTGAGTAGAGTCCAGTGTGTGGGTAGAGTCCAGTGTGTGGGTAGAGTCCAGTGTGTGGGTAGAGTCCCAGTGTGTTGGGTAGAGTCCAGTGTGTTGGTAGAGTACAATGTGTGGGAAGAGTCCAGTGTGTGGGAAGAGTCCAGTGTGTGTAGAGTCCAGTGTGTTGGGTAGAGTCCAGTGTGTTGGGTAGAGTCCAGTGTGTTGGGTAGAGTCCAGTGTGTTGGAAGAGTCCAGTGTGGGCGTAGAGTCCAGTGTGGTGGGTAGAGTCCAGTGTGTGGGTAGAGTCTAGTGTGTGGGAAGAGTCCTGTGTGTGGGTAGAGTCCAGAGTGTCCAAATCTAATCAAATGTTATTTGTCACATACACATGGTTAGCAGATGTTAATGCGAGTGTAGCGAAATGCTTGTGCTTCTAGTTCAGACCATGCAGTAATATCTAACAAATTTCACAACAACTACCTTATACACACAAGTGTAATGGAATGAATAAGAATATGTACATAAAAATATATATGGATGAGTGATGGCCGAACATCATAGGCAAGATGCAGTAGATGGTAAAGAGTACAGTATATACATATGAGATGAGTAGTGTAGGGTATGTAAGCATTATATAAAGTGGCATAGTTTAAAGCCACTCAATGTTAGTGATGGCTGACAGACTGATGGCCTTGAGATAGAAGCTGTTTTTAAGTCTCTCGGTCCAAGCTTTGATTCATCTGTAATGACCTCGCCTTCTAAGTGATAGCGGGGTGAACAGG
Source organism: Salmo salar (assembly GCF_965601325.2). Taxonomy (NCBI): domain Eukaryota; kingdom Metazoa; phylum Chordata; class Actinopteri; order Salmoniformes; family Salmonidae; genus Salmo; species Salmo salar. The sequence goes on from NC_138319.1 coordinate 41,375,652, forward strand.
CAGTGGCTCGGGTGGTTGTTGTCCTTGATGATATTTTTGTCCTTCCTGTGACATCGGGTGGTGTAGATGTCCTGGAGGGCAGGTAGTTTGCTCCCGGAGATTTTGTTTTTGGTGACAAGCCGGATTTCTTCAGCCTCCTGAGGTTGAAGAGGCACTGCTGCTGGTCCACCCACACAGACAGCGTGGTGAAGAAGGCGCAGCAGTGCCTCTTCAACCTCAGGAGGCTGAAGAAATCCGGCTTGTCACCAAAAACAAAATCTGTGTGGGTGGACCATTTCAGTTTGTCCGTGATGTGTATGCCGAGGAACTTAAAACTTTCCACCTTTTCCACTACTGTCCTGTTGATGTGGATAGGTGGGCTGCTCCCTCTGCTGTTTCCTGAAGTCCACGATCATCTCCTTTGTTTTGTTGACATTGAGTGTGAGGTTATTTGCCTGACACCACACTCCAAGGGCCCTCACCTCCTCCCTGTAGGCCGTCTCATCGTTGTTGGTAATCAAGCCTACCACTGTAGTGTCGTCTGCAAACGTGATGATTGAGTTGGAGGCGTGCATGGCCACGCAGTCATGGGTGAACAGGGAGTACAGGAGGGGGCTGAGAACGCACCCTTGTGGGGCCCCAGTGTTGAGGATCAGCGGGGTGGAGATGTTGTTTCCTACATTCACTACCTGTGGGCGGCCCGTCAGGAAGTCTAGGACCCAGTTTCACAGGGCGGTGTCGAGACCCAGGGTCTCGAGCTTAATGACGAGTTTGGAGGGTACTATGGTGTTAAATGAGGGAGCTGTAGTCGATGAACAGCATTCTTACATAGGTATTCCTCTTGCCCAGATGGGTTAGGGCAGTGTGCAGTGTGATGGCGATTGCATCCTCTGTGGACATATTGGGGCGGTAAGCAAATTGGAGTGGGTCTAGGGTGCCAGGTAGGGTGGAGGTGATATGATCCTTGACTAGTCTCTCAAAGCACTTCATGATGACGGAGGTGAGTGCTACGGGGCAATAGACATTTAGCTCATTTACCCTGTTGGGGATAGGGGGCAGTATTTGCACGGCCGGATAAAAAACGTACCCGATTTAATCTGGTTACTACTCCTGCCCAGTAACTAGAATATGCATATAATTGTTTGATTTGGATAGAAAACACCCTAAATTTTCTAAAACTGTTTGAATGGTGTCTGTGAGTATAACAGAACTCATATGGCAGGCCAAAACCTGAGAAGATTCCAAACAGGAAGCGCCCTCTCTGACCATTTCTTGGCCTTCTTGATCATCTCTATCCAAAACAAAAGATGTCTGCTTTAACGTGACATTTTCTATGGCTCCCATAGGCTCTCAGAAGGCGGCAGAACGTTGAATGATGACTCTCCAGTCTGGCTGAAAAACAGTAGCGCATTTGGTAAGTGGTCGATCTGAGAACAATGAGACTGGGGTGCGCGTGCACGAGACGACCCCATGTTTACATTTTCTTTGAACGAAAACAGGGTTTCCCGGTCGGAATATTATCGCTTTTTTTACGAGAAAAATCGCATAAAAATTGATTTTAAACAGCGTTTGACATGCTTCGAAGTACGGTAATGGAATATTTAGAATTTTTGGGTCACGAAACGCGCCGGGCGCATCACCCTTCTTTACCCTTCGGATAGTGTCTTGAACGCACGAACAAAACGCCGCTATTTGGATATAACTAAGGATTATTTGCAACCAAACCAACATTTGTTATTGAAGTAGAAGCCCTGGGAGTGCATTCTGACGAAGAACAGCAAAGGTAATCCAATTTTTCTTATAGTAAATCTGAGTTTGGTGAGTACCAAACTTGGTAGGTGTCAAAATAGCTAGCCTGTGATGGCCGGGCTATCTACTCAGAATATTGCAAAATGTGCTTTCACCGAAAAACTATTTTAAAATCGGACATAGCGATTGCATAAAGGAGTTCTGTATCTATAATTCTTAAAATAATTGTTATGTTTTTTGTGAACGTTTATCGTGAGTAATTTAGTAAATTCACCGGAAGTGTTCGGTGGGAATGCTAGTCACATGCTAGTCACATGCTAATGTAAAAAGCTGGTTTTTGATATAAATATGAACTTGATTGAACAAAACATGCATGTATTGTATAACATAATGTCCTAGGAGTGTCATCTTATGAAGATCATCAAAGGTTAGTGCTGCATTTAGCTGTGGTTTGGGTTTTTGTGACATTATATGCTAGCTTGAAAAATGGGTGTCTGATTATTTCTGGCTGGGTACTCTGCTGACATAATCTAATGTTTTGCTTTCATTGTAAAGCCTTTTTGAAATCGTACAGTGTGGTTAGATTAACGAGAGTCTTGTCTTTAAAATGGTGTAAAATAGTCATATGTTTGAGAAATTGAAGTAATAGCATTTCTAAGGTATTTGAATATCGCGCCACGGGATTCCACTGGCTGTTGAGTAGTTGGGACGCAAGCATCCCACCTAGCCCAGAGAGGTTACCTTAGCTTTCTTGGGAGCTGGAACAATGGTGGCCCTCTTGAAGCATGTGGGAACAGCAGACTGGGATAAGGATAGATTCAATATGTCCGGTAACACACCAGCCAGCTGGTCTGCGCATGCTCTGAGGACGCGGCTGGGGATGCCGTCTGGGCCTGCAGCCTTGCGAGGTTTAACACGTTTAATTGCTTTACTTACGTTGGCTGCGGTGAAGGAGAGCCCGCAGGTTTTTGTAGCGGGGCGTGTTGTTGGCACTGTATTGTCCTCAATGTGAGCAAAGAAGTTGTTTAGTTTGTCTGGGAGCAGGACATTGTGGTCCGCGACGGGGCTGGTTTTCTTTTTGTAGTCTGTGATTGACTGTAGACCCTGCCACATTCCTCTCGTGTCTGAGCCGTTGAATTGCGACTCTAATTTGTCTCTATACTGACGCTTAGCTTGTTTGATTGCCTTGCGGAGGGAATAGCTACACTGTTTGTATTCGGTCATGTTTCCGGTCGCCTTGCCCTGATTAAAAGAAATGGTTTGCGATTTCGGTTTTGCACGAATGCTGCCATCAATCAACGGTTTCTGGTTGGGGAAGGTTTTAATAGTTGCTTTAGATACAACATCACCCATGCACTTGCTAATAAACTCGCTCACCGAATCAGCGTATTCATCAATGTTATTGTCCGACGCTATGCGGAACATATCCCAGTCCACGTGATCAAAGCAATCTTGAAGTGTGAAATCAGATGTGGGTAGAGTCCAGTGTGTGTGTAGAGTCCTGTGTGTGGTTAGAGTCCAGTGTTTGTGCATTGATTGAGTGCAAGATTGTTAGTTAAAAAAAGGGTAAATGCAGGTTTTTCTGAGGTAGCCATTGATTAGCTATTTAACAGTCTTGTTTAGCCTTCTTATAGCTTGGGGGATAGAAGCTGTTCAGTGTCCTGTTGGTTCCAAACTTGTTATATTGGTACTGCTTGCCATGTGATAGCAGAGTGAACAGTCAATGGCTTGGGTGGCTGGTGTTTGACAATTTCTTTAACTTTACATTTCTTTCTTTAACTCTTTAAAGAATCTCTCTCGTGGTGCCCCAAATGCTAACGAGTTAAAAACACTGCCTGGAGAGGTCTGGGATGGCAGGGAGATCGTCCGACATACGTAATGCCTTGCTGTTGGGTGTCTTGCAGTTGCCATACCAACAGGTGGTGCAGCCAGTCAAGCTGCAAGAACTTTTTTGAGGATCTGGGGACCCATGCCAAATCTGTTCAGCCTCCTGAGGGGGGAAAAGGTGTTGTCATGCCCTCTTCATGACTGTGTTGGTTTGTGTGGACCATGTTAATTCCTTAGCGATGTGGACACCAAGGAACCTGAAGCTCTCGACCCGTTCCACTACAGCTCTGTCGATGTGAATGGGGACATGCTCGGTCCTCCTTTTCCTGTAGTCCACAATCAGCTCCTTTGTCTTGCTGGCATAGAGGGAGAGGTTGTTGTCCTGGCACAACACTGCCAGGTCTCTGACCCCATCCCTATAGGCTGTCTCTTCATTGTCGGTGATCAGGCCTGCCACCGTTGTGTCATCAGCAAAGTTAATGATGGTGGTGTAGTCGTGCGCAGCCACACGGTCATGATGAAACAGGAAACGGACTAAACACGTTGAGTGTCAGTGTGGCGGATGTGTTGTTGCCTATCTTCACCACCTAGGGGCAGACCATCAGGAAGACCAGGATCCAATTACACAGGGAGGTGTTCAGTCCCAGGGTCCTTAGCTTAGTGGTGAGCTTGTGGGGCACTATGGTGTTGAATGCTGAGCTGTAGTCAATGAACAGCTTTCTTGACTGTCCACGATAATCCAAATAGGTCAAATAAGGTTTGCAATGAATAACTTCAATCAGACCCCCTAGAGGGGGGGGGGGGGAAGGAAACAACTCACTCCGTGTTGTAAATCAAGGGGAGACGATTCAGGTCTCCCTCTCCAACATTCACCATAATCATGTTATTATCAACAGACTTTTCCCGGTGTAACTCTAACACGTTCAAAAAGCAAATACTGGAACGATATTTCTAAAATTGAACGTGAGGAGGTGAGAGGTGACCTAAAGGGCACTAATATAATTTTGTTTGTTATTTTTGTAATGTCATTAAAAATGTTAGAAAGGAAATACTGTAACTTGGAAAGTATACACACTACATGGATGAAGTTTCCATACTATTTTTTTATTTATTAAAAAAATATATATATTTCACCTTTATTTAACCAGTTAGGCAAGTTGAGAAGAATTTCTCATTTAAAACTGTGACCTATGCTTTGTGCATGAAATATGTAAAATGATGAAAGTGTTTTTGTTAAGAGAGGGAGGTGATTTGAGAAGCTATAAGAGATAATTGTTTTCCATAGACTTTGCACAGTGACAAGCCACGCCTCTGAGTGAGGTCAGAGAGCTTGTCAGCCTGCTGGAACCGCCCCTTTTGAGCAAACTGTATGAAAAGGATGTGAAGCTGCAGCTGCACTTTTAAAGTGGTTTTAACTTTGAATCTCAACACGAGGTAGAGATGATAAACTCACATCCCGGACAATCACTGGTACGGCAATTAGCTGTCCTAAGTAAAGTATCTTCGGTAGCGAATTTAAGTAGGATCATCCTGTTACTCTGCTCAAACCATTGTATTACCCTACTCTCATCACCCCACTGGGGAACCATCGATACGGCTATCTAGCCTATCTTCAAAGAAGCATATTCAAGAGCGAATGGAAGGTAAATCAACTCTGTAGTTCTGTTCAGGACTACATGACAAGTCACTGGATAACAGCCAACTACAGAGAAGAACAACAGTAGAAGACTTGTCAGAACACTTCCGGACAATCAGAGCCTTACAAGCGTGCCGTGAAAAGGCCCAACTCCCTTTCCAAGGCTGCACTGTTCACCGAGAGACCACCGGCTAAACCAGGCATTTCACATAAATACATGAATAATTTCTTACTCAAAGTGGGTGGCAATTCGTCTGCAGAGCATATTGTTAATGTAAGTGAGAGTAGTTTCTGAATGTACCAATGTTAAGTATCCCTGTCCCTCTCTCTCTCCATCTCTTCTTTAACAAGCAGCCATGTTGTTGTCATTCCACGAGGGACCTGTTTTCAGCATATTTAGGCTCTAGTCAATAACCGATGCAAAGTGTGTATGTTTATCCTGTGTTCCCATTTAATTAGCTAGTAAGTAAATAATTAAACCAATTTGTGTAGTACTGAATCATAAGTAAGGTTTGGGTTTTTGCAGATGCAAGGAGGTTACGACTGTTCAGAACGATGATATGATATGAGATTGAGATTAATAAATTGACTGTTTGTAGATGTTATAGGTAAAGACCTTCAAGGTGTAATTTGGGAGATGGTAACTCTTTAAAGAATCTCTCTCGTGGTGCCCCAAATGCTAACGAGTTAATTGTTACATGATGAATTTAATCGGGTAACAATTAAACATAGTTAATTAGATAAATAACCATCTTCAGATTAATTTCAAAGTCAAGTCACGACACAGCATTCTCACATAGGTGTTCCATTTTGTCCAGGTGGGTGAGGGCAGTGTGGAGTGCAATAGAGAATGTGTCATCTGTGGATTTGTTGGGGCGGTATGTGAATGGGTACAGGGTGTCTGGGATGATGGTGTTGATGTGAGCCATGACCAGACTTTCAAAGCATTTCATAGAGATTGTTTATAGATGTAATAGAGTTGGAGATAGAGTTGGAGATAGTTTAGTGCCTAAAATAAGGTGTTATAAATACATGTGAAAGAATAACTACAGCGCTGGGATTCCTTCATGAAAGTTTGCAAGACCTGCCAAATCCACCGAGCATCAAAGCCGGGGTAGTAGGATTCGATCTTAGTCCTGTATTTACACTTTGTCTGTTTGATAACTCTTCGGAGGTCGTAGCGGGATTTCTTATAAGTGTCCCGATTAGTGTCCCGCTCCTTGAAAATGGCAGGTCTAGCCTTTAGCTTAGTGCGGATGTTGCCTGTAATTCATGGCTTCTGGTTGAGGTACGTACGATCACTGTGGGGATGATGTCATCAATGCACGTATTAATGAAGCCGGTGACTGATGTGGTAAACTCCTCAATGTTATCGTATGAATCCCAGAACATATTCCAGTCTTTGCTAGCAAAACAGTCCTGTAGTTTAGCATCTGCTTCATCTGACCACTTCTGTATTGAGCATGTCAATGGTACTTCCTGTTTGAGTTTTTGCTTGTGCCACGGTTGTCGTAAGGAGAAGCGGACCAAAGTGCAGCGTGTGTGTCGTTCCACATTTTATTTACACTGTGAAACTATGCAATACATAAATAAACTGAAAATGACAAAAACAACAAACCGTGGCGCAGAGGTGAAACGTACACTGACTCAAAGATAATCTCCCACAAACCCAGGTGGAAAAAAAACCCTACTTAAGTATGATCTCCAATTAGAGACAACGAGGACCAGCTGCCTCTAATTGGAGTTCATCCCAAACAAAACCCCAACATAGAAATACAAAACTAGAACATTAACATAGAAATATAAAACATAGAAAAACACCCCCTGTCACGCCCTGACCTACTCTACCATAGAAAATAACATCTTACTATGGTCAGGACGTGACAGCTTGTAAGCAGGAAGCACGAGGATAGAGTTGTGGTCTGATTTGCAGAACAAGCTGTAAGGTCTGGAACCAGCTCTACGTGAGGAGAAATAAACTGGATATTATATTTTTATTTTAATTTAACTAGGCAAGTCAGTTAAGAACAAATTCTTATTTACAATGACGGCCTACCCCGGCCAATCCCGGACAACGCTGGGCCAATTGTTCACCGCCCAATCATGGCCGGAAGTGATACAGCCTGGATTCGAACCAGGGACTGTAGTGACGCCTCTTGCGCTGAGATGCAGTGCTTTAGACCGCTGACTGTGTCCCAAATGTAATCTTATTCCATATAATGAGGATAGGGTGCTATTTTGGACCCAACCATAGATTTGGCTTGCTGTCTCTCTGCTGTTAAAATCATGAGTTTCCCGTCGCAGCCCAGCGAGGTCCATCGTGTTTTTATTGTCCCTAAAATGTTACACCTTCTAAACCTATGGTGGAACTGCCTTTGTCCAGCAACTCTCTTCATTTCAGATTCAGTTATAGATATCTCCCTCCCCACCCCACGACCCAGAGAAGCACAGCTCTGGTTCTCATTACCCAGTATATATGTGTGTGTGTGTGTGTGTGTGTGTGTGTGTGTGTGTGTGTGTGTGTGTGTGTGTGTGTGTGTGTGTGTGTGTGTGTGTGTGTGTGTGTGTGTGTGTGTGTCTGGATTTGTATATTTGCGTATGTGGAGCCACAGGATTAGAACCCCAAAGAGATCCCTTACTGTGGCACATGGATGATTGGACCTGTTTTGTTTTTGGGAGAGGAGAGGTGGAAGGAGAAGGGAGGGGAGGAGAGGAGGACCCAAAACCAGGAAGATATTATGGGGTGGACAGACAGTCAGACAGACATGTGTCTCTTTGAGATAGAATGGCCACAGGGTGTAGACAGATGAGACCGGGGTCTGGGGTCTGGGGCGAGGCGGATGAGAGGACGGGGTGGATGAGAGGGTGAGGTGGATGAGAGGAGGCTGGGGTTTTGGGCGAGGTGGATGAGAGGAGTGGGGTTCAAGGGGGATGAGAGGAGGCTGGGGTCTGGGCCGAGGTGGACGAGAGGAGTGGGGTTCAAGGGGGATGAGAGGAGGCTGGGGTCTGGGCCGAGGTGGATGAGAGGAGTGGGGTTCAAGGGGGATGAGAGGAGGCGAGGGGAGGCGATAGAGAGGGGTCTTGTTCGAGGGTTTGAAGGAGGTGAGAGGGGGCAAAAGGGGGCAGAGGGGGGGTGAGGGGGGGTTGGGTTGAAGGGGAGAGGGGATGGAAGGGGGTTCGGGTTTGAGGGGCCGAGCGGGGTCGACGGGAGTCTGTGGATTTCGCTCTTTTATGTACTTTGACCCCAGGTCCACAGGAGGCCCGAGGAGAACACATGCCAATCTCCCCAGGCGGGCAGGATAGCCCTGCCCTCTCCCTCACCTCTACATCTGCCACCAGCCCCTCTCCTCCTTGGCTGTCTCCAAAGAGATATATATGTGTGTGAATGTGTGTTTTGAGCTGGTTTTGGAGTGGAATGCGCTTAGATGATACCTTTGTTTCTCTGTCCATCTTTTAAATCCATCTCTGAAATCCGTCTCTCTCTCTCTCTCTCTCTCTCTCTCTCTCTCATCCCTGTGTAATCTCTATTTGTATTTATTCCCTTTCCAAACCCTATCTATTCCATGTCTAATCCCTGTCTAATTGCTGCCTTATCCCTGTCTAATCCATATGTAATCCCTTTCGAATCCCTATCTAATCCATGTCTAATCCCTGTCTAATTGCTGCATAATCCCTGTCTAATCCATATGTAATCGCTTTCGAATCCCTATCTAATCCCTGTCTAATCGCTGCATAATCCCGCTGCATAATCCCTGTCTAATCCATATGTAATCGCTTTCGAATCCCTATCAAATCCCTTTCTAATCCGTATAAGTACCTAATCCCTTTCTAATCTGTATAAGTACCTAATCCCTAATCTGAATCCAATCAATGTTTTATCCATGTTTAATGTATATCTAATCCCTATCTAATCCATGTATAATCCCTATCTAATCTATATCTAATCCCTGTCTAATTCCTATGAAATCCACATCTAATCCCTGTGTAATTACTATCTAATCCCTCTCTAATCCCTATCTAAACCCTGTCTACTCACTGTATAATCCCTGTCTAATCCCTGTCTAATCCCAATCTAATCTCTGTTTTATAACATGCTGAACTGTTGGTATTAAATTACCTCAGCTCTAACTCCTCAATATGTCTGTCACTCATTTAGTTTATTATTGAGCCGCCTGCAACACACTGTTTTTGTTTTTATTGCCCTGAATGTTAGAGTATAGGTGATACTGTTACACACACTCTCCTCTCCTCTCCTCTCCTCTCCTCTCCTCTCCTCTCCTCTCCTCTCCTCTCCTCTCCTCTCCTCTCCTCTCCTCTCCTCTCCTCTCCTCTCCACTCTCTCCTCTCCTCTCCTCTCCTCTCCTCTCCTCTCCTCTCCTCTCATCTCCACCCTCTCCTCTCCTCTCCTCTCCTCTCCTCTCCTCTCCTCTCCTCTCCTCTCCTCTCCTCTCCTCTCCTCTCCTCTCCTCTCCTCTCCTCTCCTCATCCTCTCCTCTCCTCTCCTCTCCTCTCCTCTCCTCATCCTCTCCTCTCCTCTCCTCTCCTCTCCTCTCCTCTCCTCTCCTCATCCTCTCCCCTCCTCTCCTCTCCTCTCCTAACCTCTCCTCTCCTCTCCTCTCCTCTCCTCTCATCTCCACTCTCTCTGTTCCTCTCCTCTCCTCTTCTCTCCTCTCCTCTCCACTCCTCTCCTCTCCTCTCATCTCCACTCTCTCCTCTCCTCTCCTCTCCTCTCCTCTCCTCTCCTCTCCTCTCCTCTCCTCTCCTCTCCTCTCCTCTCCTCATCCTCTCCTCTCCTCTCCTCTCCTCTCCTCTCCTCTCCTCTCCTCTCCTCTCCTCTCCTCTCCTCTCCTCTCTCTCTGTTCCACTGCAAACTGAATTACATGTGAGTATGAACATCGACACCATTATAGCTGGAGAACACAGTTAGGAAAATCAAATCAAATGAAAATACAAATAATCTCAGAGCACGGTGGCAAGTCAAATCATAATTTAATCATAAATAAATGTAACATTTGTAATTCGACGAGACAATTTCATAAACGCGTGTCGTTTTTTGTGATAAATTATGTAAGAATGGACTAAACTTCAAAAGCTAAATACACTGGCAATTAAATGCAGCAGTGGAGAAGAAGAGGAGTGGGAAGAAGGGGAAAGAAGAGTCTAGGAAAGATGAGGCTAGGGAAGAAGAGGCTAGGAAAGAAGAGGGTAGAAGGGGCTAGGGAAGAAGAGGCTAGGAAAGAAGAGGCTAGGGAAGAAGAGGCTAGGAAAGAAGAGGCTAGGGAAGAAGAGGCTAGGAAAGAAGAGGCTAGGGAAGAAGAGGCTAGGAAAGAAGAGGCTAGGGAAGAAGAGGCTAGGAAAGAAGAGGCTAGGGAAGAAGAGGCTAGGAAAGAAGAGGCTAGGGAAGAAGAGGCTAGGAAAGAAGAGGCTAGGAAAAAAGAGACTAGGGAAGAAGAGGCTAGGAAAGAAGAGGCTAGGAAAGAAGGCTCTAGGGTAGAAGAGACTAGGAAAGAAGAGGCTAGGGAAGAACAGGCTAGGGAAGAAGAGGCTAGGAAAGAAGAGGCTATAGTAGAAGACTCTAGGGAAGTGGAGACAAGGAAAGAAGAGGCTAGGGTAGAAGAGGCTAGGAAAGAAGAGGCTATGAAAGAAGACTCTAGGGAAGAAGAGGCTAGGAAAGAAGAGGCTAGGAAAGAAGAGGCTAGGGAAGAAGAGACTAGGAAAGAAGAGGCTATGAAAGAAGACTCTAGGGAAGAAGAGGCTAGGAAAGAAGAGGCTGGGGAAGAAGAGGCTAGGGAAGAAGAGGCTAGGGAAGTAAAGGGTAGAAAAGGCTAGGAAAGAAGAGGCTAGGAAAGAAGAGGCTAGGGAAGTAAAGGGTAGAAAAGGCTAGGAAAGAAGAGGCTAGGAAAGAAGAGGCTAGGGAAGAAGAGGCTAGGAAAGAAGAGGCTAGGGAAGAAGAGGCTAGGGAAGAAGAGGCTAGGGAAGTAAAGGGTAAAAAAGGCTAGGAAAGAAGAGGCTAGGAAAGAAGAGGCTAGGGAAGAAGAGGCTAGGAAAGAAGAGGCTAGGGAAGAAGAGGAGTGGGTAGAAAAGACTACGGCAGAGGAGTGGGAAGCAGACGCTAGGTAAGAAGAGGAGTGGGTACAATACACTAGGTAAGAAGAGGAGTGGGTACAATACACTAGGTAAGAAGAGGAGTGGGTACAAGATGCTAGGGAAGAAGAGGAGTGGGTACAAGACGCTAGGGAAGAAGAGGAGTGGTTACAAGATGCTAGGGAAGAAGAGGAGTGGTTACAAGATGCTAGGGAAGAAGAGGAGTGGTTACAAGATGCTAGGGAAGAAGAGGAGTGGGTACAAGACGCTAGGGAAGAAGAGGAGTGGGTACAAGACGCTAGGTAAGAAGAGGAGTGGGTACAAGACGCTAGGTAAGAAGAGGAGTGGGTACAAGACGCTAGGGAAGAAGAGGAGTGGGTACAAGACGCTAGGGAAGAAGAGGAGTGGGTACAAGATGCTAGGGAAGAAGAGGAGTGGGTACAAGACGCTAGGGAAGAAGAGGAGTGGTTACAAGATGCTAGGGAAGAAGAGGAGTGGGTACAATACACTAGGTAAGAAGAGGGGTGGGTACAAGACGCTAGGGAAGAAGAGGAGTGGGTACAAGACGCTAGGGAAGAAGAGGAGTGGGTACAAGACGCTAGGGAAGAAGAGGAGTGGGTACAAGACGCTAGGTAAGAAGAGGAGTGGGTACAAGACGCTAGGGAAGAAGAGGAGAGGTAAGAAGAGGAGTTTGAAGAAACGGAGAGCGATGAAGACTATTAAAACCTACCCTAATCAGAAACCGTTGAATAATGACAGCATTTGTGCAAAACTGAAAGCGCTAACCATGGCAAGGTTACTGGGAATATGGCAGAATACAAAGTGTAGTTATTGCCTCCACTAGGCAATCAAACAAGCAAAATGTCAGTGTAGAGACAAAGTGAAGGCGCAATTTAACTGCTCAGACACGATACGTACGTGGCAGGATCTACAGACAATCACGGACTACAAAAAGAAAATCAGACACGTCACGGACACCAACGTCTTGCTTCCAGACAAACTTAATACTCTCTTTGCCTGCTTCGAGGATAATCGGCGCGGCCCGCTACCAAGGACTGTGGGCGCTCCTTCTCCGTGGCTGACACGAGAAAGACATTTAAACGTGTTAACCCTCGTAAGGCTGCCGGCCCACACGGCATCCCTTGCCGTGTCCTCAGAGTAGGCTAGTGTGTTTACGGACATATTCAAAATCTCCCTATCCCAGTCTGCTGTCCCCACATGCTTTAAGATGTACAACATTGTTCCTGTTCCCAGGAAAGCAAAGGTAACTGAACTAAATGACTATCGCTCCGTAGCACTCACTTCTGTCATCATGAAGTGCTTTGAGAGACTAGTCAAGGATCATATCACCTCCACCTTCCCCAACACCCTAGACCCACTTTAATTTGCATATCGTCCCAATATGTCCACAGACGATGCAATCGCCATCACACTGCACACTGCCCTATCCCAACTGGACAAGAGGAATACCTATGTAAGAATGTTGTTCATTAACTACAGCTCAGTGTTCAACACCATAGAAACCTACAACCTCATCATTAAGCTGGAGACCCAGGCTCTCAATGCCGACCTGTGCAATTGGTTCCTGGACTTCCGGACGGACCACCCCCAGGTGGTGAAGGTAGGAAACAACATCTCCACTTCACTGATCCTCAACACTGGGGCCCCACATGGGTGCATGCTCAGCCCCCTCCAGTACTGACTGTTCACCCATGACTGTGTGGCCATTCACGCCTCCAACTAAATCATCAAGTTTGCAGACACAACAGTAGTAGGCTTGATTACCAACAATGAAGAGACAGCCTACAGGGAGGGGGTGAGGGCTTTGGGAGTGTGGTGCCAGGAAAATAACCTCACACTCAACGTCAACAAAACAAAGGAGATGATCATGGACTTCAGGAAACAGCAGAAGGAGCACCCCCCTATCCACATAGACTCTTTTTCACTAGTCTCTTCTTTCCTAGCCTCTACTTCCCTAGCCTCTTCTTCCCTAGCCTTTTTTTCACTAGCCTCTTCTTTCCTAGCCTCTACTTCCCTAGCCTCTTCTACCCTAGCCTGGAGCTTGGAGAAGGTGGAAAGCTTTACGTAACTCGGCGTACATATCACTTACAAACTGAAATGGTGAAGAAGGTGCAATAGTGCCTCTTCAACCTCAGGAGGCTGAAGAAATTTGGTTTGTCACCTAAAACCATCACAAACTTTTACGAATGCACAATTGAGAGCATCCTGTCGGGCTGTATCACCGCCTGGTACGGCAACTACACCGCCCACAACCGCAGTGCTCTCGATAGGGTGGTGCAGTCCGCACAACGCAACACCAGTGGCAAACTACCTGCCCTCCATGACACCTACAGGACCTGATGTCACAGGAAGGTCAAAAAGATCATCAAGGACAACAGCCAAAGCTGGGACAGAGAGGCTGAAAAACAGCTTCTATCTCAAGGCCTTCAGACTGTTAAATAGCCATCACTAGACAGCTTCCACCTGGTTATGTAACCCTTCTATGAAGTCATACAGAACAGAATGTCATACCTGTATTTTTTGTTGCCCTACGCTACCTGGCTAAAATGCTTGCTCGATAGCCTAACTTCCTTTCATGGGCAATGTTAGCTAGTTTTTTATTTTATTTTATTTTATTGAACCTTTATTTAACTAGACAAGTCAGTTAAGAGCAAATTCTTATTTACGATGATGGCCTACCAAAAGGCAATAGGCCTCCTGCGGGGACAGGGGCCTGGGATTAAAAATAACAAATAACAAAAGACAAAACACACATCACAACAAGAGAGACGACACAACACTACATAAAGAGAGACCTAAAGACAACAACACAGCATGGTAGCAACACAACACTACATAAAGAGAGACCTAAGACAACAACACAGCATGGTAGCAACACAACACTACATAAAGAGTGACCTAAGACAACAACACAGCAAGGCAGCAACACAACACTACATAAAGAGAGACCTAAGACAACAACACAGCATGGTAGCAACACAACATAACAAAAACATGGTAGAAACACAACATGGTAGAAACACAACATGGTAGCAACACAACATGGTAGAAACACAACATGGTAGCAACACAACACTACATAAAGAGTGACCTAAGACAACAACACAGCAAGGCAGCAACACAACACTACATAAAGAGTGACCTAAGACAACAACACAGCAAGGCAGCAACACAACACTACATAAAGAGAGACCTAAGACAACAACACAGCAAGGCAGCAACACAACACTACATAAAGAGTGACCTAAGACAACAACACAGCAAGGCAGCAACACAACACTACATAAAGAGAGACCTAAGACGACAACACAGCAAGGCAGCAACACAACACTACATAAAGAGTGACCTAAGACAACAACACAGCAAGGCAGCAACACAACATAACAAAAACATGGTAGCGGCACAACATGGTAGCAGCACAAAACACGGTAAAAAACATTATTGGGCACAGACAACAGCACAAAGGGAAAGAAGGTAGAGATAACAATACATCACACAAAGCAGCCACAACTGTCAGTAAGAGTGTCATTGATGGAGTCTTTGAATGAAGAGATTGAGATTAAACTGTCCAGTTTGAGTGTTTTTTGCAGCTCGTTCCAGTCACAAGCTGCAGCGAACTGAAAAGAGGAGCGACCCAGGAATGTGTGTGTTTTGGGGACCTTTAACAGAATGTGACTGGCAGAACGGGTGTTGTATGTGGAGGATGAGGGCTGCAGTAGCTATCTCAGATAGGGGGGAGTGAACGGGTGTTGTATGTGGAGGATGAGGGCTGCAGTAGCTATCTCAAATAGGGGGGAGTGAACGGGTGTTGTATGTGGAGGATGAGGGCTGCAGTAGCTATCTCAGATAGGGAGGAGTGAACGGGTGCTGTATGTGGAGGATGAGGGCTGCAGTAGATATCTCAGATAGGGAGGAGTGAACGGGTGTTGTATGTGGAGGATGAGGGCTGCAGTAGATATCTCAGATAGGGGGGAGTGAACGGGTGTTCTATGTGGAGGATGAGGGCTGCAGTAGGTATCTCAGATAGGGGGGAGTGAACGGGTGTTGTATGTAGAGGATGAGGGCTGCAGTAGATATCTCAGATAGGGGGGAGTGAACGGGTGTTGTATGTGGAGGATGAGGGCTGCAGTAGATATCTCAGATAGGGGGGAGTGAACGGGTGTTGTATGTGGAGGATGAGGGCTGCAGTAGGTATCTCAGATAGGGGGGAGTGAACGGGTGTTGTATGTGGAGGATGAGGGCTGCAGTAGCTATCTCAGATAGGGAGGAGTGAACAGGTGTTGTATGTGGAGGATGAGGGCTGCAGTAGATATCTCAGATAGGGGGGAGTGAACGGGTGCTGTATGTGGAGGATGAGGGCTGCAGTAGGTATCTCAGATAGGGGGGAGTGAACGGGTGTTGTATGTGGAGGATGAGGGCTGCAGTAGATATCTCAGATAGGGGGGAGTGAGGCCTAAAAGGGTTTTATAAATAAGCATCAACCAGTGGGTCTTGCGACGGATATACAGAGATGACCCGTTTACAGAAGAGTATAGAGTGCAGTGATGTGTCCGATAAGGAGCATTGGTGGCAAATCTGATGGCCGAATGGTAAAGAACATCTAGCCGCTCAAGAACACCCTTACCTGCTGATCTATAAATTAGTCTCTCTGTAATCTAGCATGGGTAGGATGGTCATCTGAATCAGGTTTAGTTTGGCATCTGGGGTAAAAGAGGAGCGATTACGATAGAGGAAACTAAGTCTAGATTTAATATTAGCCTACAGCTTTGATATGTGCTGAGAGAAGGGCAGTGTACCGTCTAGCCATACTCCCAAGTACTTGTATGAGGAGACTACCTCAAGCTCTAAACCCTCAGAGGTAGTAATCACACCTGTGGGGAAAGGGGCATTCTTCTTACCAAACCACATGACCTTTGTTTTGGAGGTGTTCAGAACAAAGTTAAGGGTAGAGATAGCTTGTTGGACACTAAGAAAGCTTTGTTGTAGAGCATTTAACACACAATCCGGGGAGGGGCCAGCTGAGTTTAAGACTGTTTCGTCTGCATTTAAATGGATGAGAGAGCTTCCTACTGTCTGAGCTATGTTGTTAATGTAAATTGAGAAGAGCTTGGGGACTAGGATTGAGTCTTGGGGGTACTCCCTTGGTGACAGGCAGTGGCTGAGACAGCAGATTTTCTGACTTTATACACTGCACTCTTTGAGAGTGGTACTTAGCAAACCATCCCTAAGACCCCTCAGAGACACCAATACTCCTTAGCCGGCCCACAAGAATGGAATGGTCTACTGTATCAAAAGTTTTGGCCAAGTCAATAAAAGTAGCAGCACAATATTGATTAGAATCAAGGGCAATGGTGACATAATTGAGGACCTTTAAGGTTGCAGTGACACATCCATAACCTGAGTGAAAACCAGATTGCATACCCGAGAGAATACTATAGACATCAAGAAAGCCAGTCAGTTGATTAATGACATGTTTTTCCAACACTTGTGATAAACAGGGCAAAATAGAAATAGGCCTATAACAGTTGGGATCAGCTTGATCTCCCCTTTAAATAAAGGACGAACTGTGACTGCCTTCCAAGCAATGGGAACCTCCCCAGAGAGGAGACAGGTTAAAAAGTTGGAGATAGGCTTGGTGATGATAGGGGCAGCAACCTTAAAGAAGAAAGGGTCTAAACCATCTGACCCAGATGTTTTTTTGCGGTCAAGTTTAAGGAGCTCCTTTAGCACCTCGGACTCAGTGACTGCCTGCAGGGAGAAACTTTGTAGCGGGGCAGGGGAAAAAGAGGGAGAAGCATCGGGGATAGTCGCATTAGAAGGGGTGGGAGATGAGGAAATGTTGGACGGGCAAGGAGGCATGGCTGAGTCAAATAGGAATCCTGACGTCATGAAGTGGTGATTAAAGAGCTCAGCCATGTGCTTCTTGTCAGTAACAACCACATCATCAACATTAAGGGACATGGGCAGCTGTGAGGAGGAGGGTTTATTCCCTTGGTCTTTAACCGTTTTCCAGAACTTCTTGGGGTTAGACCTTCAGAGAGAGAACTGCTCCTTAAAGTAACTAACTTTGGCCTTCCGGATAGCCTGAGTGCACTTATTTCTAATTTGCCTGAACGAGAGCCAGTCAGCCTGAGTATGCGTGTGCCGAGCCTTTCGCCAAACGTAACTCTGCAAGATCAGGGGCTGAACCTGTTTTTAATTCTCATTTTCTTCATGTTTGTTAACAATACCATTGACAATATAAAAAAAGAAGGTCCAAGTATATTCGACAGAGGGGATCAAGCTGATTTTATACCAGGTCATGAAGGAAGGCTTGCTCATTACATTTTTTTACCAAGCATCTATGACAAATCAGGAGAGGTCGTTTCACTGAGCAGCCATTATGAACACAGCCTGTAAAACAGTGATCACTAAGGTCATTACAGAAAACACCAGACCTGATACCTATCAGGATTATTTGTGAGGATAACATCCAGGAGAGTAGCCTTTTTTTCTGGGTGTTTGGAGTCATACCTTGTGGGATTGGTAATAATCTGAGAAAAGATTTAGGGAGAGTCCCATTGCTTTAGGTCAGGTGGTTTAAGCATGTCCCAGTTTAGGTCACCTAGCAGGACAAATTCAGACTTAGTGTAAGGGGCTAGGAGAGAGCTTAGGGCAGGTAGGGTACAGGCCGGTGCAGATAGAGGACGATAACACCCAGCAACAGTCAACAAAGAGCTATTTGAAAGTTTAATGCTTAAAACCAGAAAATCAAATTGTTTTGGGACAGACTTGGTGGAGACAACCGAGCACTGAAGGTGATCCTTGGTAAAGATTTCCACTCCCCCACCTTTGGAAGATCTGTCTTTCCAAAAAGGTTATAACCAGAAAGGTTAACATCAGTATTCAAAACAATCTTCCTTAACCACGTCTCAGTAATGACCAACACATCTGGATTGGAGCTGTGAATCCACACTTTCAATTCATACATTCTAGGTATTAAGCTTCTAGTGTTAACATGCAGAAAACCCAGGCTTTTACAAGAGCAGAAATCAGTATAACAGATATCAGAGCACAAAGTCAGAATTGGGGCTAGCAACAGTAGATGGGCCAGGGTGTACATGCACGTTTCCAGATATCATCAGCAGTAATACAATCAGGGCACGGCAGAGGACAGAGAGAGCTCTGCAGTGAAGATTTATAGTATTTGATTGTGCATCACATGGCAACAAGATCATTTTGTACAGAAATTTCATCAGGTAACATGAATACAAAGCCGGCGAGAGGTGGTTAGAATAGGATGGGAGGCCAAGAGTCTGTGTAACCAATAGAGAGTCAGAGTCCCGAGTGTGGGAACAAACATAGTCTGTCCCACAGTTGGGTAAAGAACGTTTGTAGTCAACAAAGCACACAGGAGTCATAAGGCAAATAGCAAAATAGTAAAAGGCACAATCATTATTTTAAATATATAACATCTTGGGGCTAGCCGTTGTAAGTTTAGTGTTGGAGGCGAGCAAAAGCTCGGGAGAGAGGAGTGAGTGTGTGTTGGGGGTACCTGTACCAGACGGGGGAGACAGGCCAGGGCAGACGGTGAACAGAGAGGGGGGAGTGTGGTGGAGGTACCTGTACCAGACAGGGGGAGACAGGCCAGGGCAGACGGTGAACGGATCGCCAGGTGGAATCCAAGCAGCAGTGCAGCAGGCAACGGGAATAGGTGTTTATTTCTGGAGGCAGATTTCTTGTAGAAAATGCCAGTGAATGGTCTTTTGAACAGCAGGAAGGGGGCTTCTGAGGACGCTTCAAAGACTCCTGCCACTTGTTGGGGCCAAAGGCCTCGACACCTTTTACCTCACACCTTTAGTGCAGAATGTGTATCTGGTCTGTCCTTGCAAGCCTGGGAGCCTTACCTCAGCATTCAGTCCCCATAAAATAAAATATATCACTGTAATGTACTTTATTTTCATTTTTATATTTATTTATTTTTCATTTTGGCTTTCAAAATAGCATTAGAGCTAACACTACTCACTCAGTTCCAGGTTGGATGGTGTCCTCGGGTCTCTGCTGTTTGTTTGCTAGAGCACCTTCCGTATATCTTGGAAACAGGAAACCTTGGAAGCAGTAATCTCTCCAGTTCATTTTGGTCAAAATTAGGTTGTAGGTTTAGAGTTTTGATCTGGAGCGAAGGCCATGCTGTGGAGGGTAGCATTCTGCATATGTACCTGCCGAAAAAATCCAAGTTTATCTACGTAAGGTAGGAGGAACTGGAAGAGGCAGAGGAAGTTGAAGAGGAGGAAGAGGAAGAGGCGTAGTATGAGGATGAGGAGGAGAAATTAACATGGGTAAAAGCGTTTTTTTTTTTTTCCTGTTATCTGTGGATTACTTGTCAGAGCAGAGATCACACACTTTTTTATGATTCAACAAGGGGTCAAAATCGAATCAAAATCAAACATTTTTGCAGTTCCATTTACTTTTGATAGTTATGTACATATAAACCAAATTCTTCAAGACTTTTACTCAAGTACTATTTTACTGGGCGACTTTCACTTTTACTTGTGCCATTTTCTATTAAGGAATCTTTATTTTTACTCAAGTATGACAATTGAGTTCTTTTTCCACCGCTGGTCAAAATTTAACAAAGATCCAGAAAAAAAGGGAACATTTCAGATAAAATAACAACGCAATGTTTACATCCCAGGAAAAATTAGCTAGCAATTGCAAGCTAACTAAATGTCCATGAATGTTTCATATGTGTTTCGACCTGTCCCCAAATGAATATAGTTGCTTATCAGTTTTTATATTTTAATAATTTTAAACCTGCATTTCATGAACACATCTGGTGGGGGGTAGAGAAAATCATCAAGTGCACGATGTCGTGTACAGACACACCCGTGGAGCCGGTTTGGATAGCATGTCACAGGATGTGGACGGGGCCCGTTGAACATAAACATGTTTTGTGTTGAACGGAGAGCGACACGCTGAGACATATTGAATGAACAATAACCCTACTGTAATGGCAATGGCAAAATCTATCTGCCTCCAGTGTTCCTGAGCACTGAGAGTGTGAAGTGTGTGTTATGGAGGTGATCCAATATATTTTGAGGGGATCCATTTGAGCCGTATCCTGGTCCTCTCCTAAAGCCCTGATTGAATGACTGGGCTGCTACTGGGCTTACTGGCTGACTGGCTGACTGGCTTACTGACTGACTGGCTGACTGGCTGTCTGGCTGACTGGCTGACTGGCTGTCTGGCTTTACTGACTGACTGGCTGACTGGCTGGCTGGCTGACTGACTGGCTGGCTGATTGGCTGACTGGCTGTCTGTCTGTCTGACTGACTGACTGGCTGACTGGCTGACTGGCTGTCTGGCTGACTGACTGGCTGACTGGCTGTCTGGCTGACTGGCTTACTGACTGGGTGACTGGGTGACTGGCTGATTGGCTGACTGACTGACTGGCTGACTGGCTGACTGGCTGACTGGCTGTCTGGCTTACTGACTGACTGGCTGACTGGCTGTCTGGCTGACTGGCTGACTGGCTGACTGGCTTACTGACTGACTGGCTGTCTGGCTGACTGGCTGACTGGCTGTCTGGCTTACTGACTGACTGGCTGACTGGCCGTCTGGCTGACTGACTGGCTGGCTGATTGGCTGACTGGCGCTGTCTGTCTGTCTGTCTGACTGACTGGCTGACTGGCTGACTGGCTGTCTGGCTGACTGACTGGCTGACTGGCTGACTGGCTGTCTGGCTGACTGGCTTACTGACTGGGTGACTGGGTGACTGGCTGATTGGCTGACTGACTGACTGGCTGACTGGCTGACTGGCTGTCTGGCTTACTGACTGACTGGCTGACTGGCTGACTGGCTGTCTGACTGACTGACTGGCAGATTGGCTGACTGGCTGTCTGGCTGACTGACTGACTGGCTGACTGGCTGACTGGCTGTCTGGCTTACTGACTGACTGGCTGCAGGCGACGGCTGACTGGCTGGCTGTCTGACTGACTGGCTGACTGACTGGCTGACTGGCTGACTGGCTGACTGGCTGGCTGACTGGCTGTCTGGCTTACTGACTGTGTGACTGGGTGACTGGCTGATTGGCTGACTGGCTGGCTGGCTGACTGGCTGACTGGCTGACTGGCTGTCTGGCTTACTGACTGACTGGCTGACTGGATAACTGGCTGACTGGTTCATTGGCTGACTGGCTGACTGACTGGCTGACTGGCTGACTGGTTGTCTGGCTAACTGGCTGACTGGCTGACTGACTGACTGACTGACTGACTGGCTGACTGGCTGTCTGGCTGTCTGGCTGTCTGGCTGTCTGGCTGACTGGCTGACTGGCTGACTGACTGGCTGACTGGCTGTCTGGCTGACTGGCTTACTGACTGGGTGACTGGGTGACTGGCTGATTGGCTGACTGGCTGGCTGGCTGGCTGACTGGCTGACTGGCTGTCTGGCTTACTGACTGACTGGCTGGCTGGATAACTGGCTGATTGGCTGACTGGCTGACTGACTGGCTGACTGGCTGACTGGTTGTCTGGCTAACTGGCTGACTGGCTGACTGACTGACTGGCTGACTGGCTGACTGGCTGTCTTGCTGTCTGGCTGTCTGGCTGACTGGCTGACTGGCTGACTGACTGGCTGACTGGCTGACTGGCTGTCTGGCTGACTGGCTGACTGACTGACTGGCTGACAGGCTGACTGGTTGGCTGGCTGACTGGCTGGCTGGTCCTCTCCTAAAGTCCTAGTTGGCTGACTGGCTGGCTGGTCCTTTGCTAAAGCCCTGGCTGGCTGACTGGCTGACTGGTCGTCTCCTAAAGTCCTAGCTGGCTGACTGGCTGACTGGCTGGCTGGCTGACAGGCTGACTGGTTGGCTGGCTGACTGGCTGGCTGGTCCTCTCCTAAAGTCCTAGTTGGCTGACTGGCTGGCTGGTCCTTTGCTAAAGCCCTGGCTGGCTGACTGGCTGACTGGTCGTCTCCTAAAGTCCTAGCTGGCTGACTGGCTGACTGGCTGGCTGGTCCTCTGCTAAAGCTCTGACTGACTGGCTGGTCATTTTCTAAAGCCCTGATTGTCTGGCTGGCTGATCCTCTTCCAATTCCCTGACTGGCTGGCAGGCTGGCAGGCTGGCTGGCTGGCTGGTTGCCTGGCACCTCCTGAGGTGACTGTATCAGAGCCAGTCAAGCATGAAATCAATCACTCACAGCCTGCTGCCTGCCACCACTATTGTGTCCGAGCCATCTGGGCCTTAGCACACTGTCTACATTTGTGTGTGTATGTGTGTGTGTGTGTGTGTCTGTGTGTGTGTGTACTGTATATGTGTGTGTGTGTGTGTGTGTGTGTGTGTGTGTGTGTGTGTGTGTGTGTGTGTGTGTGTGTGTGTGTGTGTGTGTGTGTGTGTGTGTGTGTGTGTACTGTATGTGTGTGTGTGTGTGTGTGTGTGTGTGTGTGTGTGTGTGTGTGTGTGTGTGTGTGTGTGTGTGTGTGTGTGTGTGCGTTTGACCATGTTAAGGTGCTTGGAAGCTTTGTTCGGACCACCTGTGTAAGTGTGTTAATTACTAGATAACAGCACATATCTCCCATCTCCAGTGAAGCAGGCATAAAGGACAGACAGAGACAGTGATTGGTCAGGAGGATCCAGCATGCTAGTGCACAGCTACGTCTGTTTCCTACCAATACCACAACACTGTCCTGCATGGACTCATTTGGCTTAATGAGAACTCCCTGTGTAGAGGCCTCTGGCCCTACTCTGTTGTGTTCTGCTCTGTTCTGTTCTGTTCTGATCTGTTCTACTCTGTTCTGTTCTGTTCTGTTCTGATCTGTTCTGTTCTGTTCTGCTCTGTTCTGCTCTGTTCTGTTCTGCTCTGTTCTGTTCTGCTCTGTTCTGTTATGTTATGTTCTGCTCTGTTCTGCTCTGTTCTGTTCTGCTCTGTTGTGTTCTGTTGTGTTCTGTTATGTTCTGCTCTGTTGTGTTCTGCTCTGTTCTGTTCTGTTCTGTTCTGTTCTGCTCTGTTGTGTTCTGCTCTGTTCTGTTCTGTTCTGTTATTCTCTGCTCTGTTCTGTTCTGTTCTGTTGTGTTCTGTTGTGTTCTGCTCTGTTCTGTTCCGTTGTGTTCTGTTGTGTTCTGCTCTGTTCTGTTCTGTTGTGTTCTGTTGTGTTCTGTTGTGTTCTTCTCTGTTCTTCTCTGTTCTGTTCTGCTCTGTTCTGCTCTGCTCAGTTCTGTTCTGCTCCATTCTGCTTTGTTCTGCTCTGTCCAGTCCAGTCCAGTCTAGTCCATCCCAGTCCAGTCCAGTCTAATCCATCCCTGTCCAGTCCAGTCCAGTCCAGTCCAGTCCATCCCAGTCCAGTCCAGTCTAATCCAGTCCAGTCCAGTCCAGTCCAGTCCAGTCTAGTCTAGTCTAGTCCATCCCAGTCCAGTCTAATCCATCCCAGTTCAGTCCAGTCCAGTCCAGTCCAGTCTAGTCTAGTCTAGTCTAGTCCATCCCAGTCCAGTCCAGTCTAATCCATCCCAGTCCAGTCCAGTCCAGTCCAGTCCAGTCCAGTCTAGTCTAGTCTAGTCCATCCCAGTCCAGTCCAGTCTAATCCATCCCAGTCCAGTCCAGTCCAGTCCAGTCTAGTCTAGTCTAGTCCATCCCAGTCCAGTCCAGTCTAATCCATCCCAGTCCGGTCCAGTCCAGTCAAGCAGGGTATATTACGAAGCAAGCTAGATCTATTGAGGGTGTACCAAAGAGAGCCAGCTTCAGTTAGCTTCACATTCCAGGTCAGGCTTCATCCGTACTACGACGGTGAATATTGCTCTTCCGCCTGCCGCCAACTCCAGCAGGCTTGTAAGCTGTGCGTGTATACGTCCCATATGGATAGTTCAACTCTGAACTCTTCATTGAGACATCAATCCATGGGAAATTTAGCAGGCTACGGTATGAAACACACTTTTAGATGTGACATCTTTATTTTATTACTTTGGTGTACTTTTAGTTCCAGGTAGAACTCTTTAAGGTTTCATGTAAAACACTTTCCAAAGAGGGTTCTATGGGGGGACAGCCATTGAACCATTTTGCAAACCTTTTTTTTCTAAGAGTGAAGGCTGTAGCCTGAACAATACCCCATAATGACATCACAATACCCCATAATGACATCACAATACCCCATAATGACATCACAATACCCCGACTTCGCTGTGTGATAAACTAACTGTCCATCGTAGGCCAGGCTGGCAGATTGAAACAGTACCGAGCTGTGTGCATACCAGCTGGCCGCCACTGGAGGGCAGCAGAACACAGAACATCTCTCTCTCCATCTCTCTCTCCCTCTCTCTCTCTATCTCTTTCTCTCTCTCTCTCTCTCTCTCTCTCACTCTCTCTCTCTCTCTCTCTCTCTCTCTCTCTCTTTCTCTCTCTCTCTCTCTCTCTCTCTCTCTCTCTCTCTCTCTCTCTTTCTCTCTCTCTCTCTCTCTCTCTCTCTCTCTCTCTTTCTCTTTCTCTCTCTTTCTCTCTCTCTCTCTCCATCTCTCTCTCCTTCTCTCTCTCTATCTCTTTCTCTCTCTCTCTCTCTCTTTCTCTCTCTCTCTCTCTCTCTCTCTCTCTTTCTCTCTCTCTTTCTCTCTCTCTCTCTCTCTCTCTCTCTCTCTTTCTCTCTCTCTTTCTCTCTCTCTTTCTCTCTCTCTCTCTCTCTCTCTCTCTCTCTCTCTCTCTCTCTCTCTTTCTCTTTCTTTCTTTCTCTCTCTCTCCATCTCTATCTCTTTCTCTCTCTCTTTCTCTCTCTCTCTCTCTCTCTCTCTCTCTCTCTCTCTCTCTCTCTCTCTCTCTCTCTCTTTCTCTTTCTTTTTCTCTCTCTCTCCATCTCTATCTCTTTCTCTCTCTCTTTCTCTCTCTCTCTCTCTCTCTCTCTCTCTCTCTCTCTCTCTTTCTCTCTCTCGCTCTCTGTTGTTTTTTCTCTCTCTTTATATATATATATCATCCTTTCTTTCTCTCTCTCTTACTTGCTCTCTTTCTCCATGTCTCTCTTTCTGTCTCTCTTTCTCTCTCTCTCTACCTGTCTTTCTCCATCTCAATCTCTCTCTCTCTTTCTCCATGTCTCTCTTTCTCTCTCTCTCCCTGTCTCTCAATCTCTATATCTCTCTCTCTCTCTTTCTTCATGTCTCTCTTTCTGTCTCTCTTTCTCTCTCTCTACCTGTCTTTCTCCATCTCCATCTCTCTCTCTCTCTTTCTCCACATCTCTCTTTCTGTCTCTCTTTGTCTCTCTTTCCCTGTCTCTCTACATTTCTTTCTAACGCTCTATCTAATCTATCATATAGGGCAGCATGTAGCCTAGCGTTTAGAGCATTATGCCCGTATCTGAAAGGTTGCTGGTTCGAATACCTGAGTTAACAAGGAGAAATATGTTGATGTGCCCCTGAGCAAAGCACTTAGCCCTAACTTGCTCCAGGGGCACTGTACTACTATGGCCAATCTGGCTGGGTACAGGGTCAGCCAAGCTGGCTGGGTACAGGGTCAGCCAATCTGGCTGGGTACAGGGTCAGCCAATCTGGCTGGGTACAGGGTCAGCCAAGCTGGCTGGGTACAGGGTCAGCCAATCTGGCTGGGTACAGGGTCAGCCAAGCTGGCTGGGTACAGGGTCAATCAAGCTGGCTTGGTACAGTGTCAGCCAATGTGGCTGGGTACAGGGTCAGCCAATCTGGCTGGGTACAGGGTCAGCCAATCTGGCTGGGTACAGGGTCAGCCAAGCTGGCTGGGTACGGGGTCAGCCAATCTGGCTGGGTACAGGGTCAGCCAATCTGGCTGGGTACAGGGTCAATCAAGCTGGTTTGGTACAGTGTCAGCCAATCTGGCTGGGTACAGGGTCAGCCAATCTGGCTGGATACAGGGTCAACCAATGTGGCTGGGTACAGGGTCAGCCAATCTGGCTGGGTACAGGGTCAACCAAGCTGGCTGGGTACAGGGTCAATCAAGCTGGCTTGGTACAGGGTCAGCCAATCTGGCTGGGTACAGGGTCAGCCAAGCTGGCTGGGTACGGGGTCAGCCAATCTGGCTGGGTACAGGGTCAACCAATGTGGCTGGGTACAGGGTCAGCCAATCTGGCTGGGTACAGGGTCAACCAATGTGGCTGGGTACAGGGTCAATCAAGCATGCTTGGTACAGTGTCAGCCAATGTGGCTGGGTACAGGGTCAATCAAGCTGGCTTGGTACAGTGTCAGCCAATGTGGCTGGGTACAGGGTCAGCCAATGTGGCTGGGTACAGGGTCAATCAAGCAGGCTTGGTACAGGGTCAGCCAATCGGTGGACAGACAGGTCAGGCTGCTGAGTGGCACTGGGTTAGGATTCAAGGTCAACACAACCTCGTTGTGTGAAGGTATAGGACGGCAAGATACGGACAGCCCAGGTAGCTCAATACATATTCACATGTGGAGAGAGATACATGTAGACATTGATAGACAGACACACAGCAATACAAGCTGAGGGAATGAGCCAGGCTTGGAGATTACTACATTTGAAGAAATCTTCTTCTGTAAACCGAAACACTTGTGAAAACAGACTCTTTCTTATAAATGTCTACAGGCTATAATGAAATTAGTAATTTAATAGATTTAGATTTTCTTGCTGGTTTGATACCGTAATGTTATTATTATCATAATAACTTTAAAGTATAATCTAGTATCCCGATGTGTGATTGAGTTGATCTTTCAGAATGGTAATTGTCCTTTCTTCAGATAAAAATACAATTATCACACATGAATTTATACAATATGGGAGTAATTATATTGGAATAGACTGCAGTATCATAGATATATAGGAGAAACTATGATATCAAGCGTTACACGCTGCCGCGATGGAAATACAATAAATTGGGTTATGAGTCAGGAAATAATTTATAACGTTATTGAAATTAATGTTTTATACTTATTAATAGATTATTATTTTTTATTTTTTTAAACAATCAATGTTAGGAAGGTCAGACGAGAAGTTTTCCAGACACACCAGGGCTGACAATAATTCTGTCAGCTTTTATTGTGAAATTAATTTACTTCCTGTGCGTCTCACCATTCCGTCTGGACATAACACCATAATCGCTTCTTCAACGACGGTTCAACACTAAATCAGCACTCGTCTTCTTCTTACGGAGGGAAATATTGCCGATGTCCATCAGCTACGGAGTAATACATGTCAATCCCTTCATATATATTGGCTGAATGATCTATCATAATTCAGATTGTGCACTAAACCCTACTTTAACCTCAGTCAAAAGGAATCAGTGCTGAGCCCTAAACCCTAGTTTAACCTCAGTCAAAATGAACAAGTGCTGAGCCCTAAACCCTAATTTAACCTCAGTCAAAATGAACAAGTGCTGAGCCCTAAACCCTAATTTAACCTCAGTCAAAATGAACAAGTGCACACGCATCCTGTTCTTCAACTTATACTACCTTTCTGACTGAATGTATTTTCCATTGGTAATCTAACTTCTGTTTAATTATGCTTGAAATATCTCTGGAGATCATTTCAATAGTTCCATAAAAGCAGTAGTGTAGCTAGACATTCTTTGGTGGGTGGCAAAAATTTGGGTGGGCCCCTAAAAAAAATAGAAAAAATATTTCAAGGGAAAACAGAACTTCCTGCATTTCTACACATTTTGCCATGGGGCTTAGAGAAAATGTTTCTGTTTTACAGCTTGTAAAACACTTTTTGGGTTACTACATGATTCCATATGTGTTATTTCATAGTTTTGATATCTTAACTATTATTCTACAATGTAGAAAATAGTAAAAAATTAAGAAAAACCCTGGTATGAGTAGGTGTGTCCAAACTTCTGACTGGTACTGTATATATATATATATATATATATATATATATATATATATATATATATATATATATATATATAATATATATATATATAAACATCAATCTGATAAGGTGGGCCTGGCTCCCCAGTGGGTGGGCCCGGGGCCAACCCAGGCCTACCCGTACCTACGTGGCTGCTTGAAAGATGATTCGAATAATGTGAGTGAAGCTTTCCATGTAAAATAGCTGCATAGTAAAGGTTATTGTGAAAGTCAAATCATATTTATAAAATCAGCTGACCATTTAAAAATGTTTTTTGTCAAAGAAATTTGTAAATTATTTTAGTGATTTTTTTTTATTTATTTATTTTATTTGATCAATTATCTTTTTGTAAACTATTCGGGATTTCAACACATCATCAACATCACTTAACCAATAAAGTCAAAGGTGTAGTTAAATACTCCAGCCATGAATACAATTGATACACAAAACATCTTGCAGAAGTAAAAACAATACCATGCTTAAATTGATAGTATAACAAACATTAAACCACTAAAATAGCGAGACTATATTTGATGTCTAATTATTTAATTAGCCATAGAAGTGAGCTGTACTACAGAATTACATATTAATATCAATTTTAAAACATTGTTGTGCAAAGTAATTGTTCAAATAAGTTTGTATATTACTCATACGTAATATATGTATCTAAAACATGTTCTGTTCTGTTTCCAAATATTATATTTATGTAGTTCCATATACAGTATTTACATAAATAATGTATGCATTGTATTAATCATAAATACTTACAATATTTTAATTAACATACATATACACGTTGAGAATACAATTGCTACATATACACACACTTAAACGTCTCTGCTTCCATTCAAACAAATCACCATGAAAACATTCACGTTAATTTATTCTCCTTCTCTCCCTCTCTGTCCTGTTCTCTCCTTCTCTATCTCCCTGTCCTGTTCTCTCCTTCTCTATCTCCCTGTCCTGTTCTCTCCTTCTCTATCTCTGTCCTGTTCTCTCCTTCTCTATCTCTGTCCTGTTCTCTCCTTCTCTATCTCTGTCCTGTTCTCTCCTTCTCTATCTCCCTGTCCTGTTCTCTCCTTCTCTATCTCTGTCCTGTTCTCTCCTTCTCTATCTCCCTGTCCTGTTCTCTCCTTCTCTATCTCTGTCCTGTTCTCTCCTTCTCTATCTCCCTGTCCTGTTCTC
The DNA here is from genome assembly GCF_965601325.2 of Salmo salar. NCBI lineage: Eukaryota > Metazoa > Chordata > Actinopteri > Salmoniformes > Salmonidae > Salmo > Salmo salar. Next base: position 41,404,918 of record NC_138319.1, read on the forward strand.
TCCTTCTCTATCTCTGTCCTGTTCTCTCCTTCTCTATCTCTGTCCTGTTCTCTCCTTCTCTATCTCCCTGTCCTGTTCTCTCCTTCTCTATCTCTCTGTCCTGATCTCTCCTTCTCTATCTCCCTGTCCTGTTCTCTCCTTCTCTATCTCCCTGTCCTGTTCTCTCCTTCTCTATCTCCCTGTCCTGTTCTCTCCTTCTCTATCTCTGTCCTGTTCTCTCCTTCTCTATCTCTCTGTCCTGTTCTCTCCTTCTCTATCTCCCTGTCCTGATCTCTCCTTCTCTATCTCCCTGTCCTGTTCTCTCCTTCTCTATCTCTGTCCTGTTCTCTCCTTCTCTATCTCCCTGTCCTGTTCTCTCCTTCTCTATCTCCCTGTCCTGTTCTCTCCTTCTCTATCTCTGTCCTGTTCTCTCCTTCTCTATCTCTCTGTCCTGTTCTCTCCTTCTCTATCTCCCTGTCCTGATCTCTCCTTCTCTATCTCCCTGTCCTGTTCTCTCCTTCTCTATCTCTGTCCTGTTCTCTCCTTCTCTATCTCCCTGTCCTGTTCTCTCCTTCTCTATCTCTGTCCTGTTCTCTCCTTCTCTATCTCTCTGTCCTGATCTCTCCTTCTCTATCTCTCTGTCCTGTTCTCTCCTTCTCTATCTCCCTGTCCTGTTCTCTCCTTCTCTATCTCTCTGTCCTGATCTCTCCTTCTCTATGTCTCTGTCCTGTTCTCTCCTTCTCTATCTCCCTGTCCTGTTCTCTCCTTCTCTATCTCCCTGTCCTGTTCTCTCCTTCTCTATCTCTCTGTCCTGTTCTCTCCCTCTCTATCTCCCTGTCCTGTTCTCTCCTTCTCTATCTCCCTGTCCTGTTCTCTCCTTCTCTATCTCTCTGTCCTGTTCTCTCCCTCTCTATCTCCCTGTCCTGTTCCCCCCTTCTCTATCTCCCTGTCCTGTTCTCTCCTTCTCTATCTCTCTGTCCTGATCTCTCCTTCTCTATCTCTCTGTCCTGTTCTCTCCTTCTCTATCTCCCTGTCCTGTTCTCTCCTTCTCTATCTCCCTGTCCTGTTCTCTCCTTCTCTATCTCTCTGTCCTGATCTCTCCTTCTCTATCTCTGTCCTGTTCTCTCCATCTCTATCTCCCTGTCCTGTTCTCTCCTTCTCTATCTCTGTCCTGTTCTCTCCTTCTCTATCTCTCTGTCCTGATCTCTCCTTCTCTATCTCTCTGTCCTGTTCTCTCCTTCTCTATCTCCCTGTCCTGTTCTCTCCTTCTCTATCTCCCTGTCCTGTTCTCTCCTTCTCTATCTCCCTGTCCTGTTCTCCCCTTCTCTATCTCCCTGTCCTGTTCTCTCCTTCTCTATCTCCCTGTCCTGTTCTCTCCTTCTCTATCTCTCTGTCCTGATCTCTCCTTCTCTATCTCCCTGTCCTGTTCTCTCCTTCTCTATCTCCCTGTCCTGTTCTCTCCTTCTCTATCTCTCTGTCCTGATCTCTCCTTCTCTGTCCTGTTCTCTCCATCTCTATCTCCCTGTCCTGTTCTCTCCTTCTCTCTCTACCCTGTTCTCTCCTTCTTTCTCTCTCTGTCCTGTTCTCTCCCTCTCTGTCCTGTTCTCTCCTTCTCTCCCTCTCTGTCCTGTTCTCTCCTTCTCTCCCTCTCTGTCCTGTTCTCTCCTTCTCTCCCTCTCTGTCCTGTTCTCTCATTCTCTCTCTCTCTGCCCTGTTCTCTCCTTCTCTCTCTGTCCTGTTCTCTCCTTCTCTCTCTCGCTGTCCTATTCTCTCATTCTCTCTCTCTGCCCTGTTCTCTCCTTCTCTCCCTCCCTGTCCTGTGCTCTCCCTCTCTGTCCTGTTCTCTCCTTCTCTATCTCTCTGTCCTGTTCTCTCCTTCTCTGCCCTGTTCTCTCCTTCTCTCCTTCTCTGCCCTGTTCTCTCCTTCTCTCTCTCTCTGTCCTGTTCTCTCATTCTCTCTCTCCTACATGTATAACTGGGACATCCTGGTCCTGCGGGCCTGGCTTTGTCATGTACACACCAACTCCTTGCTGTGAAGTGATCCCATAGTTAACAGTTCCACTTAGAGAAGCTCGTAGAGCTACGGCAGGACATCAGGAGACCAACTCCCTACTTTAGAGTTGATTCATGTTCACCCAAAGGGTACCATGCTAGTTATCAGAGTTGATTCATGTTCACACAAAGAGTACCATGCTAGTTATCAGAGTTGATTCATGTTCACACAAAGAGTACCATGCTAGTTATCAGAGTTGATTCATGTTCACACAAAGAGTACCATGCTAGTTATCAGAGTTGATTCACGTTCACACAAAGAGTACCATGCTAGTTATCAGAGTTGATTCATTTTCACACAAAGAGTACCATGCTAGTTATCAGAGTTGATTCATGTTCACACAAAGAGTACCATGCTAGTTATCAGAGTTGATTCATGTTCACACAAAGAGTACCATGCTAGTTATCAGAGTTGATTCATGTTCACACAAAGAGTACCATGCTAGTTATCAGAGTTGATTCACGTTCACACAAAGGGTACCATGCTAGTTATCAGAGTTGATTCATGTTCACACAAAGGGTACCATGCTAGTTATCAGAGTTGATTCATGTTCACACAAAGAGTACCATTTTAATGACATGTGCACAACATTTTAATGAACATGTGCACAACACTTTATGTTACCTTTCAGATGGAATCAATACATTCAAATTCTAATATTTCCTCAATATTAATGTTTTTCATGTCCGCAGAAGTTGTCTATATTTCATGAGTCTGACACAGGAAATTAACTAATTGATTTAATTGATTTAATTGACTGCATATCCCCTTCTCATTTTTTTCAGTTTTCTTTTAATGAGGAGCTCTGCATGTTGTTTTTGTTAGTTTGAACATGGCTGTCATTAGGGATGCCAGTTCCAGCAGGAAAACAGTGCTTGGCCATGAGGACGACGGCAGGCAGGCAGGCAGGCAGCATTCTCCAAACAATGTTTCCATGTTTACAAGAGCCAGAGGGTGAAGTAGGACCTTTATTTCCCTCCTGCTAATTGTTTGATTTCCTGTTGCCGCTGGAGAGCTGAGAGCTAGGCATCATGGGGGGAGAGAGCGAAAGAAAGGAGGGACAGGGGGACGGGGGAGAAAAAGAAGGCTCAGGTTGTTGTTGTGGAAGAGCTAGCATTCTCTCTCTCTCTCTCTCTCTCTCTCTCTCTCTCTCTCTCTCTCTCTCTCTCTCTCTCTCTCTCTCTCTCTCTCTCTCTCTCTCTCCCACTTCATTTGTGTGAAATGCGGGTGGTGGGTGGCTTGAGGCTAGCTCCTCTCTGGAGCTTTGTAGAAATACCAAATGGTGGCATCCATCCCCATCCTGATGTCCCCTGTCTCTGTCACATTTCTCTCTCTCTTTTTTTTGGCATCTTTGTTTTTCTTATTTCTCTAGTTATTCCACATACTCTGTACTGGGTCTGTACGTGTTTGCTCTGTTGTAGTCACTCAGAGAACAATGGGCAGACTAACAACTACTAAGTAATGTCTGAATACAATTGGGTACGTAGAGATCCTATTAAAGTACTGGAGGGGCCATGTCATAAACCCTCGGAATGGCCCAATAATGGCAACCATATTGGTCAGGGAGAAGTCCAAGCCAGTCTAATTGGAATGACTGGCAGAGAGGCATAATCCTGATTTGATTTATGCAGGAACATAAAAGTAAGGCATGTGATATACTAGAAATTGTTTAATAGAATTTTTGTCAACGGAAAATATTGTCATATAATTATAAATACACTTGATATGGGTTTTATACAAATGTTCTGTGTAAAATAGCATCTAAAACACATGTAAACAGACAAATAAATGTTTTTTTTTTCTTCTTGGAAGGCTATTATGAGTGCTATTTCATGATACAATATCAGTATTTGTTGCTTTTACAACTTGTCTAAGTCCTATCGTCAACTGATTTCAGCCAGTGGCTGGGGATGGACTGGGTTCATGTTGTAAAGAGCACCATGGGACTCCACCAAAACAATGGAATTGCCATGGAAACAGGGCCATGAGGGAAAAATCCCAATTCTCCTCATTGTCCGAGCAGAAAAAAAATGTGCCTACAATTACCTATTGTTTATATGTGTACCTGGGGTTGCAGGTAGCCTAGTGGTTAGAGCTTTGTGCCAGTAACTAAAAAGTTACTGAATCGAATCCCCGAGCTGACAAGGTAAAAATCTGTCGTTCTGCCCCTGAACAAGGCTGTTAACCCACTGTTCCCCCGGTAGGCCGTCATTGTAAATAAGAATTTGTTCTTAGCTGACTTGCCCAGTTAAATAAAGGTTACATTTAAAAAAAAATATATATATATATATACTATGTTGAGGTAAAAAGATGACTATAAGGAATGTTAACCCCAACACATATTCATGTCATCGTCGCCAGCTAGCTATCAGTGCAGATTATCTTCAAATTAGCTAGCTATCAGTGCAGATTATCTTCAAATTAGCTAGCTATCAGTGCAGATTATCTTCAAATTAGCTAACTATCAGTGCAGATTATCTTCAAATTAATTGTTTTTCCCTGACATGATGACTCCTTACAGTTAAAACTACTTTGACTACCACCACCATTTAGCTAGCTAAGCTAACCAGCTTATACGAATGGGAGTTAGCATTAAGCAGTTACTTATTCTAAACCTGAAAAGGGACAATTTCTACATGTTATGAAGTGAAAAATGCAAAATATATTGATATCGGACTTAAGTAACCACATTTTGAGCCTGATACAATACATAAATCATGATGGACTTGACAAATATCCACTTTGTTTGGTCAAATTTGTTGAATGTGCGCCAATCTGGTCAATGGAACAGTCAGCTTTCCATAGACCCCTCTACCGCATCTATTGTGTATATGGAACGGTGGCATTCCATGCCTCAGGACTACCTGACATGATGACTCCTTGCTGTCCCCAGTCCACCTGGCCGTGCTGCTGCTCCAGTTTCAACTGTTCTGCCTGCGGCTATGGAACCCTGACCTGTTCACCAGACATGCTACCTGTCCCGGACCTGCTGTTTTCAACTCTCTAGAGACAGCAGGAGCTGCATTGCTTGCTGTTTGGGGTTTTAGGCTGGGTTTCTGTACAGCACTTTGAGGTATCAGCTGATGTAAGAAGGGCTATATAAATAATTTGATTTGATTTGATTTGTATATTGGCAGTTCATTCATAGGATCATTCCACAAAAGTTGACTGGCTAGCTAGCTATCAGCGCAGATTATCTTCAAATTAATTGTTTTACACAAAATCTTATCACTGCAGCATGGCTGACCAACTCCCTGACCAAAATGGCTGACCTTTACACCCGTCATAAGAAGGTTCATGTATATTCTAGTATTCTAATTCCTAGTTCTATGGTTGGGTACTGCTTCCTATTATTGGGCGCGTTGAAAAACAGACCAGCAGACCATAAATCTTTAGTTTTAGAGTGCAGGACAAGTTGTGTTGGTGCAAGGGAGGTCCCTTCTGTCTTTCTCTTTCTCAGGGTGTGAGTTTTACTTTATACCCCCTGGTCTATTCTGGTTAGTATCTGGAGGCTGTCATCGACAAGGGTGTGTGGAGATTTGACCCACTCATCCCACACTGATCCCAGCCCTCATTCAGCAGGTGGTAGGCTTTACAATTTCTGGTTTTGTAAGCTACCGTAGGAGAGATGACACATTTACTGTGATCAGCGCCAGCCAGACAGGCTGGATACATATGGGCCAGGCAGACCAGGCGGAGAAGAGTCTTCCTCTGACTTTGTGGTCCTGGTTGTGAGGGGCCAGAGTCTTACCTACCGCTGTTTTATCACCCTGGCTCTTTCTCATGTTAATGTATGGTAATCAGCACACAAGGAGATTGTTTTAATCGGATTGCTGGTTTTAGTTTTGTTTTGCTTTTGCCTTCAGAACCCGGAGAATGTGTCGGTGAACAAAAAGGGTCTGTTGTCAGGTGGCAGTAAGCCACTAATTCTCTGAGCTTTTTGACATTAGTACAATCCTGCAGACAGACAGACAGACAGACAGACAGACAGACAGACAGACAGACAGACAGACAGACAGACAGACAGACAGACAGACAGACAGACAGACAGACAGGCAGGCAGGCAGGCAGGCAGGCAAGCAGGCGATCGGCCGTCTGTGAGACTTCGCCTCCAAAATCTGGATGCTGTCTTTTTAAATTAGCTTAAAGAGAACCGGCTTTGTGTCAGTGTCCCCTACTGGTCTACTCTGAGCTTTGACAGAGCAAGCAGCCACTGAGAGAAATATAACATTATCCTATGATGAAAATACTGAGCATAACTGTCCTTCAACATCCTAATATAACCTCCTGGGCTAAGATAATATGATAATAGTAAAGTAATAGTCATACAATATTTTTTTAGCAAGTGACTCAATTCACCTGTTAGGAAGAGACGTCATTGTAGAATGTGTAAGAAAATATTTGTGAAAGTAAAATAACTGTTTTGGATGAAGAAAGAAAAAAGGTCATTCTCAAGCAATAATAATAATTAATAATATAATAATAATAGTGATTTTTTAGGTTTGACATTCTCTAATATTTTGTGCATTATCATCAGGGATGATAAAGTAGAGGACAGACAGACAGACAGACAGACAGACAGACAGACAGACAGACAGACAGACAGACAGACAGACAGACAGACAGACAGACAGACAGACAGACAGACAGACAGACAGACAGACAGACAGACAGACAGACAGACAGACAGACAGACAGACAGACAGACAGACAGACAGACAGACAGACAGAGACAGACAGCAGAGTGACTGCCTTGTGCCACATCGCCTTAGGTCTTGTGTGATGGATGCCCCTGCCAGTGCCAGCTCAATACCCCATACCCATCTCCAGCCCGTCTCCAGCCCGTCTCTGCCTGGCAGACATCAGGATCTAATCCGTCCTGATGGGGGTTGTCATCTCAGTACTAATTTAAACTCTCCAACCACCAGACTCCCCCACCTGGCTGCTTTAATCCCAGGCAGACAGGCCCTCCTCCACACATCTCTGCGCCTCGTCTCCCCTCCTCCCGCCTCTCCTCTCCTCCTCCCCACCTCTCCCATTCTTCTCGCCCCTCCTCTCCTCATCCTAGGGCCCAGGGGCCTCCTCCCCACCTCTCCTCATCCTAGGGCCCAGGTCCTTCCAGCAGCCCCACAGGGGTCTGATGCTAACGCCACAATCCTCCATGACAACAGCGTGTTTTAATCCTCCCCTCCATCGATTGTATTAATCTTATCTGTGTTTAATTACATTTTTTTAAGACTCGTGCTGTATGCCAGCTTTGTGCTCCATGGAGCCGGCGGATGGGGTCCTCATTTCAGATGGATTTTAATTTTCTGGCACCATTTTTTTTGTGAACTTATTGACATGTTAGCATAGCTTTACATGGTCTGAAGTAAACATATTGACATGTTAGCATAGCTTTACATGGTCTGAAGTAAACATATTGACATGTTAGCATAGCTTTACATGGTCTGGAGTAAACATATTGACATGTTAGCATGGCTTTACATGGTCTGAAGTAAACATATTGACATGTTAGCATAGCTTTACATGGTCTGAAGTAAACATATTGACATGTTAGCATAGCTTTACATGGTCTGGAGTAAACATATTGACATGTTAGCATAGCTTTACATGGTCTGAAGTAAACATATTGACATGTTAGCATAGCTTTACATGGTCTGAAGTAAACATATTGACATGTTAGCATAGCTTTACATGGTCTGAAGTAAACATATTGACATGTTAGCATAGCTTTACATGGTCTGGAGTAAACATATTGACATGTTAGCATAGCTTTACATGGTCTGAAGTAAACATATTGACATGTTAGCATAGCTTTACATGGTCTGGAGTAAACATATTGACATGTTAGCATAGCTTTACATGGTCTGAAGTAAACATATTGACATGTTAGCATGGCTTTACATGGTCTGGAGTAAACATATTGACATGTTAGCATAGCTTTACATGGTCTGGAGTAAACATATTTACATGTTAGCATGGCTTTACATGGTCTGAAGTAAACATATTGACATGTTAGCATAGCTTTACATGGTCTGAAGTAAACATATTGACATGTTAGCATAGCTTTACATGGTCTGGAGTGAATCATTGTGGGATCAGTGAATCATTGTGAGATAAGTGAATCATTGTGAGATCAGTGAATCATTGTGAGATCAGTGAATCATTGTGAGATCAGTGAATCATTGTGAGATCAGTGAATCATTGTGGGATCAGTGAATCATTGTGAGATCAGTGAATCATTGTGGGATCAGCGAATCATTGTGAGATCAGTGAATCATTGTGAGATCAGCGAATCATTGTGAGATCAGTGAATCATTATGAGATAAGTGAATCATTGTGAGATCAGTGAATCATTGTGAGATCAGTGAATCATTGCGGGATCAGTGAATCATTGCGAGAAGAGCGAATCATTGTGAGATCAGTGAATCATTGTGAGATAAGTGAATCATTGTGAGATAAGTGAATCATTGTGAGATCAGTGAATCATTGTGAGATCAGCGAATCGTTTTGAGATCAATGAATCATTGTGAGATCACTGAATCATTGTGAGATCACTGAATCATTGTAAAAGTACATAACATGTGATGTAGTAGCCCCTTCCATTTTAAAACCTAAAGCAGATATCCTTGGGGTGGAGGTTTTAAGGTTTCACCTCTGAAAGTCAAAATGGACCTTTTATCTAACTATGTGGCTCTGCATGTATTAGTATCTGGGTTTGCTGAGTGAGAGACTTAGATTGTGAGAGTTTATTTTTTATTTTGTGGCTTAGATTTAGTCAATTGAAGGATGTATTTAAAGGTTTTCATGCCAGTTCCTGCTACACTGCAGGTGCATCTAATTACAAACACGTGCGCATACACACAATCACACACTCACCCCGTCTAATTATGCCCTGGTTTATTCCGGCTCTTTGGAGAGATGCACACTACCTTCATACACCTACAGTCTTAATTTTGACATGCTGTACAGATGCATATTAACACTGAAAAAACATATAAACGCAACATGTAAAGTGTTGGTCCCATGTTTCATGAGCTGAAATAAAAAGATCCCAGAAATGTTCCATACAAAGCTATTTCTGTCAAATTTTGTGCACACATTTGTTTACATCCCTTTTTTGTCAAGATAATCCATCCACCTAACAGGTGTGGCATATCAAGAAGCTGATTAAACAGCATGATCGTTACACAAGTTCACCTTGTGCTGGGGACAGTAAAAGATCCCTCTAAAATGTACAGTTTTGTCACACAGCACAATGCCAACAGAGCTGTGCCCAGAGAATTTAATGTTCATTTCTCTACCATAAGCCACTTCAAACATCATTTTAGAGAATTTGGCAGTACGTCCAACCGGCAAGACCTCCATATCCGGCTTTATGACCTGCGGGATCGTCTGTGACCAGCCACCTGTATAGCTGATGAAACTGTGGGTTTGCACAAACAAACAAAAAATGTCTACACAAACTGTCAGAAACCGTCTCAGGGAAGCTCATTTGCGTGCTCGTTGTCCTCACCAGGGTCTTGACCTGACTGCAGTTCGGCGTTGTAACTGACTTCAGTGGACAAATGCTCACCTTCGATGGACACTGGCACACTGGAGAAATGTATTCATCACAGATAAATCCCAGTTTCAACTGTACCGGGCAAATGGCAGACAGCATGTATGGCGTTGTGTGGGTGAGCGGTTTGCTGATGTAAACGTTGTGAACAGAGTCCTCCATGGTGGAGGTGGGGTTATGTTATGGGCCCCATGGTGGAGGTGGGGTTATGGTATGGGCCCCATGGTGGAGGTGGGGTTATGGTATGGGCCCCATGGTGGAGGTGGGGTTATGGTATGGGCCCCATGGTGGAGGTGGGGTTATGGTATGGGCCCCATGGTGGAGGTGGGGTTATGGTATGGGCCCCATGGTGGAGGTGGGGTTATGGTATGGGCCCCATGGTGGAGGTGGGGTTATGTTATGGGCCCCATGGTGGAGGTGGGGTTATGGTATGGGCCCCATGGTGGAGGTGGGGTTATGTTATGGGCAGGTATAAGACGAGATCCTGAGGCCCATTGTCGTGTCATTCATCCGCCGCCATCACTTCATGTTTCAGCATGATAATGTACGGCTCCATGTCGCAAGGACCTGTAACACAATTCCTGGAAACTGAAAATGTCCCAGTTCTTCCATGGCCTGCATACTCACCAGAATTGTCCCCAATTGAGCATGTTTGGGATGCTCTGGATCAAGGTGTATGACAGCAATTTCCAGTTCCCACCAATATCTGTCCACAAAAATAAGCCCACGAAGTGAGGTATTTTTGTATGGAGGTCAATTAAAGAGTGTTGAATTCGGTCATTCAAAAATTTAATTGCTATTTTGCTTGGTGAGGCTTATTTGATTGAATATAAGTTTCCTAATGGTTAGGTTGTTACGAATTTTGGCAACTTACCCCAAAAAAACTACTTTATTTCAGAGTTGTGCCTGTTGTCATAGAGATAGATAGAAGACTCATCATAGATATAACCCGTTTTAGCATTGACATTGCTATTGAAGGCTTCCACCATTTTAAAGTAGTCAAATGAGCGTTGGGAGCAATCAGCCAATGAATAATGACATTTACTACTTTAAAATTGAGTTAGCCTCAGTGGCACTGCCCATGCTGTCACAGATGCTATAATAGCACAAATACAAAGATGAGTCCTCTTTCTGTCTCTATGGTCTGTTGTTCACAATCGTACCAGCCTCCCATAGACTAGAATTGTCCCACCTGATCTCCCCTCATTCCGCCTGCCTTCCATCTTTGAGGACATGTATTTCCAACGGAGAGAGCGGTCACTCTAATATCTTCACAATATCATAGATAATCGTTGTACACAGTCAAGATGACCATGAGCTGAAACAGGTGTTCTCAATGTCCATATCTTGATTTGTATCCATCCTGATTAACTCATTATGCTGCATTCAGGGAAAGGTTATAGTCAGTGAATCATTCACTAGAGATTACAGTGATTGCTGCCAGGCAATCAGAAATATATAAATTCTTCAAACAAACAAACAAACAGCAACAGCCATCTGGTCAGAAGGGGAAGGGATTCTGTGTGTGATATGCAAAGTCTATCTGGGAATCTGTGTAGTTTTAATCTTCGCAAAGATTCACCCCAGTTTTGTTGTAATGCTTGTTGTTATGTACTCAACATCCTTAAAAAGAGGGGCCACATAAAGCATATTGGTATAAAGTTCCAGTTATAGGGACTAATGTACCAGTTATAGGGTCTAAAGTTCCAGTTATAGGGTCTAATGTACCAGTTATAGGGTCTAATGTACCAGTTATAGGGTCTAATGTACCAGTTATAGGGTCTAATGTACCAGTTATAGGGACTAATGTACCAGTTATAGGGTCTAATGTACCAGTTATAGGGTCTAAAGTACCAGTTATAGGGACTAATGTACCAGTTATAGGGTCTAATGTACCAGTTATAGGGTATAAAGTACCAGTTATAGGGACTAATGTACCAGTTATAGGGTCTAATGTACCAGTTATAGGGTCTAAAGTACCAGTTATAGGGTCTAAAGTACCAGTTATAGGGTCTAAAGTACCAGTTATAGGGTCTAATGTACCAGTTATAGGGACTAAAGTACCAGTTATAGGGTCTAATGTACCAGTTATAGGGTCTAATGTACCAGTTATAGGGTATAAAGTACCAGTTATAGGGTCTAAAGTTCCAGTTATAGGGACTAATGTACCAGTTATAGGGTCTAATGTACCAGTTATAGGGTCTAATGTACCAGTTATAGGGTCTAATGTACCAGTTATAGGGACTAAAGTACCAGTTATAGGGACTAAAGTTCCAGTTATAGGGTCTAAAGTACCAGTTATAGGGTCTAAAGTTCCAGTTATAGGGTCTAAAGTACCAGTTATAGGGTCTAATGTACCAGTTATAGGGTCTAATGTACCAGTTATAGGGTATAAAGTACCAGTTATAGGGTATAAAGTACCAGTTATAGGGACTAAAGTACCAGTTATAGTGACTAATGTACCAGTTATAGTGTCTAAAGTACCAGTTTTAGAGTTTGACACTGCATATGTTATTGCAATGTTTTTGTGGATATTTTTATCTGATTTGTTATGGCCACTTTCATGGTAGCAATATAATACATTGAGATGCCAGCAATATAATACACTGAGATGCCAGCAATATAGTACACTGAGATGCCAGCAATATAGTACACTGAGATGCCAGCAATATAGTACACTGAGATGCCAGCAATATAATACATTGAGATGCCAGCAATATAATACACTGAGATGCCAGCAATATAGTACACTGAGATGCCAGCAATATAGTACACTGAGATGCCAGCAATATAATACATTGAGATGCCAGCAATATAATACACTGAGATGCCAGCAATATAGTACACTGAGATGCCAGCAATATAATACACTGAGATGCCAGCAATATAATACACTGAGATGCCAGCAATATAATTCATTGAGATGCCAGCAATATAATTCATTGAGATGCCAGCAATATAATACACTGAGATGCCAGCAATATCGTTCAATGTGCAGCTTTAGTGAGAACTCTGAAAATTCAACCCTTCGTCTACTACGTCGAACCCTTTATACTGCTTATGCTGCAACAACCGAATGTGCCATAACAATTACGGAGGCGTCAGAAATGGCATGCCCTAATATTTACATAGCTATAAAAAACCCAATGCTAACCCTACCATACACATTGATATTGGTGTTGGAGTGTGACTGAGACATGTAGCTAGCAGCAGGTCTCTCTCTGTTCTTCTCTAATTTCCCGATAGAAGATGGCTCCCAGGGCTCCCGTGGAGCTTGGCAATGCGGGTTTTCTTTGCATATTTTGGGGGGAGGGGGAAAACGTGAAGTTGAAACATCCTGTTTCGTCTGGTGGGAGTGAGTTCAGTGCCTCTGTAAGTAACGTCAGACATGGACCCTGGAGGACGTCTGTCTGTCTGTGGTGGTTGCTGCCTGCCTGTTCTCCGCTACCCTTGGGCCCCAGGTGGCGATACACCAGTGATGAGAGGAAATAGGGACAGAGGAGGGACACTGTGTGATGAGAGGAAGAGCAACAGAGAAGGGACACTGTGTGATGAGAGGAAATAGGGACAGAGAAGGGGCACTGTGTGATGAGAGGAAATAGGGACAGAGAAGGGACACTGTGTGATGAGAGGAAGAGCAACAAAGAAGGGACACTGTGTGATGAGAGGAAATAGGGACAGAGGAGGGACACTGAGATGAGAGGAAGAGCAACAGAGAAGGGACACTGTGTGATGAGAGGAAAGAGGGACAGAGGAGGGACACTGAGATGAGAGGAAGAGCAACAGAGAAGGGACACTGTGTGATGAGAGGAAAGAGGGACAGAGGAGGGACACTGAGATGAGAGGAAGAGCAACAGAGAAGGGACACTGTGTGATGAGAGGAAATAGGGACAGAGGAGGGTCACTGAGATGAGAGGAAGAGCAACAGAGAAGGGACACTGTGTGATGAGAGGAAAGAGGGACAGAGGAGGGGCACTGTGTGATGAGAGGAAAGAGCAACAGGGGAGGAATATGTTGTGTATTGATATTCTAGTTTTGTCCCTTTAGGGCACCTGTAACCTCCCCTTGCTTACCTACGTTGAAATGCTTGGAATGTTCTTCCTGTAAACGCATTAAACAATGCCCACGTTAATTTCTACTCCCGTCTCATGTCCTGTCCTTATATTAGTTGTATAAGTAATACAGTGTGCTATACAACAGACACTGTGTGACGAGGAAGAAACGTTCTCACGTTTGTACTCATCATCTTCGGCAGAAAGTCTGAGTTAAATTCGTTATTTTTGTTTTCGCTGTAGGAAGACACAAACAAAACGTGGAGCTAGCCAGTCGAATGATGCTAGCTAGCCTTTGATGTCACGGCAACGAGAGCCTCGAGGGATAGGAAGAGTTTCGAGGGATAGGAAGAGTTTCGAGGGACAGGAAGAGTTTCTCGGCGGGAGAAAGTGAAGTCATCATGAGTTAAAAGAAAGAAAAAAAAGTGGTCTGGGTGTAAGGGACCGTCTGAAAAGTGTGAGAAAGAAAAATAAACCGAAAATGTCTGCATTGATCGGAAATATAGGAACATTTGATGAATCTGTGGAACAATGGAGTTCTTACACAGAACGTTTTGAGTACTTTGTGTTGGCAAATGGAATTAACCTGTTATGGCTAGGGGGCAGTATTTTCACGGCTGGATAAAAACGTACCCGATTTAATCTGGTTACCACTCCTACCCAGTAACTAGAATATGCATATACTTATTACATATGGATAGAAAACACCCTAAAGTTTCTAAAACTGTTGTAATGGTGTCTGTGAGTATAACAGAACTCATTTGGCAGGCAAAAACCTGACAAGGTTTCAGGCAGGAAGTGGCCTGGCTGACAAGGTGTCGTTCTTCTTGTCTCTGTTTATTGAAGAGTGAGAATCTTAGCTGTCCCGTGACACTTCCTACGGCTGCCATAGGGTCTCAGAAGGCGGTAAAAAGCTGAATCGTGGCTTTGCAGGCTCTGGCTGAAAAAAAGTAGCGCGTTTGGGTAGTGGCTGGTTACAGTACTGTGAGACTCAGGCTCGTGCCCGCGTCGACCGAAAGCTTTGTTTACTTTCATCTGTTTAGCTAAAAGGAGATTCCCGGTCGGAATATTATCGCTTTTTTACGAGAAAAATTGCATAAAAATGGATTTTAAACAGCGGTTGACATGCTTCGAAGTACGGTAATGGAATATTTCGATTTTTTTTGTCACGAATTGCGCCATGCGCACGACCCTGATTTACCATTTCAGATAGTGTCTGGGCACGAACAAAACGCGGCTATTCGGATATAACGATGGATTATTTTGGACCAAACCAACATTTGTTATTGAAGTAGCAGTCCTGGGAGTGCATTCTGACGAAGACAACAAAAGGTAATCAAACTTTTATAATAGTAAACCTGATATTGGTGAGTGCTAAACTTGCCGGGTGTCTAAATAGCTAGCCCGTGATGCCTGGGCTATGTACTTAGAATATTGCAAAATGTGCTTTCACCAAAAAGCTATTTTAAAATCGGACATATCGAGTGCATAGAGGAGTTCTGTATCTATAATTCTTAAAATAATTGTTATGCTTTTTGTCAACGTTTATCGTGAGTAATTTAGTAAATTCTTAGTGAATTCGCCGGAAGTTTGCGGGGGGTATGCTAGTTCTGAACGTCACATGCTAATGTAAAAAGCTGTTTTTTGATATAAATATGAACTTGATTGAACAAAACATGCTTGTATTGTATAACATAATGTCCTAGGGTTGTCATCTGATGACGATCATCAAAGGTTAGTGCTGCATTTAGCTGTCTTCTGGGTTTTTGTGACATTATATGCTAGCTTGAAAAATGGGTGTCTGATTATTTCTGGCTTGGTACTCTGCTGACATAATCTAATGTTTTGCTTTCGTTGTAAAGCCTTTTTGAAATCGGACAGTGTGGTTAGATAAAGGAGAGTCTTATCTTTAAAATGCTGTGAAATAGTCATATGTTTGAAAAATTGAAGTTTTTGTATTTTTGAGGAATTTGTCATTCACGCCACGCCTATCATTGGATATTGGAGCAGGTGTTCCGCTAGCGGAACGTCTAGATGTAAGAGGTTAAAGCAGAAGTCGTTGTGCCAACATTTTTGACTGTTATGGGAGGAAAAACATTCTATCTACTGTGCAGCCTAGTAACGCCTGAAAAACCTGGTGATTAATCATATGAGGAAATTGTGGCTACCTTAAAAGGACATTATTCTCCCAAACCACTGATAATCGCAGAGAGATTCCGGTTTCATAAGAGAAATCAAGAGAAGTGGGAATCAATCGCACAGTTTGTGACTGTATTGAAACAGTTATCTGAACACTTTGAATTTGGGCGATCACTGAGTGACACTATACGTGATTGGTTAGTGTGTGGCATGTGCAGCGAGGCCATCTGACTGAGAGTAACTTAACATTGCAGAGAGCAACAGAAGTGAGTACATCAATGGAAATGGCAAATAAAGACGTACAACAGCTAAGTGCATCGACCAAAGTGCATAAGGTGTCTACGTGGTTAACAAAAACAAGGTAGGAGGTGGCAAGCCATGCTATCGCTGTGGGAAACCAGGTCACCAAGCCATGCTATCGCTGTGGGAAACCAGGTCACCAAGCCATGCTATCGCTGTGGGAATCCAGGTCACCAAGCAGAGGAGTGTTGTTGGTGCAAAGACTTAGACTGCAGAAGTTGTGGGTAAAAAGGGAATGGAACGTGAATGTAAAAACAAAAAGAGACAATCAAACCAAAGTACTGAACAAAGGAAAAGCGACTTCAGGAAGTACAAAAAGAAAGTGCATAAAATGGAGCACACAGAGGATGAACAAAGTGATACCCTGTCTGAAGGGGAAGAATCTTTGCATGTTATGTCAATTTCAGACAATGGATACGGTTACTGGGTAACACCGCTACTGGATGGAAACGCAGTATGGATGCTGGGGGACACTGGAGCAGCCATATCTTTGCTGTCTGAGGCTGTATACAAGGAGAAACTACATCACCTCACACTACAGCCCACAAAGATGACGCTGAAAACATACACAGGTGAGATTGTTCCAGTGAGAGGAAGCGTGATTGTTACAGTGGAGCTCAACAAACAGAAGGTAAAGCTACCACTCTACATTGTGAAAGGCAACCATCCAGCATTGCTCGGACGAACACATGGCTGGAAAAAGATCAAACTAAACTGGCAGGAAATTCACATGGTTGCAAAAGAGGACACGAACCTACAAGGGATATTGAGGAAACACACGGATGTGTTCAAAGGAGACCTTGGCAGGATGAAGGACATAACAGTTAAACCGACCGTGAAACCAGACAGCAAGCCAAAATGCTTCAAAGCTAGACCTGTCCCATACTCCATTAAACCAAAAGTTGAAATTGAGCTAAACAGACTAGTGGAGAGTGGAGTATTTGATCCAGTGAATGTTAGTGAAGCAGACTAGTGGAGAGTGGAATATTGTATCCAGTGAATGTTAGTGAATGGGCTACACCTGTTGTTCCAGTCATAAAAAAAGATGGATCACTCAGACTCTGTGGTGATTTCAAAGTCACAATTAACCCAGTCTTGACTGCTGAAAAATATCCACTACCCCTCATTGACGACCTCTTTTCTGGTTTAGCTGGAGGACAAAAATTCAGTAAGATATACTTATGTCAGGCCTATCTACAGATGCATGTGGACCAAGAGTCACAAGAACTGTTGAACATAGTGACTCACAAAGGACTGTACAGGTACCGGAGGCTTCCTTTCGGAATCACCTCAGCTCCGGCCTTGTTTCAGAGAGCTGTGGACCAGATACTGAGCGGGCTCACTGGGGTCCAATGTTACCTCGATGATCTACTCATCACCGGCAAAGACGAGCAGGAGCACCTGAGAAACCTGAACGCTACACTACAGAGATTGGAGGAGTACGGTCTGAGGGTCTGGAAGGACAAATTACAGTTTTTCCGGCCTTCTGTTGAGTACCTGGGCCACGTCATCGACAGTTCGGGGCTCCACAAGGCGCCATCGAAGGTGAAGGCCGTTGTGGAAGCTCCATCCCCACAGAACGCGAGTCAGCTGAGATCATTCTTAGGACTACTGACATACTACGCAAAGTTTGTGCCAAACCTAGCTAACGTGTTAAAGCCACTGCATGAACTTTTGAACAAAACCAAACAGTGGAAGTGGACAGACAGAAGTGAGGAGGCATTCAAGAAAGCGAGAACAGCCTTAGCTCAGTCAGAGGCCCTAACCCACTTCAACCCCAACTTGCCATTACAGTTGGCATGTGATGCATCGCCTTATGGCGTTGGTGCAGTTGTCTCACACATCATGTCATCAGGTGAAGAAAGGCCAATTGCTTTCGCATCATGGACCTTAGGTAAAGCTGAGAGCAATTATGCACAGATAGAGCTTGAAGCACTCACCATTGTGTTTGGAGTTAAGACATTTCATCAGTTTCTGTTTGGCCGACGATTCACACTACTGACGGACCATAGACCCCTCACCTCCATCTTTGGTCCCCACACCGGCATTCCGTCGTTTGCAGCCAGCCGCATGCAGCGATGGGCGTTATTGTTATCTGCTCACCAGTACGATATCAAGTATAGAAGGTCTGAGCAGCACTGCAATGCAGACGGCCTCTCAAGGCTTTCCTTACCTGTCACACAAACTGAGCACTCCCAGGCTGAAATCTTCTACTTCAAGGAAGTGACGAACGCCCCAGTTACATCTGTCCAAGTGAAAAAGTTCACCCACACTGATCCAGTGATGTCTGAGGTCATGGACATTGTCACTTGTGGAAAAGAAGGAGAGTTGTCGGACAGCCTACAACCTAGTGAGGAGAAACGAGCTCACAGTTCAGTTTGGATGCTTGCTATGGGGTTTTCGAGACATCATACCGCCGCCACTGAGAAGGCAGGTGCTTGAAGAACTCCATTCAGGGCACTGTGGCATGGTGCGAATGAAGGAGATTGCACGCAGCTACTTTTGGTGGTCAGGTCTGGACGCAGCTATCGAAGACAAGGTCAAGTCATGTTCTGCATGTCAAAAGATGAGGAACATGACTCAGTTAGCGCCACTACACCCATGGGACTTCCCAGAGGAGCCTTGGCAGTGAGTTCACATAGATTATGCAGGCCCACTGGAAGATCGTATGTTCTTAGTCGTAGTTGACGCACATAGCAAATGGCCTGAGGTCACAGTGATGAAGAGCACCTCAGCGGAGAGAACGATCGAAGAGCTACGGTCAAACTTCAGTCGCTTCGGCTTGCCAACGCAACTCGTTAGTGATAATGGCCCCCAACTGGTGTCTGAAGAGTTCCGGTCATTCATGGAAGCAAATGGAATTCAGCACATCAAGTCAGTGCCGTATCACCCTGCAACGAACGGTCTCGCTGAAAGGTTTGTCCAAACGATAAAGCAAGCTTTAAAATCATCACAAGGGAACGGCTCCCTCAATAGGCGTCTAAACACCTTCCTGTTAACCTACAGAAACACTCCCCAAGCTACAACCAAAGTGGCACCCGCGTCAGCCATGATGAAAAGACAGCTTTGCACGTGACTCGACCTCCTGAGACCTCCAATGACGAAACAGGTTGTACAGACACAACAGAGAGCACAGGTGGAGAGACGGCGCAAACCAAAAGACAGAAGCTTCATAGCTGGAGAGAGAGTTCTTGCTCGGAACTACTGCAATGGTCCAAAGGGGATACCAGCAACAGTGGTTGCACAAACAGGGCCTGTGTCCTACACAGTTCACACACCGGAAAACATCTGGAGGAGACACGTGGATCAACTGTTTCCAGGAACCAACCTCAGAGATGACTCATGTCAAGTGACAAACCAAGATCAGCTACTGGAGACCTACCATGACTACGAGCCATCACCTGAACATCCACTGCAGAAACCTACAAATGTGGAAAGCGCTTCAGACTCACCTGAATCAGCCAGAGTGCCTACTCAGGGTACTGTTGCACCCCAGTCTGGGCATACACCATCACCACTCAGACTCAGAGATAACCTCTCTGGGGTATGTGGGACGCTAGCGGATTCTTCTCAGGTTTTCGCCTGCCATATGAGTTCTGTTATACTCACAGACATCATTCAAACAGTTTTAGAAACTTCAGAGTCTTTTCGATCCAAATCTACTAATAATATGCATATATATTGTTTTTATTTACTTTTCTGCTCTTTTGCACACCAGTATTTCTACTTGCACATCATCATCTGCATATCAATCACTCCAGTATTCATTTGCTAAATTGTAATTACTTCACTACAATGGCCTATTTATTGCTTTACCTCCTCACGCCATTTGCACACACTGTATATAGACTTTTTCTGTTGTGTTATTGACTGTACATTTGTTTATTCCATGTGTAACTCTGTGTTGTTGTTTGTGTCACACTGCTTTGCTTTATCTTGGCCGGGTCACAGTTGTAAATGAGAACTTGTTCTCAACTGGCCTACCTGGTTAAATAAAGGTGAAATAAAATGTTTAATAAAATGAAAATGCCCTCAGACGAACCATCAAACAGCCAAGCAACAATACAGGACGCTCTGCATTTGTTTTTCCACTGCTGCTACTCTCTATTTATTATCCATGCATAGTCACTTTACCCCTACCTACATGTTCAAATTACCTCGACTAACCTGTAGCCCCGCACATTGACTCGGCACCGGCACCCCCTGTATATAACCTCATTATTGTTATTTTATTGTGTTACTTTTTATTTTATTTTTTACTTTAGTTTATCTAATCAATATTTTCTTAACTTTATTTCTTGAACTGCAATGTTGGTTAAGGGCTTGAAAGTAAGCATTTCACTGTAAGGTCTACTACACCTGTTGTATTCAGCATTTCACTGTAAGGTCTACTACACCTGTTGTATTCAGCGTTTCACTGTAAGGTCTACTACACCTGTTGTATTCAGCGTTTCACTGTAAGGTCTACTACACCTGTTGTATTCGGCGCATGTGAAAAAATACAATTCGATTTGATTTGATTTGACACCGGGTGCTGTAGATGTCCTGGAGGGCAGGCAGTGTGCTCCCGGTGACGCGTTGGGCTGAGAGGCCCTGTGGTTGCGGACGGTGCAATCGCAGTACAAGGCGGTGATACATCCCGACAGGATGCTCTTCACGGTGCATCTGTAGAAGTTTGTGAGAGTTTTCAGGGTCTTACCACACTTTTGTACCGCTTGGATTCAATTGGCAGAAAAAGGGTGAAGCCAGAAGAGATACATCAGTTGGTAATTACAACATGTGTCTGCATGACAAAAGCCTCCCATTAAAGATGGCCACAACAAGGACAGGGTTTCTCGCCCCTTTCCGCCACGGCTCGATTATGTCTGGGGGAGGTTCAAGATGGGGGGAGGGGGGATGGGTGGGAGGGGAGAAAGGGTGTTTTGGGGACATGTTAACAGAAAACATGGCAAAACAAATTGTTCACGCCCACCTGTTTAGATTTCCATTGAAATGCTTCTCTCCACTTGTTCTTTGACATTCATCTCTGTCTGTATAGAGGGCGGACCCTACCAGCTGCCATCGTCCCTCTTCACAATAAAGAAGACCTTTCACTGGAGGACAATGAAAGAGGCTTCTCTATTCTCCTCCACCCTGATGGTCTGTCTAATAATATTTATCGTCAATAGTCATAGATCAACAAAGGACAACACTGCATAACGGACAGTCCCAGTCTGAATCAGAATTGAACACGGAATAAAACTCCACAACTGATTTTCAGATCCCGACTGTTTTTAATAGAAAATCTTAGGCTTTTGTCCATAGTGGGAGAAGCAGTGGGTGCTTCTGTACCGTCCGAGTCTAAGTGATCGAAGGGGGGAGAAAAGGCTTGGATGGTTGGTTTGGGTCCCTGATGTTCTTCTTGGCCTTCATGCGACACCTGGTGTTGCAGGTGTCCTCTGAAGCGCCTTGCGGTCTGCGGCGGTGGAGTTTCCTTACCAGGAGGCTGTGATTCAGCCCAACAGTATGCTATTAATGGGGCCCTTGAAGACACTCTGAGGGCCCTTGTGGACACTCTGAGTGTCCTTGTGGACACTCTGAGGGTCCTTGTGGACAATCTGAGGGCCCTTGTGGACACTCTGAGGGCCCTTGAAGACAGGCCCAATTTCTTCAGCATCCCGAGGTAGAAGAGTGGCTGTCGTGACATCTTCACTGCGGTGTCCTTGTGGTTAGACCATTTCAGCTACTCTGAGATGTGTACGCTGAGGAATTTGAAGTTCCTGACCTTCGACAAGGCGATAAGGATTGGGGGCGTGTCCAGCCTGGTTCCCCCTTGAAGTCCACAATCAGCTCCTTTGTTTTGCTGACATGTTTACCACCAGAGGATATTTACCTGGCACCACCAGAGGATATTTACCTGGCACCACGTCGTCAGAGTGCCTACCTCGTCCCTGTAGGCCGTGTCATCATAGAAAAATATGAATAATTACGTGGCAGATCAGCTTTAATATTGCAGATATTTTGCTTTATTATGTTCCCCTAACCCTACCACCCTTCTCTAATTGCAGTAAACTAATGGACAAGAACACTTAGGCTTCTACTTCCAGCTTCTACATACTATATACATTTTACAGACACTGTATCTTTTACATTAGTTACCTTTTCTTTGTTTGTTTTTTTGTCCCACCTTTCAGCAACACTCAATCCCTCCCATCTATCTCTGAACACGGTCCAGTATTGATTTATATTTGCCATATACTATTCAACAGTGTTGTGATGTTTCAGAAAAGTTCTGAACTTTTCAATTCTCATAGTTTCAACAGATTGTAAATTAAAGATACCATTTTTTTTGTTTTTTGCCAAGAGTACTTTTGAGCAACACTCCAACGCAGGGTACCATCCACAGTGCCCAGCTGCAGTCCAGTGTTGTATGGCACCTGGGGTATCTAGTAAATGGTACTAGCATTTGGATTATACCCCCACTCTGGAGTCTATGGGAGCCCCATGCCTGCCTGCCGATGCTGGATGCATGGATGCTGACGGTGCAGCATGGAGTCTGACGGTGCAGCATGGAGTCTGACGGTGCAGCATGGAGTCTGACGGTGCAGCATGGAGTCTGACGGTGCAGCATGGATGCTGACGGTGCAGCATGGAGTCTGACGGTGCAGCATGGAGTCTGACGGTGCAGCATGGAGTCTGACGGTGCAGCATGGAGTCTGACGGTGCAGCATGGATGCTGACGGTGCAGCATGGAGTCTGACGGTGCAGCATGGAGTCTGACGGTGCAGCATGGAGTCTGACGGTGCAGCATGGAGTCTGACGGTGCAGCATGGAGTCTGACGGTGCAGCATGGATGCTGACGGTGCAGCATGGAGTCTGACGGTGCAGCATGGAGTCTGACGGTGCAGCATGGAGTCTGACGGTGCAGCATGGAGTCTGACGGTGCAGCATGGAGTCTGACGGTGCAGCATGGAGTCTGACGGTGCAGCATGGAGTCTGACGGTGCAGCATGGAGTCTGACGGTGCAGCATGGAGTCTGACGGTGCAGCATGGAGTCTGACGGTGCAGCATGGAGTCTGACGGTGCAGCATGGATGCCATGGCCCCTTTAACCTCCACCTGTGGGTTACCACTCGGCACCAGGTTGGGGCTGAAGTGACACCACATTGTTTGGACTACCAGGGAGTCACATTTCTGCATTTTTGTCACATGCAGGTTTTTTTTCTCTCTCCTGGTGGAGTACTGCAGGTATGGCTGGTATGGAACAGAATATACAGACTCTTCTTTGCATCTTTCAACAGCAGACCAGATCCCGGGCTTCCTCCAATCAGGGGAGCCCTTTCTGACAGGTTACAGTAGAGGACATGGGACAGTCGTATAGAGATCAGCAGCGGGACACCGCCTCTCCGGCGACGGCACCGTTGTCGTACATGACTGAGACCTGGCAGGGATATGTCGTGTTCCCAAACTCTGCTGGTCCTCAGAGACTGAGTCCACCCCAGATGTCATGTGTGTGTGTGTTGAGGGCGAGGGAAGGCGAGGGAGAGCTTTGTGTGTTGAGGGCGAGGGAAGGCGAGGGAGAGCTTTGTGTGTTGAGGGCGAGGGAAGGCGAGGGAGAGCTTTGTGTGTTGAGGGCGAGGGAGAGCTTTGTGTGTTGAGGGCGAGGGAGGGCGAGGGAGAGCTTTGTGTGTTGAGGGCGAGGGAAGGTGAGGGAGAGCTTTGTGTGTTGAGGGCGAGGGAGAGCTTTGTGTGTTGAGGGCGAGGGAGGGCGAGGGAGAGCTTTGTGTGTTGAGGGCGAGGGAGAGCTTTGTGTCTCTGTGTGTTGAGTGAAGATGGTCTCGAATTTTTTCCCCCTCTGGTTGCACATGTGACATGCTGGTAAACATTTGGTAAAACTGATTTAAGTTTGCCTGCATTAAAGTCCCCGGCCACTAGGAGCGCTGCTTCTGCATTAGCATTTTCTTGTTTGCTGATGGCCTTATACAGCTGGTTGAGTGCGGTCTCAGTGCCAGCATCGGTCTGTGGTGGTAAATAGACAGCTACAAATAATATAGATGAGAACTCTCTTGGTAGATAGTGTGGTCTACAGCTTATCATGAGATATTCTACCTCAGGGGAGCAATACCTCGAGACTTCTTTAATATTAGACATGGCGCACCAGCTGTTATTGACAATAAGACACACCCCACCACCGATCGTCTTACCAGACGTAGCTTCTCTGTTCTGTCGGTGCATGGAAAATCCCTCCAGCTCTATATTATCCGTGTCGTCGTTCAGCCACGACTTGGTGTAACATAAGACATTACAGTTCTTAATGTCTCGTTGGTAGGATAATCGTAATCGTAGGTCATCCATTTTATTTTCCAATGATTGCATGTTAGCAAGTATAATTGATGGCAGTGGGAGTTTACTCGCTCGCCTACGGATTCTCAAACGGCAGCCTGATCTGCATCCTCTTTTCCACCATCTTTTCTTCAAGTAAATGACGTGGATCTGGGCCTGTTCCCGGAGAGAAGAACATCTTTCTCGTCAGACTCGTTAGAGGAAAAAGCATTTTTTTCCCCCAGTTTTGTGGTGAATAATCCCAGTTCTGATGTCCAGAAGTTATTTTCGGTCATAAGAGACGGTAGCGGCAACATTATGAACAAAATAAGTTACAAACAAATAAGTTACAAGCAACTAAAAAAAAAAAAAAAACGAACGACATAGCACAATTTGGTTAGGAGCATGTAAAGTATCAGCCATCCTCTTCGGCGACGTCGGCGTCAATCTCGGCATGGGTCTTAGTGTGGGTGTCAGTGTGGGACATATTTTACCCCCCTCCTCTCTTTCTGTGTATAAGTCCATTCAGGAAACTGATGATGCTTTTTGTGCTGTCTTTTCTTCTGCCCAGTGGGAGGATGGTGTGGGCCTCTCCTCTCTCTACCTCCTCTACTTTATATGTCCTTCTGCTTCTCCTTTCTTCCTACCTCCTCTCTCTCCCTCCCTCCTCCTCTGCCTTTTCTCTCTCTTGTCTCTTCTTTTCTCTTTCTCCCTTCTCCTCCTCTGTCTCTCCTTCAATTCGTCCTCTCCTCTCCTCTCTCTCCTTCCTCTCCTCTCTCTCTCCCTCCTCTCCTCTCTCTCTCCCCCTCCTCTCCTCTCTCTCTCTCCCTCCTCTCCTCTCTCTCCTTCCTCTCCTCTCTCTCTCTCCCTCCTCTCCTCTCTCTCTCTCCCTCCTCTCCTCTCTCTCCCTCCTCCCTCTCTATCTCCCTGCTCTTCTTTCTTTCTCCCTATTCTCATTTCTCTCTCTCTCCTCCTCCTCTCCTTCTCTCTCCCTCTCATTTCTCTCTCAGCTCTCTCTCTCCTCTCTCTCCCTCCTCCCTCTCTCTCTCCCTTCTCTCCTCTCTCCCTCCTCTACTTTCTCTCTCTCCCCCCTCTCCTTTCTCTCTCTCTCTCTCTCTCTCTCTCTCCCTCCTCCCCTCTCTTTCTCTCTTCCTCCTCTCCTTTCTCTTTCTCTCTTCCTCCTCTTCTTTTTCTCTCCTTCTCCTCTCCTTTCTCTTCCATTACTTTTAAGTGTACCAGGGAATAGATGGCGTGACATCGCAGCGGAGCCAAGGAGACAAAGCAAAGGTCATGCAGCTCATTGATCTGTGAGGCCCCTGGTATAAACCCCCAGTATACTGGGGCTATGTAACACACTGAGCCATAGAAATGCAGTCATAATGGAGGCTTGTGCTCTACCCATTCAGAGGCAGCAATCAGTGGATTTACACTTTGATGGGGAAGAGAAGAAGAAACCCTTTGGAGTCCTGACCTTTAGATTGACTCAAAGACTGACAGATTAAAATCACTGGCCCTTCATAACCCTGACTGTATAAACGACATATCTAAGTCACAGTTCACATCCATGGCCCTTCATAACCCTGACTGTATAAACGACATATCGAAGTCACAGTTCACATCCATGGCCCTTCATAACCCTGACTGTTTAACCTCTATGGGCTACTCAACAGCCAGTGGAATCCCGTGGCACGATATTCAAATACCTTAGAAATGCTATTACTTCAATTTCTCAAACATATGACTATTTTACACCATTTTAAAGACAAGACTCTCGTTAATCTAACCACACTGTCCAATTTCAAAAAGGCTTTACAACGAAAGCAAAACATTAGATTATGTCAGCAGAGTACACAGCCAGAAATAATCAGACACCCATTTTTCAAGCCAGCATATAATGTCACATAAACCCAAACCACAGCTAAATGCAGCACTAACCTTTGATGATCTTCATCAGATGACAACCCTAGGACATTATGTTATACAATACATGCATGTTTTGTTCAATCAAGTTCATATTTATATCAAAAACCAGCTTTTTACATTAGCATGTGACGTTCAGAACTAGCATACCCACCGCAAACTTCCGGTGAATTTACTAAATTACTCACGATAAACGTTCACAAAAAACATAACAATTATTTTAAGAATTATAGATACGGAACTCCTTTATGCAATCGCTATGTCCGATTTTAAAATAGCTTTTCGGTGAAAGCACATTTTGCAATATTCTGAGTAGATAGCCCGGCATCACAGGGCTAGCTATTTAGACACCCACCAAGTTTAGCCCTCACCAAAGTCAGATTTACTATAAGAAAAAATGTTATTACCTTTGCTGTTCTTCGTCAGAATGCACTCACAGGACTTCTACTTCAATAACAAATGTTGGTTTGGTTCAAAATAATCCATAGTTATGTTCAAATATCCTCTGTTTTGTTCCTGCGTTCAAGACACTATCCGAAGGGTAAAGAAGGGTGACGCGCCCGACGCGTTTCGTGACAAAACATTTCTAAATATTCCATTACCGTACTTTGAAGCATGTCAACCGCTGTTTAAAATCAATTTTTATGCCATTTTTCTCGTAAAAAAGCGATAATATTCCGACCGGGAAACCCTGTTTTAGTTCAAAGACAGAGAAAATAAAAACATGGGGTCGCCTCGTGCACGTGCCTCAGTCTCATTGTCCTCTGATCGACCACTTACCAAAGGCGCTAATGTTTTTCAGCCAGGGGCTCCAAAGACATCATTCAGCTTTTTCCCGGGTTCTGAGAGCCTATGGGAGCCGTAGGAAGTGTCACGTTACAGCAGAGATCCTCAGTTTTCAATAAAGAGAGTGAAGAAGCCCAAGAAATTGTCAGACAGGCCACTTCCTGTAAGGAATCTTCTCAGGTTTTTGCCTGCCATATGAGTTCTGTTATACTCACAGACACCATTCAAACAGTTTTAGAAACATTAGGGTGTTTTCTATCCAAAGCCAATAATTATATGCATATTCTAGTTTCTGGGCAGTAGTAATAACCAGATTAAATCGGGTACGTTTTTTATCCGTCCGTGTAAATACTGCCCCCTATCCCTAACAGGATAAACGACATAAATCATAGTTCACATCCATGGCCCTTCATAACCCTGACTGTATAAACGACATATCTAAGTCATAGTTCACATCCATGGCCCTTCATAACCCTGACTGTATAAACGACATATCTAAGTCATAGTTCACATCCATGGCCCTTCATAACCCTGACTGTATAACCGACATATCTAAGTCATAGTTCACATCCATGGCCCTTCATAACCCTGACTGTATAAACGACATATCTAAGTCATAGTTCACATCCATGGCCCTTCATAACCCTGACTGTGTAAGTCCCGTGTGGCTCAGTTGGTAGAGCATGGTGTTTGCAACGCCATGGTTGTGGATTCAATTCCCACGGGGGACCAATAAGGAAAAAAAGGATAAAGTAATGTATGAAATGTATGCATTCACTACTGTAAGTTGCTCTGGATAAGAGCGTCTGCTAAATGACTAAAATGTATAAACTACATATCTAAGTCACAGCCTGCTGCCATGGTTGCAAAGATTTCAAAAAGCACCCTTTTTAAAAATTATTCTCTCACTTATTAAACCCTTTTTTAGTTGGTCTGCTAATGTGGATACTTAGTGTGTTTTTTTTCTCAAACAGGAAGCTAGGGATTGATGAGATTGATGGGATTGATGATGTTTCTTGGATTGGTGAGCCTGTGCCATAAACTCAGTCAGACAGACAGGTCCCTGCTGTCTCACACCATCATCAGTACTACTGTAGACAGCTATAGTTAAGAGAAGACAGACAGGTCACTGCCTTGGAAACACACTAGTGTCAAAACAGCTGAGTATCACCTTCCTGTTCCTTTTCCAGTACCAAGGATGAAGACAGCTAGAGATGTTTTATTGTAACCTAGGTACTCCTGTCAGAAGTACCTATCACCTTATCATGATATTTTCCTCTCTGCTGATACATTGAAGACGTCAGATGCGTAATTAAAGAGAAAACATCTCCAATCACTCAGTTATTTCACAAGAGGACTAAACAAGAGAAACACTCTAGCCTCGTCTTTACTCTTGGCGGTTCGCAGCCTCCAAAATGCCTTGTTGGGCCTTCCTCTCCCCTCTCCTTCTCCCTCTATCGGTCACCCTACCTGATGCCTTGTTGGGCCTTCCTCTCCCCTCTCCCTCTCCCTCTATCGGTCACCCTCCCAAATGCCTTGTTGGGCCTTCCTCTCCCCTCTCCTCTCCTTCTATCGGTCACCCTCCCAAATGCCTTGTTGGGCCTTCCTCTCCCCTCTCCTTCTCCCTCTATCGGTCACCCTACCTGATGCCTTGTTGGGCCTTCCTCTCCCCTCTCCCTCTCCCTCTATCGGTCACCCTCCCAAATGCCTTGTTGGGCCTTCCTCTCCCCTCTCCTCTCCCTCTATCGGTCACCCTCCCAAATGCCTTGTTGGGCCTTCCTCTCCCCTCTCCTCTCCCTCTATCGGTCACCCTCCCAAATGCCTTGTTGGGCCTTCCTCTCCCCTCTCCTTCTCCCTCTATCGGTCACCCTCCCAAATGCCTTGTTGGGCCTTCCTCTCCCCTCTCCTTCTCCCTCTATCGGTCACCCTCCCAAATGCCTTGTTGGGCCTTCCTCTCCCCTCTCCTCTCCCTCTATCGGTCACCCTCCCAAATGCCTAGTTAGGCCTTCCTCTCCCCTCTCCTTCTCCCTCTCTCCACCCCTCTGTGTTTCCTAGTTGGGTCTTCCTCTCCCCTCTCCTCTCCCTCTCTCCACCCCTCTGTGTTTCCTAGTTGGGTCTTCCTCTCCCCTCTCCTTCTCCCTCTCTCCACCCCTCCGTGTTTCCTAGCTGGGCCTTCCTCTCCCCTCTCCCTCTCTCCGCCTGCTCTTTTCCCAGTGGTGCTAGTTTTATTCACAACCATTCAACAGCTCAATCTATCCCTACTCGGACTACGTCTGTCCGTCCGTCTGTCCCCAGGCGCGTTGGTTTTGATGACTGCTTTCTGCTTTGTCAGAACAGAACAGAATGTCGCTAAATTTACACTTAGAACAGAGCACTAATGCTACGCCAGGCCTCTCTGGGCTTTGACAACATTTAAAAAAAAACAACCTCGCAGGCAATCAGCACAGGCAGCTAGGCAGCCGTAGCTAGCCATTTAATTCAGCTAGTACCTTGGGAGGACCCACCTGAGACCAGTAGGACTTCCTGTGGAGACACAACTGTCAGCATTAAAGGGCATTACCGGCGTACAACACAAAAAACACTCAGTTTCATGTCCCCGCTGAACACACAAAAAGCACACGGAACAAGCCTCTTTTCCAAGGCTTTACAAGCCCCTTTCATTTCCAATGCTGTGTCTAAGTGCACAACAGAGAATTAGACTCACTTAGAACTGCCAACCCTAAAGATCAACAACGGCAGTTTGACCCCTTGATAAGCGAGTTGTATGTGATTGCTGTTAATATTGCTGTGAGTCTGGGTCTGTGAGTCACTGCTGGTTTTAGTCATCGCAGAACACAGAACTACAACTTGCGTGACCTACATTTTTGTCGTGAGAGACACGGTAAAACAATTATCATTGAAGCAGACACATGTAGATGGCTGGTTGCTGAACCGTTTTATGTAATAACAGAAAATGACATCCTTGTCCAAAAAACAATAACGTCATCGGA
>NC_138319.1:41440000-41450000 GCF_965601325.2 Salmo salar
TCCTCCACTCTGCTAGCTGCTCCCAGTCCTCCACTCTGCTCCCAATCCTCCACTCTGCTCCCAGTCCTCCACTCTGCTAGCTGCTCCCAGTCCTCCACTCTGCTAGCTGCTCCCAGTCCTCCACTCTGCTAGCTGCTCCCAGTCCTCCACTCTGCTAGCTGCTCACAATCTTCCGCTCTGCTAGCTGCTCCCAATCCTCCACTCTGCTAGCTGCTCCCAGTCCTCCACTCTGCTAGCTGCTCCCAGTCCTCCACTCTGCTAGCTGCTCCCAGTCCTCCACTCTGCTAGCTGCTCCCAATCCTCCACTCTGCTAGCTGCTCCGTCCTCCACTCTGCTCCCAGTCCTCCACTCTGCTAGCTGCTCCCAGTCCTCCACTCTACTAGCTGCTCCCAATCCTCCACTCTGCTCCCAGTCCTCCACTCTGCTAGCTGCTCCCAGTCCTCCACTCTGCTAGCTGCTCCCAATCCTCCACTCTGCTAGCTGCTCCCAGTCCTCCACTCTGCTAGCTGCTACCAGTCCTCCACTCTGCTAGCTGCTCCCAGTCCTCCACTCTGCTCCCAGTCCTCCACTCTGCTAGCTGCTCCCAGTCCTCCACTCTGCTAGCTGCTCCCAATCCTCCACTCTGCTTCCAGTCCTCCACTCTGCTAGCTGCTCCCAGTCCTCCACTCTGCTAGCTGCTCCCAGTCCTCCACTCTGCTCCCAATCCTCCACTCTGCTCCCAGTCCTCCACTCTGCTAGCTGCTCCCAGTCCTCCACTCTGCTAGCTGCTCCCA
The DNA here is from genome assembly GCF_965601325.2 of Salmo salar. NCBI lineage: Eukaryota > Metazoa > Chordata > Actinopteri > Salmoniformes > Salmonidae > Salmo > Salmo salar. Next base: position 41,440,774 of record NC_138319.1, read on the forward strand.
GTCCTCCACTCTGCTCCCAATCCTCCACTCTGCTCCCAGTCCTCCACTCTGCTAGCTGCTCCCAGTCCTCCACTCTGCTAGCTGCTCCCAGTCCTCCACTCTGCTCCCAATCCTCCACTCTGCTCCCAGTCCTCCACTCTGCTAGCTGCTCCCAGTCCAAATCCTCCACCCCCCTAGCTGTTCTCACAGTGAATTACACCCATGGTTTCTCCAACAGTATCTCGACGTGTGGATAGATTCCTCACCAAGCCATGTTGGGCCTTCCTCTGTTATTTGATTTGATGTGTTTTGCTGATCTGTTCTTATGTCAGAGGAAATTCATTTCTAGATTATTATTTTTGTATTTATTTTCTAGTAAAATACAGAACATTTCCACAGGTTTTTGACATATTTTGAGCAGGGTTATATTGCTTGCCACAGAAATGGTTAAAATGCTATAGATGATTGTGCATGAATCTGTTGAGAGGATTTGTCTATCTCACTGGTATTAACGTGCAGACGCTTTGTGTTCAGCGCTAGGCTCTGGAGTCCTATTCAATTAAAACAGGAAGGCCTAGTTAAAAATAAATAATATACCTATTTTTATAAAATACATGTTTGAATGTATAGAATTAACAAATCTGCTTTTACTATGTGAGAATATACATGATGCACTTTATTCTATCCTAGATACCCAGGCATGTGAACACCTTTTTTATCTAACCGTTATACCTGCAGGGATGTCCCATTGAGACAAACATTTTTCACGGGAGCCCAGTTCTTGAAGATGTCCCTGTTCTTAAAGGTGGCCCTGTTCTTGAAGATGGCCCTGTTCTTTAAAGTGTCCCTGTTCTTTAAAGTGTCCCTATTCTTGAAGATGTCCCTGTTTTTTAAAGTGTCCCTGTTCTTGAAGATGTACCTGTTCTTTAAAGTGTCCCTGTTCTTTAAAGTGTCCCTGTTCTTTAAAGTGTCCCTGTTCTTTAAAGGTGTCCCTGTTCTTTAAAGGTGTCCCTGTTCTTGAAGATGTCCCTGTTCTTTAAAGTGTCCCTGTTCTTTAAAGTGTCACTATTCTTGAAGATGTCCCTGCTTTTAAAGTGTCCCTGTTCTTGAAGATGTACCTGTTCTTTAAAGTGTCCCTGTTCTTTAAAGTGTCCCTGTTCTTGAAGATGTCCCTGTTCTAGAAGATGTCCCTGTTTTTTAAAGTGTCCCTGTTCTAGAAGATGTCCCTGTTCTTTAAAGTGTCCCTGTTATTTAAAGGTGTCCCTGTTCTTTAAAGGTGTCCCTGTTCCTGAAGATTTCCCTGTTCTTTAAAGTGTCCCTGTTCTTTAAAGTGTCCCTGTTATTTAAAGGTGTCCCTGTTCTTTAAAGGTGTCCCTGTTTTGAAGATGTACCTGTTCTTTAAAGTGTCCCTGTTCTTTAAAGTGTCCCTGTTCTTGAAGATGGCCCTGTTCTTTAAAGTGTCCCTGTTCTTTAAAGTGTCCCTGTTCTTTAAAGTGTCCCAGTTCTTTAAAGTGTCCCTATTCTTGAAGATGTCCATGTTTTTTAAAGTGTCCCTGTTCTTGAAGATGTACCTGTTCTTTAAAGTGTCCCTGTTCTTTAAAGTGTCCCTGTTCTAGAAGATGTCCCTGTTCTTTAAAGTGTCCCAGTTCTTGAAGATGTCCCTGTTCTTTAAAGTGTCCCTGTTCTTTAAAGTGTCCCAGTTCTTGAAGATGTCCCAGTTCTTAAAGGTGCCCCTGTTCTTTAAAGTGTCCCTGTTCTTTAAAGTGTCCCAGTTCTTGAAGGTGCCCCTGTTCTTATGTTACCATGTCTTAGCAGGGCGGGGCCTCTGTGTGCTGGTCTATAATTAACTGTTGATGATGTTGTTGCTGATGTCATCACCCAGCGTGGGGGTGGAGCCTGGCCATGCCAACACACCTGTTGTTGTGGAGCATGGCATCTGATACTATTACCCACACAGCCGGAACGCCAACCTGCCTGCTGGGCAACGAACTGTCCTGTCCAAACCCCAACCTCAAAGAAACACACTCCAAAACAACCAAATGTCATTCAAGTTCCCTCTGATGTCAGGCCATAATCATCAATCTAATGTATTAGATGGTATACTGCATCTGTCCTGGCTCAGTCGGTGGGAAAAACGGACCAATCTGAAGTAGATGTATTTCATTTCAATGCGTTCCCTAAATTGAATGGATTTTATTCCGATCTTGCTGCTGCATGTCCTCTGTCCTCTACTGTCCTCTGTCCTCTACTGTCCTCTGTCCTCTACTGTCCTCTGTCCTCTGTCCTCTGTCCTCTGTCCTCTACTGTCCTCTGTCCTCTGTCCTCTGTCCTCTACTGTCCTCTGTCCTCTGTCCTCTACTGTCCTCTGTCCTCTACTGTCCTCTGTCCTCTACTGTCCTCTGTCCTCTGTCCTCTGTCCTCTGTCCTCTACTGTCCTCTGTCCTCTACTGTCCTATACTGTCCTCTACTGTCCTATACTGTCCTCTACCCTATACTGTCCTCTGTCCTCTACTGTCCTCTGTCCTCTACTGTCCTCTGTCCTCTACTGTCCTCTGTCCTCTGTCCTCTGTCCTCTGTCTTCTACTGTCCTCTGTCCTCTACTGTCCTCTGTCCTCTACTGTCCTCTGTCCTCTGCTGTCCTCTGTCCTCTACTGTCCTCTGTCCTCTACTGTCCTCTGTCCTCTGCTGTCCTCTGTCCTCTGCTGTCCTCTGTCCTCTGTCCTCTGTCCTCTACTGTCCTCTGTCCTCTACTGTCCTCTACTGTCCTCTGTCCTCTACTGTATGTCCTCTGTCCTCTACTGTCCTCTACTGTCCTCTGTCCTCTACTGTCCTCTACTGTCCTCTACTGCATGTCCTCTGTCCTCTACTGTCCTCTGTCCTCTACTGTCCTCTGTCCTCTACTGTCCTATACTGTCCTCTACTGTCCTCTACTGCATGTCCTCTGTCCTCTACTGTCCTCTGTCCTCTACTGTCCTCTGTCCTCTACTGTCCTCTACTGTCCTCTACTGCATGTGCTCTGTCCTCTACTGTCCTCTACTGCATGTCCTCTACTGCATGTCCTCTGTCCTCTACTGTCCTCTACTGCATGTCCTCTGTCCTCTACTCTACTCTACTGTCCTCTGTCCTCTACTGTATGTCCTCTGTCCTCTACTGTCCTCTACTGTCCTCTGTCCTCTACTGTCCTCTACTGTCCTCTACTGCATGTCCTCTGTCCTCTACCATTCACTACTGTCCTCTACTGTATGTCCTCTGTCCTCTACTGTCCTCTACTGTCCTCTACTGTCTTCCACTGCATGTCCTTTGTCCTCTACTGTCCTCCACTGCATGTCCTCTGTCCTCTACTGTCCTCTACTGCATGTCCACTGTCCTCTACTGTGCTCTACTGTCCTTTACTGCATGTCCACTGTCCTCCTCTGCATGTCCTCTGTCCTCTACTGTCCTCTACTGTTGTCTACTGCATGTCATCTGTCCTCTACTGTCCTCTACTGTTGTCTTCTGCATGTCATCTGTCCTCTACTGTCCTCTACTGTCCTCTGTCCTCTGTCCTCTACTGTCATCTACTGCATGTCCTCTGTCTACTGTCCTCTACTGTCCTTTACTGCATGTCCTCTGTCCTCTACTATCCTCCACTGTCCTCCACTGTCCTCTGCTGGACATGACAGAGAGTAGACGTACAGTACCAGTCAAAAGTTTGGACACACCTACTCATTCCAGGGTTTTTCTTTATTTTTACTATTTTCTACATTGTAGAATAATAGTGAAGACATCAACACTGTGAAATAACACACGTACTGTGTGTGCTCTGACTTTTACAGTGAGGGAACGTGACTTTATTTAAATATACTGCAAGTGTGAATGCATGTGATATGTAAAATACGTACGATCAGTAAAGAGTATCGCAAAATGCCTGAAGAAAAATATTTTAATTTTTTTATCAGATCAGATAGTGAGAGGAGGAAGAAAAAAAAAACATATTTGTTTGTTTCATGTCGAGAACCCGACTTCCAGCAGGCAAAAGAGTAGTCTTTTCCCACGTAGGAAACATAACCAGTCCTGTCTAAAGCTTTGATCATTTTACAGACGGGAGAGTCTGAAACCTGCTGGATACCCCAGACATTTAAAACGTTTTTAAAAAACGCTACATGGTTTGGGGACAGCAACTAGTCATCAGGTCAGGTAGTCCTGAGGCATGGTCCTAGGGCTCAGGTCCTCCGAGAGAAAGAAAGAAAGAGAGAAAGAGAGAATTAGAGAGAGCATACTTAAATTCACACAGGACACCGGATAAAACAAGAGAAATACTCCAGATATAACAGACTGACCCTAGCCCCCCGACACATAAACTACTGCAGCATAAATACCGGAGGCTGAGACAGGAGGGGTCGGGAGACACTGTGGCCCCATCCGATGAAACCCCCGGACAGGGCCAAACAAGCAGGATATAACCCCACCCACTTGGCCAAAGCACAGCCCCCACACCACTAGAGGGATATCTTCAAATACCAACTTACCATCCTGAGACAAGGCCGAGTATAGCCCACAAAGATCTCCGCTACGGCACAACCCAAGGGGTGGCGCCGACACGGACAGGAAGATTACGTCAGTGACTCAACCCACTCAAGTGACGCACCCCTCCTAGGGACGGCATGGAAGAACACCAGTAAGCCAGTGACTCAGCCCCTGTAATAGAGTTAGAGGCAGAGAATCCCAGTGGAGAGAGGGGAACCGGCCAGGCAGAGACAGCAAGGGCGGTTCGTTGCTCCAGTCTTTTCGTTCACCTTAACACTCCTGGGCCTTATTATTATTATTTTTTTTTTTGCTTTGTTACGTAGATGGACAAAAGCTGTCCTTGAAACAGTCTTGATATGTTCGTCAAAAGAGAGATCCGGGTCCAGAGTAACGCCGAGGTCCTTCAGTTTTATTTGAGACGACTACAACCATCAAGATTAATTGTCAGATTCAACTGAAGATCTCTTTGTTTCTTGGGACCTAGAACAAGCATCTCTGTTTTGTCCTAGTTTAAAAGTAGAACATTTGCCACCATCCACTTCCTTATGTCTGAAACACAGGCTTCCAGGGAGGGCAATTTTGGGGCTTCACCATGTTTCATCGAAATGTACAGCTGTGTGTCGTCCGCATAGCAGTGAAAGTTAACATTATGTTTCCGAATGACATCACCAAGAGGTAAAATATATAGTGAAAACAATAGTGGTCCTAAAACGGAGCCTTGAGGGACACCAAAATTTACAGTTGATTTGTCAGCGGACAAACCCTCCACAGAGACAAACTGATGTCTTTCCGGACAGATAAGATCTAAACCAGGCCAGAACTTGTCCGTGTAGACCAATTTGGGTTTCCAATCTCTCCAAAAGAATGTGGTGATCGATGGTATCAAAAGCAGCACTAAGGTCTTGGAGCACGAGGACAGATGCAGAGCCTCGGTCTGACGCCATTAAAAGGTCATTTACCACCTTCACAAGTGCAGTCTCAGTGCTATGATGGGGTCTAAAACCAGACTGAAGTGTTTCGTATACGTTGTTTGTCTTCAGGAAGGCAGTGAGTTGCTGCGCAATAGCTTTTTCACATTTTTTTGAGAGGAATGGGAGATTCGATATAGGCAGATCGTTTTTTATATTTTCTGGTTCAAAGTTTGGCTTTTTCAAGAGAGGCTTTATTACTGCCACTTTTAGTGAGTTTGGTACACATCCAGTGGATAGAGAGCCGTTTATTATGTTCAACATAGGAGGGCCAAGCACAGGAAGCAGCTCTTTCAGTAGTTGAGTTGGAACACGGTCGAGTATGCAGCTTGAAGGTTTAGAGGCCATGATTGTTTTCACCAATGTGTCAAGAGATACAGTATTAAACAACTTGAGTGTTTCCCTTGAGCCTAGGTCCTGGCAGAGTTGTGCAGACTCAGGACAATTGGGCTTTGGAGGAATACGCAGATTTAAAGAGGTGTCCGTAATTTGCTTTCTAATGATCATGATCTTTTCCTCAAAGAAGTTCATGAATTTATCACTGCTGAAGTGAAAGCCATCCTCTCTTGGGGAATGCTGCTTTTCAGTGAGTTTTGCCGCGGGTATCAAACAGAAAATTTGGATTGTTCTTATATTCCTCAATTAATTGTTTTTAGTTTTTAATGGTGCAACTGCATCTAGGGTATTGCGCAAGGTTAAATTGAGTTCCTCAGTTAGGTGGTTAACTGATTGTTGTACTCCGGCGTCCTTGGGTAGGTAGAGGGAGTCTGGAAGGGCATCTAGGAATCTTTGTGTTGTCTGAGAATTTATAGCACAACTTTTGATGATCCTTGGTTTGAGTCTGAGCAGATCATTTTTTGCAATTGCAAAAGTATTAAAATGGTGGTCCGATAGTCCAGGATTATGAGGAAAACCATTAAGATCCACAACATTTATGTGGATGTGTATATATATATATATATATATATATATATATATATATATATATATATATATATATATATATATATATATATACATATATGGCCCAGGAGGCCTGTAAACAGTAGCTATAAAAAGTGACTGAGTAGGCTGCATAGATTTCATGACTAGAAGCTCAAAAGACGTCAAAAGACGTCAAAAGACGTCAAAAGACGTCAAAAGACGAAAACTACGATTTTTTTGTAAATTGAAATTTGCTATTGTAAATGTTAGCAACACCTCCGCCTTAGCGGGATGCACGGGGGATATGGTCACTAGTGTAACCAGGAGGTGAGGCCTCATTTAACACAGTAAATTCATCAGGCTTAAGCCATGTTTCAGTCAGGCCAATCACATCAAGATTATGATCTAACATTAAATATCCCTGTTTTGTGATGTGAGATATCACTATCTCTTTCAATAATGGCAGGAATGGAGAAGGTCTTTATACTAGTGAGATTGCTAAGGCGAACACCGCCATGTTTAGTTTTGCCCAACCTGGGTCGAGGCAGAGACACGGTCTCAATGGGGATAGCTGAGCTGACTACACTGACTGTGCTAGTGGCTAACAGCCTGCTGCCTGGCCTGCACCCTATTTCATTGTGGAGCTAGGGGAGTTAGAGCCCTGTCTATGTTCGTAGATAGGATGAGAGCACCCCTCCAGCTAGGATGGAGTCCGTCACTCCGCAACAGGTCAGGCTTGGTCCTGTTATGGATGATCAGTGGTGGAAAAAGTACCCAAAAGTAAAGATACCTTGATAGAAAATGACTCAAGTAAAAGTGAAAGTCACCCAGTAAAATTCTACTTGAGTAAAAGTCAAAAAGTATTTGGTTTAAAATATACTTTACTATCAAAAGTAAAAGTATAAATAATTTCAAATGTCTTATATTTAGCAAACCAGACGGCACCCTCTTCTTGTTTTTATTTTATTGATGGATAGCCAGGGGCACACTCAACACTCAGACATCATTTACAAACAAAGCATGTGTTTAGTGAGTCCTCCAGATCAGAGGCAGGGGGACTCACTAAACAGAGAACATCCCTGGTCATCCCTACTGCCTCTGATCTGGAGGACTCACTAAACAGAGAACATCCCTGGTCATCCCTACTGCCTCTGATCTGGAGGACTCACTAAACAGAGAACATCCCTGGTCATCCCTACTGCCTCTGATCTGGAGGACTCACTAAACAGAGAACATCCCTGGTCATCCCTCCTGCCTCTGATCTGGAGGACTCACTAAACAGAGAACATCCCTGGTCATCCCTACTGCCTCTGATCTGGAGGACTCACTAAACAGAGAACATCCCTGGTCATCCCTACTGCCTCTGATCTGGAGGACTCACTAAACAGAGAACATCCCTGGTCATCACTACTGCCTCTGATCTGGAGGACTCACTAAACAGAGAACATCCCTGGTCATCCCTACTGTCTCTGATCTGGAGGACTCACTAAACAGAGAACATCCCTGGTCATCCCTACTGTCTCTGATCTGGAGGACTCACTAAACAGAGAACATCCCTGGTCATCCCTACTGCCTCTGATCTGGAGGACTCACTAAACAGAGAACATACCTGGTCATCCCTACTGCCTCTGATCTGGAGGACTCACTAAACAGAGAACATCCCTGGTCATCCCTACTGCCTCTGATCTGGAGGACTCACTAAACAGAGAACATCCCTGGGCATCCCTACTGCCTCTGATCGGGAGGACTCACTAAACAGAGAACATCCCTGGTCATCACTACTGCCTCTGATCTGGAGGACTCACTAAACAGAGAACATACCTGGTCATCCCTACTGTCTCTGATCTGGAGGACTCACTAAACAGAGAAAATCCCTGGTCATCCCTACTGCCTCTGATCTGGAGGACTCACTAAACAGAGAACATCCCTGGTCATCCCTACTGCCTCTGATCTGGAGGACTCACTAAACAGAGAACATCCCTGGTCATCACTACTGCCTCTGATCTGGAGGACTCACTAAACAGAGAACATCCCTAGTCATCCCTACTGTCTCTGATCTGGAGGACTCACTAAACAGAGAACATCCCTGGTCATCCCTGCTGCCTCTGATCTGGAGGACTCACTAAACAGAGAACATCCCTGGTCATCCCTACTGCCTCTGATCTGGAGGACTCACTAAACAGAGAACATCCCTGGTCATCCCTACTGCCTCTGATCTGGAGGACTCACTAAACAGAGAACATCCCTGGTCATCCCTACTGCCTCTGATCTGGAGGACTCACTAAACAGAGAACATCCCTGGTCATCCCTACTGCCTCTGATCTGGAGGACTCACTAAACAGAGAACATCCCTGGTCATCCCTACTGCCTCTGATCTGGAGGACTCACTAAACAGAGAACATCCCTGGTCATCACTACTGCCTCTGATCTGGAGGACTCACTAAACAGAGAACATCCCTAGTTATCCCACTGTCTCTGATCTGGAGGACTCACTAAACAGAGAACATCCCTGGTCATCCCTACTGCCTCTGATCTGGAGGTCTCACTAAACAGAGAACATCCCTGGTCATCCCTACTGCCTCTGATCTGGAGGACTCACTAAACAGAGAACATCCCTGGTCATCCCTACTGCCTCTGATCTGGAGGACTCACTAAACAGAGAACATCCCTGGTCATCCCTACTGCCTCTGATCTGGAGGACTCACTAAACAGAGAACATCCCTGGTCATCCCTACTGCCCCTGATCTGGAGGACTCACTAAACAGAGAACATCCCTGGTCATCCCGTACTGCAGACCCAACGTGATGGTAGTGGTGGTCTGTGATTAACTTCAAACTGTCAACACATGAA